>NC_090933.1:496900262-497203292 GCF_040938575.1 Ambystoma mexicanum | reverse complement strand
TTCTAATACAAATAATTTACAGAACTTTGATATAGTAGCAATTCCGGAATCTTGGCCCACTTGCATCCCCATCTGGGATGATTTTGATATATCCATGGGTCCAGCGAAGACTGCCCAAAGGGGAAGGCCTATGACTGGATTACTTGTGGCGACTAAAATGTCTAAAAACATAAAACTGGAACTTTGAGTTAATACATCCAATTGGTCAAAATCACCTGGCAGACCACAATAATTGCAATGCTTAATATCTATTGAGGTTGAGCAGATATAACTACTGAGGACTTTTTTTCCTCATATTTAAGCTTCCTTGGACATTATAATTGGCAAGGGTAACGTTACACATACCATGATTGTTGGAGATTTAAATCTCCACAGTTTAATGAAGGGAAATGGATTGCAAGAGAACATTAGACAGAGATCGAACAATCTCATGATAGAGTGAAATCTCTTCATGCTAAATGGCACATTGCCAGGTGACAATCCACCTAAATGCAACTGGCAACGATGCTCACAGAAGGCCTTGATTGATTATATCTACAGTGATTTTCTTTTTATGTCTAATACAAGTTCATTAGAAGTCTGACACAATGATTATAGTGACCATAACCAACTGTGCCTCACATGGTTGTGGCCTAGTTTCCCTGATGATTTACACATGATAAAAAGCCAGGGCAAACTTCTCATAAACAATGGCAGATCCAGAATAAAGTTGTCTGATGAGAGCCTAGCGCATCTTCAAATGACTCTAAAGAAAGATGTATGTCTTAGTCAAGATGTTGGAAATACATATACAGCAGCTATGCAAAAGTTTGCGAAAATGAAAATAACGGATACACAGACTATCTATAAGCATACCCACGCCTTTGTTATAGAGATGAAACTGAGAGAGATTCGGCTAAGGTAGGACATTAGAAGACTCAAAGATGTCAGCCCCTCAACAAGACGAGCTGAGACAAAAAACCTAAAATGTACCTACAGGAACTGGCTACAAGCAAGAAGATCCTTACAGATGCAGAAGGATGGGGAAGCAATGCTTAGTCAAATATATGCTAAATCATCTGCTGGTATTTGGTTCTTATTACATAATGCTACCAACAAAGCGCAAATGTCGGTACAAATAAATGCTGTCCCGGAGAAAAAATTGAAACAATATTGTTAAAAAATCTACCAATCACCGTTTGTTGAGTGCGATTTTTGGATCTCAATGGCCTGGTGGGTTGTGACCAATTTGTAATTGACAGAGATGATATATTGCATTCTATATCCAATCTAAGCTTGTCCAGAGCCTCTAGACAAGATGAGATATCGAATGCCACTCTGAAAAAGCACCCAGAGGCCTTGGCTAATATTCTATATTTAATCTTTAACAGCATATTGAAAACAGAAACATTTCCTATATCCTGGAGGACATTGTTCATAATACCAGTAGTCAAGAAAGGTGATAGATGTAATCCAGCCTCGTATAGACAAATTGCTCTTCTCGACTCAATGGGGAAAATGTTTGCAGGTCTCCTGCTGAGAGACTTTAATTACTGGCTTGACTAATACAAACTACGAGACCCCTTTCAAACGGGATTTATCCTGGTACTAGGTATGAGTGTGAACTTGTTTACTATTAATGTGATCAAGGCCAATGAACAGCACAGAGGGCAGACCAGGTACATAACTTTTGTCGACTTTAGCATGGCATTTGATTCAGTGCCGAGAGAATTACTATTCAAGAACCTTCTCAAAGCTAATTGTCCTGCACTTATACTGACATTTTTACATAGTTTCACACACAAACTACCATACAGATTTGGTTGTTGACTGCAGGTTTGCTTTCTGCTCTGATGGAAACACAACGAGGACTGAAGCAGGGGTGTACCTTTGCTCCAGCCCTCTTTAATTTCTACCTTGCTGATATTGGCCGATCTTTTTCCAACTTGATAACTGACTCACCTAAAACGGGTAATGTAGCGGTAAAGTGGCTCTTATACGCACACAATTTAGTCATAATGTTGAAAACACCACTAGCTATGCAGGCCTTACTCAATGCATTGGATCAATATGCAATGGCGAACCACTTGACCATCAATACCACGAAAACTGAAATTATTCAGTTCAGTACAGCAAATAGGAAGGGGAAAAAAACTAACAATTGGTACTTACAGAAACAACTGCTTCTTATTGTGGCAGAATATACTTATCGTGGACTAAATGTAAATAATCACCCGTCTGAATACCTTATTTAGAAAAACTAAAAAGGAAAATTTCCTCTGTGACATCCCAGGCAAAAATAATTAATAGGAAGTATGGCAAGTTCTCAATGATACCAATACTTACATATTATAGACAGAAGACAGTAGTGCCAATTGTGCTATATGGTGCAGAGACTAAGAGGCCGATTCATGGAATTAATGTGCGCCTCGCAAGTGTGCGAAAGCGTGCGAAAGCGTGCGAATCGCAGCGCAAGCGCGAAACTCGCAGCGCAAGCGTGCGAAAGCTGCGCACATCGATTCATGGAAGTCCGTGCGCGTGTAAATCCTGGGATGTGCGCTAAAATCCTGCGTGGCGCACGTGGGCGCAAATGTCATCAAACGGTGTGCGCCACACGCACAGCGAAAGCGCATATAGCGTGGCGCACACAACAAAAGTAGGCATAACACGGGGCGTAACACGCAGAATGGGGAACAATGCGTGAAAATGTGGGCGTTACGGGGAAGTAAAGGAGGCAAATGCGCGGAACGCCCACACGTGCGCCTTCAACACGTGTTCATGGAATCGAACAGGGGAAACGCGTGCGCCAAAAAAGATGTGCTAACGCCAGCAGGAAGCAGGCATATGCGGCCCCGCGCAGCATAAAAAGTGTGCGCAAACAACAAACAAGCTCAGACGCTACGATAAATATACCATTCCTCGCAGCAGTGGTCGTGGGACACCGCAGGAGGAGGAAGATAGCCAGGCCCAGAATTTGTACACCCAGGACCAGCCTTTTGGGGATGCCTGATGACCAGGTGTATGGGAGGTACAGGTTCCCACCACACATAATACTCGACCTGGTGAGTGAGTGGGAGGATGACCTCACATCACCCACCCTGTGCTCCCAAGCACTGAGCCCCTTGGAAAAGGTGCTCAATGTACTGCACTTCTTGGCCACTGGTTCATTTCAGCAGACAAGTGCCATAGTGGGGGGGGGGTGTCACAGGCCACGCAGTAACGCTGCCTACACCAGGTGTTTGCCATCATGACTGCACGCTCTTCAGTCCGCAGGCACATGTACATGCCCAGAACACCTGCAGAAAGGCAGGCTGCCGTCCAGGACTTTTACGGGGTGGCACACTTCCCCAAAGTGCTAGGGGCCATTGATTGCACCCATGTGGCTCTACGTCCTCCCAGGGCAACTGAGCATATCTATAGAAACCACAAGCACTGGCATTCCATCAACGTGCAGGTAGTATGTGATGCCAATGGAATCATCACCTCAGTATATGCCAACTATCCAGGGTCCACTCATGACAGTTTCATTTTCAGAATGTCACCCCTAAACCGGGACCTAGAAGCTGGGCGGCATGGCGATAGATGGCTGCTTGGTGAGTATAAATGCCTCTGCACATGCATGCATGTCAGATACTGAGTAATGTCACAAGCCCACTAATGATACCCATCATCACCTCTCCAGGGGACAGTGCCTACCCTCTGAGCACCCACATGATGACGCCAATTCAGAACCCCACCACACCACCTGAGGTAAGGTACAACACAGCCCATATTGCAACCCGGGGCATAGTGGAGCGCACATTCAGAGTGCTCAAGTCACGCTTTCACTCTCTTGACCGCTCTGGTGGGCAGCTGCTACATGCGCCCCCAGTAGTGTGCAGGAACATAGTGGCAACATGTGTCCTGCACAACGTTGCAACACGCCAGGGCCTGCGGGTGGACATGGTGGTGCCGCCACATCCCCAACCACATGCATGGTCGCTGCGCATGGGAGGGGAAAGGGCACGTGGTGAGGCAGCCCGTACGCAGCTGGTGGATAATTACTTCACCTAAAATCACACCCCTGTGGAGTGCACACAGCCCTGGCACATACCAGCTGACAATCAATGATGATGACATAAGGGACAGTCAACTGTCACAACCATACCAGCCTGAGATTGGTCACCTGGAAGTGTTACATTGTGTGCTTCCCTACCTACTGAAAGACAACCAATGCTGTGTCACAAAAAGGCACACATTTATGCTGCATGAATGACTACCCCCTTGCAAAATACAACATGAAAATAGTGCCATGTCACCCAACCCCTCCCTATCTCAGCTACCCAACACACCATGGCATGTCATGCAATGTGAAACCAAACAAATGAATGCACAACACATGACACAAGTGTCACAAAGTGCACTGTCCCAAATGGAAACAGGCCACAGACAATATGCTCCCAGTAATCAATAACAAACAGCACACATGAACAAATACTTGCCAGCAACACAATACAGCAACACAGGATGAAACAGTGGCAAAATATGACAGTACAAAATGAAAGTAGTGTAAGTCTTACAACCTGAATAAGCCAGCACATCGACCCCTTCCAACTGCAGAGGGTTGCTGTCAGGCAAATGTGTCATTGTACTGCATACAACATCAACTGCATCTGCAAAGGAGACTGCCTTGTGAAGACATGAAGAAGGTACCAGTGAATAAGGAGGAAGACATGGATGGACAAGCACATATCACATATCAATACACCATGCAGTGTTCAATACAACAACAATCCCCACTAGGGATGTCCACACAGATTTGACCACAGACTGCCCACACAGCTCATGGGAGCCCAATGTCACTGTGTAAGTCACTGTCACTTGGTCACACCCTTTGCAAGCCCATGGAAAGGGGATGCAGGAGGGGTGTGTGTTTCAGGAACCCAAGCATCTAACCCAAACACAGGACAAGCCTGAATGTGCCCAGCTGGAATACACAGTGGATGCCCACGGGAGCCACACAAGGCAACACACTGTAAAAAAAAAAATAATAAAATAAAATCAATAAATGGCCATGTGGGGGCCAGGGGGTAATGGGCGGCTCCCCAGGAGGTTCGAGGACAGGTGCACACCAACACCCACCTGCGTGGATGTTGCGGAAAAAAAAATACATCCATGGGCTCATGGCCTGCACGGCTACGCCAATGTGGGAGAACTGCTGTCGCTCTCTTCACCCTCTTCACCCTCTGCTGCTACATCAGGAGGTGGCGGTGCTATGGGAGGCAGCCCACGAAAAGCCCTGGTATGGTCCTCCATCGCAGCAAGCATGCGGGTGTGGAAGGTCTAATTCTGGAGGATGATAGTACGGAGATCCCCATGCAGCACCTCACGGGTTGCCTGCATTTCTGCACGCATGGCCTCGCGTGATGCCCGGATCTCCTCACGAGTTGCCTTCACCTCAGCTGAGAGCGAACGTGTGAGCTGTGTGAGCTGCGTCAGCTGCTGTTCTGCCCTAAAATTTTGGGCAGCCTCAAGATCAACCAGATTCTCCCTGAGGAAATGGAGTTCTAACATCAGGGCTTCCCTGTGGCCCTGGGACTCTACAGATATGGCTTTGCGCAGAGTCTCCAGTGCCGCCCGTCGGTCGCTGTTGGACGCCAACATGTCCTCCCTGTGTGATTGGCAAATGGACTCTGTTGCCTGCTGTTGGAGCTACATCTGCCTTTCAGGGGGGAGAATGGAAGTGGCCACCCTCTCCATTGCCTGGGCCATCATTTCAACCAATGCTCCCTGTTGTGCTGCTATACTGTACATTGAGTTTTCCCATACAGTATTGCCTGGTGGCGCACGGCCACTGCGTCGGCGGGCACCACACCTGTTTGGGGCAAGGCGATCTGCACCTTGCTGTGCTGGCACTGCCTGAGGCTGCAGGACTGCATTCCCCCTCTGATCTGCTGGCCCAGGAACAGGATCAGATGTTGTGGAGTGTGACCCTGCATCCATAACCGCCAAAGGCGGAGTTACCAACACTGACATCCCCATAGAGGGGTCTACCCCTGGTGCAGGTGGGTTGGACAGAACAGCATCCCTGCCAGAAACACTCACCTGCGACCGCACATAAGTCTCATCATCCGATTCAGCACCTGAATCATAGAGGTCTGGGGAGGTGCACCCAGAGACACCCCTGGACAGTATGGTCTGCAGGAGGATTGGGTTTTCACCCACCACCACACCACGTCCTCCACTGGTGCCCGGTCGTGGCTGAGATTCCTCCTGGGTCTGCACCATTTCCTCCACCTCTACATCAAGTGCGTCATCACCTGCAAAAACATGAAAGACAATAAATGGAAACAGGCATGAGCACCATAGCACACACATAGGCCTGACAAGCCAGAGATCCAGTACATGAATAACACATTTCCCACATGACCAGAACCTTGACATGCATGCACTGTCAATGATTTGGAAGGGGAGGCAAAAAGCAGACACTGAGGACTCCAAGATGGGAAATCAACACATGTGCTGCATGCTGGATAGCATTGTCATCACATATTAGCCTGTGAGTGGCATGGGCAATCCACATTCATGGCACATGCCAGCACACAGATGGCACGTAGCATAGCATGGTACATTTGACAAGTACAGCCATATGTCAGTGAATGAGTACTGTCACCCATCCATGTGAGATGGACATGATAAGATGAAAAATGCAAAATAGTGTGACAAAATATGCATGTGCCACACACTGCAACACATCCAGTGTGCAATAATACAGTGATGGCAGGCAGATGGATACATCAATGGTTGGTCACTTCAACATGACAGAACACAACAGTCATGTTCAACATTCAAACAGGGCCCAAAAATTAATGTGAGCAGGCCCTTACTCAATCAGCCTGAATGGTCAAATAATTCCCATAACAAGGTAATAAATGTGGGCCAATGTGGGTTGTAATCTATGAGAGAAGCATGTCACATATGTGGCATTAGGGCAGAAAAATGAGTTTCAAAAATAGGAGGATTGAAACAATCAGGCTGAGTGAACACTGAAAAATCAGAACAATGTTGTTGCAAGATGACAGTTCAAGGGCAACTGCAGTAATGTGGTGCTAATTGGCTACTGTGGTCAGAAGGGATACTGTCATACCTAAACCCAAGGCTGGTGAATGGTTTGGAGGAAGCACATGGGTGACCCATACCACTCAGGAGTACACACCCTCACCTGGCACTCAATCATTACACATCACCCAAGAAACATACACATGGATTACACACACTTGCATGGGCACTCACCGGACAATGCCTCATAATCTGGTAGGTCTCCCACGCCTTGGATCTGTTCCTCTGTGACAAAGGTTCCAGCAACAGACTCATGTTCAGTGAGTTGGTCGTCCTCTGGTGGAGACCCACCGCCAGTCACCAGAGTAGAGGCATGATTGGAAGCCAGCTTGTTCTTTGCTCTGCGTTTCAGGTCATTTCATCGCTTGCAGCAATCATCAGCTGTGCGCCTCACAAATCCAAGGGCACTAATGTGGTCCGCGATGGTCTGCCAGTGGGCCCTACGATGAGCAGGCGTAGTCTTACAGCCTGCAGTCACCAACATTTCGCGGCTATGTGCTGACACATAGGCCACAAGTGCATCAAGTTTGGCATCATTGAAGCTAGGCTTCCTTGACGTGCCGTAGTGTGTAGCCGTGTCTGGGGTCTCAGCCTGTAGTTCAAGAGCACCGTTCTTCTTCTTCTTGTAAGGTGGTGCGGATCCTGAGTGGCTTACCACGCTCTGGTCAGTAGGGGCAGAAGTGCAGGTGGACTGGGTACTAGAAGCCTGTAAAGGCACAATGACCATAGGTTTTGGTGCAGGCATTGGCTGCAGGGTGATGTCGGCAGGGCCAACATCGGTGTGATGGACCTGGACTGACACTGTCCCGGCTGGGAGACTCGGAGCTGGGGTGCATTGAGCTGCAGCTGCCCCTGCAGCCTCCCCACCCTGGCTACTTGGTGCAGCAGATGACATTGCTGCCCCAGATCCACGTGGTGTGGTGGCAGCAACTTTCACCGCCACACGTGGATTAGACTTGCTGACCTGGAAGTCAGCCCGGGAGTCATCCTGTGCCGGTTCAGGTGACAAAATGGGCCGGTCCAACAAGGGCTGAGCTGGGATGGTGTCAGCTACGTTTCCCACAACCATTGGGGGGGCATAGGTGTCCCCGATTGGTCCTCCACACACAGTGCTCTAGGGGCACCCTGCAAATCCTGGCCACATTCCCTACCGCGCCCACCACTCCCACCTTTTGGAGGTCGGCCACCTTTGCCTCCCTTACTGCTTGGTCGCCTACCAACCATGGCACTGATGTTGTTGTGCATATGGGAGTTGCAGTAAACAATTGTCCTGGGCAATTGGGGTGAAAGGGGTAGGCTACTAGATGGAATTCGTACCCTAGTGCTCTAGCAAGGCTGGATGTGACCCCTGGGGGAAGATGACGGGTCACGCAACGCACAGGCACCCCAAAAACAAAAGTACACGTGCACGCAACCCCTGGTAGACTACGTGCGTGGAAAAATGAACCTGCACTATGCTGTGGCACCCAGAAACACAAAAATAAGCATACATGTGTTACACGCAGCCTGGGGTACGTGACACACGGGGGCAACCACAGTTGGAAAAAACATGCGCGACTCACCGTCTGCCTTGAAAAAGAACATGAAAAAGACGTGCGTGTGCACGTTGGCAACACCCCCGCCAAAAGAAGAAAAGAACGTAGTGTTAGGAAACAGGGAGTACGAACTGGAAACGTAATCGCGTGTGAACCAACAAGTACAAGAAACACCTGCTCGCGCTCCACAAAAAGCACGTACAAGAAAATAGCGTGATACTCGTATCTTATAAGCCAGCCCACACATGCAACGTCACTTACACGCTTACGCGCTAAGGCCCTTTCCTCCAATAGCACTGGTGACGTGCAGTTTTCTAACGTGCTGAATCACAATGCACCCGTGTTGTGGGGAACGCCCGTGCGCATAACTTCACTTACGCACTTACGCGCTAAGGGCCTTTCCTCGGATTTCACGCTGACATGCACTTTTTTCACATGCCAAATCACTCCGTTTCAAGCTGGCCACGCGAAAACACACGGAAGACCACACTCCTGCCCAAAAGGCCATTTTCCTGCCCCAAGAGCCCCGAGCATGCTCGCACCAGCCATCTGCTGCTGCCTGCCTGCTGCCCACGTGCCCTGCTATTTGGTGCCTGCACGTCAGCCATCTGCAGGGGTCGAGTTGCTGTGTCCACCCCTGCTGGAGCAGAAGACTCCCGACTGGGATACCATCGCTCCACAGCCCAGCCCCAGGACCCAGTTGCCCACCCACGCCTGCCTCGGGGGTCGCCATGTCAGAGCAAACACCATCTGAGACCACTGGCGACCCCCAGCCAGAGAGGCAGAGGGCCACCAGCTTCAGTGAGAAGGAAGTTGGTGTCCTTCCTGGTGGAGCATGTCCTGGGGCATTATGATGCCCTCTTCGGAACATCACGCGCCAACAAGGAAGGAGGGGAGAGGATCTGGGAGGACGCAGTGGTTGCCATCAACGCGGAGGGGGTGGCAACCCACGACATCAAGCACGTCTGGAAGCGCTGGGAGGACCTCAGGTCCAGGACCCTCTACAAGGCCCGGTGCCTCGCGGAGAGGGGCCGGGTCAGCATGAGCAACATCCAGATGAGGGTCCTGGAATGCATAGGCCCAGCGCTCCACACCCAGATCCTTCGGAGGCAGACCCGTCTGGAGTTGAGTGGTAAGTGGCCAAGAATTGCTGTGTGAGACAGGGCATGTTGCAGTGTGCTGGTAGTCTGATACTTGCCTGTATGTGTGACATAGGCCATGTATGGATGTGTGTGTGCAGGAACATCATGGTCATGCATGTGAGACCAGAAATGTGTGACCCACATGGATGGTGCATGTGTTCTAATGCAACATGGGGAGCTGTATGCAGAATGCACACATGAATGAATGCCAGTCTCTGTTCTTGGACATGGAGGGGAGGTAAGGGATGGGTGCTGATCTCAAGTACATGTTTGGTGCACATGTGTGTGTGTCTGAGAAGTGTGTGTGTGACTTTGAAACGCCATGGATGCATGACACATGTCCGTGATGATGTGTAGATTCACTCATGCAGTGCGGTCACCGTTGTATCCACTGTGTCTAGCCACTGTGTCTGTGGTGTACAAGCCATGATGCATGACCCTCCGGTGATGTGTGTGCATGGGATCAGTGTGAGCCATGATGCATGTGAGTTTGAAGGCAACATTTTGGTTAAAAGAGGCCCTTGTACATGGATGCTGATGTTGATTGCAGGCGCCGTGCCTGTTCTGCATGTGGGTTGCATGCATTCACCCATGTGTTGTGGAGGGACAGGATGGAAGTGACATTTGACAGAGCCACTCATGTGTTATTGCTTCCTGTCTAGGGGAATATTGTACTGTACCCTGATGCTTGTGTTCTATGTCTCCCTCTATGCAGCGTCAAGTGAAGAAGAGGGCGGAGACGGCACTGTGGAGCCAAGCGGCGGGGATGCCTCCACTGGGCGGTGACACAAGACCCAGCCACCCTGCCAGGAATTGCCATCATCCGGGAGAGAGGGGACTGGTGCCGCGTCTGCCACTACGGCTGTAGTGGAAGGGCCGGGTGAGCCCCCACAGGGGCTTGCAATGGCGGAAGACAGTGTGGAGACATCCAGGTTGGTGGTGTCCACAGAGGAGGAGGAGCCCACTACTGAGCCGCACATGGGACCTGGTGGGGGTAGTACCACTGGTGCAAGTGGTGCAGTCCAGGGCCAGGAGGCAGCACAGGTCACCGCGGATGTGCCTGTGCATGTCGCTGTCCTTGACCCTGTGACTGCACCACCATGCACCAGCAGGGATGCCCCGTCCCAGGCCCGTCCAAAGATAGGGGGGAGTGCCACGTCATCTGCCTCTCCACTATCTGCGGACGAGGGGTTCCATGAACGTATGGGCTCCATCCTAGTTGGTGTCGCGTTGCGCACGTGTGACATTTGTGATGACGTGCATGCTTCCTGGGCAGAGCACGCACGCTATCACAAACAGCAGCATTGTGACGTGGCACTGTTGGGAGGGGCCCTGGTCGGTGGGTTCCTACATGTGTCGCGCACTCTAGCAGACCTCTCCTCCTCTGTGGAGACTATGCGCCAGTCATTCTCCATGCCATCTTCTGGCCCAGATTCCACCAGGGCCCCCTGTGGTCCTGGCCTGACCAACACAGCCAGCTTGGTGGAGATCCCATCCCTGCCACAGTCGGGAGTCGGCTGTCCAGCAGGGGTGGACACCACAACAACTGGAGACCAGCTGATGGAGGATGTGCAGGCATCATCGGACAGGGCACATGGACAGCAGCAGCAGCAGCAGGCTGTAGGTGGGAGCAATGATGGCTCGGGGCCATCAACATCAGAGGGGCAGGCATCGGCCAGAGGGCAGGAGAACTCTGGAATGGGTGTGTCTTCCGTGTGGCTGCCGTTGGGCCGGCGTATAGATTTGGAGCGGCAGCGGGCAGAAGAGGCACGGCTCATGATGGTCTGGGCGGAGAACTCCATGCGGAAGGCACTGAGGCGGGCTGAGTGCCTCGAGGCCATTCGCAAGGAGTTGGAGTCCAACATGGCATCGTCCCTGCGAACCCTCGGCCCATGGAAGGGGACCGCCTCCAAGACATCGAGCAGGAGTTCGATGATGCCCTGGCCCGGGAAATCGGGAAGTGAGCCGTCGGACTAGCCCGCCGCCATTGTATATAGTTTGTAGTTTTCGGTTTCCTTTATCTTTTTCATTCATTTGGAGCGCTTGTACTATGCCCCACCTTTTTGTATATAGTTCTTTATTAGGTCATTTTTTTGCTAGGTTTCATTTCATTCGTTGGGCTCATGGACCCTGGATTACTTCTTTGTACGTAGTTGAACAGTGGATTTATCTATTATTATTTTTCTCACCATGGAGCAACAGATTTTCCTGTTTCCGTTTCCTTTGGATTTGATTTGGTGGCCGGAGACTTTGGACACATTTTCATTTCAATTTATTTGGATTCAGACTTCATGTTTTTCTTTTTGCGTTTTGGACATGCTGCATTTCATCTTTTTTTCAATTTCTTTTTTCATGTTTTCATTTGATTACATTCTTTTTGTGTTCAATAAATTTTGGTTTATTACTTTGATGTGTGGTATTCTCTCATTGGTTTCATGCATGTCACGGTGTAGGTTTTCACAATCACCAGCACCCATTGTGTGTGTGTGTGACAGACATGTGTTGATGTACATTCTTGCCATTTGGGTTGTATCATGTAATGGGCAGTTCAATGTGGGGGGATGGGATACTTGGTTGGGTCTTTGCACAGGGGTGATGTGCGGTGGGATTTGGGAGGCCATGTGGCCCATGATTATGGATCATGATGACGTGTTGGGCAGACATGAGTCGGGCCTGCTTGCAGGTGCCCGTCAATGCTGGGTGGGTGGGGGTGCTGGGGGACATGAGTCAGGGCCTGAGCCTCACTGATGGGGGGTGGGGGTTCTGGGGGACATGAGTCGGGGCCTGCTGGCAGCTGGCCCTCACTGCTGGAGGGTGGGGGTGCTGGGGGACATGAGTCAGTGCCTCCTTGCAGTGCCTGTCAATGCTGGGTGGGTGGGGATGCTGGGGGACATGAGTCGGGGCCTGCTGGCAGGTGTCTGTCAATGCTGGGTGGGTGGGGGTACTGGGGGACATGAGTCGGGGCCTGCTGGCAGCTGGCCCTCACTGCTGGGTGGCTGGGGGTGCTGGGGGACATGAGTCGGGGCCTGCTGGCAGGTGCCCCTCACTGCTGGGTGAGTGGGAGTGCTGGGGGACATGAGCCAGGGCCTGCTGGCAGGTGCCCCTCACTGCTGGGTGGGTGGGGGTTCTGGGGGACATGAGTCGGGCCTGCTGGCAGGTGCCCCTCACTGCTGGGTGGGTGGGGATGCTGGGGGACATGAGTCGGGGCCTGCTGGCAGATGCCCGTCAATGCTGGGTGGGTGGGGGTGCTGGGGGACATGAGTTGGTGATCACTAGTGCAAGGTGACATGTGGGCTGGCTGGGGGACATGCCCATGGTGGATGTGCTGTGTGCGGGACATGACCAGGGGTGCTGGGTAGTCCCCTGTGGTGTGGGCTGCCTGCAGGGGCCTTGGAGGGGGTAGAGGGCACACCTGAGAAGACCCACACTGCCAATTCACGTGTGGGACTCTCTGCGCACCCCACTGGATACACGTACCCCGCTCTGACAGTGAAATCGTGTGTGAAACTCCCCGCGAACCCCAGTAATACACGTATCCCGCTCGCACAGGGCCAATCGCGTGTGAAACTTCCCGCGAACCCCCGTAATACATGTACCCCGCTCGCACAGGGCCAATCGCGTGTGAAACTTCCCGCGAACCCCCGTAATACACGTACTCTGCTCGCACAGGGCCAATCGCGTGTGAAACTCCCCGTGAACCCCAGTAATACAAGTACCCTGCTCGCACAGGGCCAATCGCGTGTGATCCTCCCCGCGTAGCGGGGTACGTGTATTCGGAGGGGTGCGCAGGGAGTTTTACAGGCGTTTTCATGGTTGGGGGCCTGTATGCTGGTCCACTGGCCTGTGCGCCATGTAGGGATTTGTGCGCTGTACATGGCGCACGCGTAGGGGTTGGGGGAATAACTGGCACTGCTGCAGGGTCGCTGCACCACTCTAAGCCACGGATGGTAATGGATGTTAAAATCCATGAATACGGTGTGCGCGGAAATGGATGTTGGAGCATGCGGCTGACACAGATTGTCGCACATGCACACTGTGCGCCAGCCGCATGCACCACTTGTGCGCCGAATTCTATAAATTACCCCCTAAGGCTTATAGACCGAATTAATTCTGGCAAAAACTTGAGAGCAAATACTGGAAGACCGTTTTAATGTTGCCTGTCTCATTACCTATGCCTATACTGAGATACGAGTTAAGTTATTGTCTCTATATGGTATATAAACCTGGAAATTATGTGCCCTGTAACATAAATGTATATTGCAGAGAAACTCAATGTAGTGCCTATGATATCTACGTATGTTAAGGAGTCCAACCACAGATTCATTATATAATGCAGATCCAAAATTCAGCTCATTCTGCAAGAATCTGACATTTCCATAGATCTCCCGATCTTGAATCCGACCAAAGCAAAAACGAAACTGTGGCAAACAGTTTGGATTCGAACTAGAGCACAATGCATGATGTACAAAGATTTTCAAAGAAATCCATTTAACCCCAAAAAGTATGGTGATTTGGCTGCTTACGTAGTGAGATCTCCAAGTCCCGTGTATAGATCTGCCTACATGAGATTTCAGTTTAATCTATGGTAAACAAATGAAGTTAAGTACAAATGTAAACCTGGACTACACAGGGTTGGGAAATGTCTCTTGTCAGACTCAGAACGAAACTTTAAGACACTTGATTGTTGAATGTGCTGAATTGTTGGAATTACGAATAAGATATTTTAAAGTCACTTTTTACTTTGTGAAATTTTAACCTTTGATGAACTATGGGAAAGACTGTTTCACTCGCTAACTCAAGCCATTGGTTACTCAATTGTGCATTTTTTACAGTCCTTGAAATTCGATTTTATGAATAATCTGGATGAAGTCCAAATTACTGTAGTGTAATCTGGAGATACATGGAACTGCAAATCATGTGAAATCCACAATTCTTCATTACTTAAGCATAGCGACAAATGTAAATCTTAATGGCTGATTGCATAATTGGTTATGCTGAATTTTTTATTTATTCTTTTTCCTTAAATGATTTCTCTTCGTCTCATTTATTATTCATTTCCCTTTCTCAATTATGAAAATTATAAGGTGTTATATAATATTGAAAAGTTCATTGATTTCAGCTATATCAATAAAAATAAAAAAATAATACTTCACTCCTTCTGTAGTTCAGTGTGAACTTCAGTAAATTGACCCGCAATGGATGCAGAGCCCCCTCCCTTACCTAAGATTCATTTCACGCTCAAATCTGGGATAACCAATGGAAGATCTGCTCTGTTGCATGCCCGCCAGGTGCGGAACAAAAAAATGGCACATGGCGGTCTCAGTCATTCAGGCACACCAGATATCCTGGCACCAGCAGTGTGGAGTGGGACCAGACAGACCCAATCCTCTTCCTGGGCAATAGCACACGTGACATGCAGGCCAAATTTACCAGATTAAAACTATTTCACTTCCTTAATGCATTCTGCTGCCATTGCTTATGTGTATGTATGATTCGGTTCCTATATTAAGAACAACACTCCAATATGTTTTGTTTAGATGAGTACCTTCTTTAATACATTAAGTACTTCATGATATGTCTTCTAATCACCCCTGACATCTTGTTACCAACATTGTAAACACAACCCCTTGTAAGAACTGTTCATCAAAATTAATATCAAATGTGATGTCATCAATGACATTTGTGATGTCATCTGTGATGTCCTGGGTGTTGTCTTAGCAGTGCACAATGATGGCGCAAGTTATGGTTGCTTAGATTGCCATAACTGGTGAATTTCTGGGGGTTTCGGTTTTACTTGTATCGATAAAGTCCCCTTAACAATGTTTTTTCACTGAATTTCATAGGCTTTTGTTAGTGCAACTTAACCATAACATCCCTTTAACAAAGTTTTTTCACTGAATTTCAGTGGATTTTACCAGTGAACCCTAATTTGCTACAACTTCCTAATATCATACTGACCCCCAATATAGCAGCATTTATGGCCGATGTAGAAAGTTTGACCTCAAAACTCTGCCATTCCGCACCTCCTACTAATATTTGTAACACTTCTACAACCTTTTTGCAACCTTTTTCACTGTTTTTGTGTTCGTCGATGTTCACAAACATCTGAAGTCAACACAGACTTTCCTGACAGTGTCACGTGACCGCACGCGCGCGCGGCATAATGACGTGTTCACACACAGGTCTGTGCTTCGCGAACAGTTCGGTACTGCATTTCCAGCTGATCTAGGAACTTTGAGGCTCAAGATCGACTTTTGCACAGCTCCTATACCTATTCATACTCATTATCTGTTAACAATCTAGCACACAGAACATAGAATATTAGCAAAACTGCAATTTATTTTAGAAAATGGCATAAGCTATTGCCATCCTTCTTTCCGAAGAGCCACCAGCACTATTTGGAGAACTTACACAACGAAAGAAGCGCAATACTTCAAATGACAATAAAAAGGACCAAGAAGATGAGGTAGAAGAAGTGCCTACCTCTAGCAGCCAGAGAGAATCATGGGTGTGGAAGTTCTTTACCACTTTTGGGGATGTACTAAAGGCTAAAGCTACCAAAGTGAAATGCACTGATGTACTCAGTCGCCGCCATGCTGGGCAGTACTCCTACTGGACCACCTCCATGCACCACCATACCAAATCCAACCACCGCAATGCTCTGAGAAAGGCTGTTCCTTTCAAAGGAAGTAGTAGGCTGTCTTCCTCTACCTCATCTTCCTCAATACATAGTTTAACCACACAGCCTACTTCTGTGGAACACAACATCCCACCAGCTACCTTGTAAGAGATAAAAGAAACTGTTGATCCATATATTTGGAAAACAACAGTACTCTGTATATACTGCAACACACCACTCTGCAGGGAATAGCAATTTCGGAGTGCTTTTGAAGCTGTAACCAAGGAGCATGAGAAACACTGCCCTCTGCTTTAGACTTAACACATATGCAACATCTTCCCCTGTCCAACTCACCCTGCATATCTGTGGTTGGTGCTCCTTCCCTCATTTGCCTCCCCACTTTATTTTCTGTCTTCTCCTGCAAAAAAAATAACAAAATTAAAAAAACATTAAAAAAGGTTCCTTTAGGAACCACCTTTCACAGTTAAAAAAATAGAACTTAAAAATTAAGCTTATAGACTCCATCTACTTGACATTTTTCAGTGAAGTATTTAGATTCAATAAGACTCTCCAACATTCCCATCATCAAGTTCTACTATGCTAATGGAAATAATGCACATTTGTGTATTAGAGAAAACCAAAAAAGCACAGAAACCTTTCTGTCTGAAATTATTCTCTCTAGTACAAAATAAAGACCATAATCCATTGACCTTTATGACTATCCACAGGCTCCACATACCCCTGTCTAGCCCATGCTTTATTAGAAAACCCATATTGCACATACACACCATCACACAAGACAGCCCTTCTACTCTTTTTACTGTTATGTTTATAATACTCCCTCATTGCCTGCTTTAAACCATTCACACACATATCCACCAATCATTAAAAAACTCTATATAGCTTATCAACATATTAAACCTCCAACACCAACTGTCACTAAACAATGTTCTACAAATCTTTTGAATCTGCATTTCCTATACTTATACCAAACAAGTGTACATAATGCTCCTAATGCTCCATAACAGCAACAAATTTATAAGCCATCAAAAATTGTGGAGACCACCCCTCTAATTTTGCTCCCTCTTGACAACATTTTTGCAAACCTTTGTGCACATTCATAAAATGGCACCAAATTTATAAGCCTTTCAAATATTTTGGGATCTGCCCTCTAATTTTGTTCCCTCTTGTCAAAACAGCATCAAACCTTGTAGAACCATTCAAAGTGAAGTCTAGAATGATATCACAAAGTTAGTTTCATGCAGTTTCATTAAGTGGCGCCAAAGTTATAAGCCATCCAAAATCTGCTTTTAACCAACTCTGCAATACAAAACTATGCATGGATGCCCCCAAAAATCTGACATGTTCGTTGACTTTGTAGACTTTTTATGGTCATATCCCATCCCATCCTCATAAACCCCTCATCTCCCCAGATATTGATTCATTATTTTAATAAGTGCAATGTTGTGTAATTCAATATATTTTTACCGCGACGACCGCAGACTTAGGGAGCTGTTCGCGAATCAAACATGGCGTCAGTTTCAAAATATCTGACGCGCCTCACTTTTTTCAACATCTCACTAGGTGCATCCGATGTCCGTGAACATCATGCCGGACCCCGATTGTTCCAGGGGGGTGTCCGTGCAGTGAATAGGGAAGTGAGTCCATGGACCGAACCCAGATATCACACATTTTTTGGGACTTATTTTTTGGCATTTTTAAAAAAAACGACTGGATGTATTCACACCAAATTTACAAAAGTACTCTTTCAGAACCAAGCGGCTGCTCCTGGCGCAAATTTGATGAAAATCCGTCCAGCGGTTTGGCCTATAGGAGTGAGCAACATTTATTTTCCATTCCATCAATGAGGAAAACCACCCATTTTGGGACCCCCTTATAACTTTGTCCTGCCTAGACAAAACCTCACCAAACATCGCAGAATTAATCTTCTGAGGGGGGTATATCCTACTTCAGCAAAGTTTGGCGAGGATTCGTCCGGGTGGGCAAAGCTATAAGCCACCCAAAAAGTGCTCTTCCTATGAGTTGAGCAACTTAACCATAACTACATAGCCACTACTGCAGGCCATGTAATGTACATATGTATTATACTGCAGTGATCGTCACCCATAGTTAAGGTGATACCTGTGAGTCATAGGGAATCCAAAAATTATATTGCTAACTTTTGACTTGCATGACGTATTGGGCTGATATTTTCTGAAAAGTTTGTCACAGCCGCCATCAGACCGGACATTTTAGGAAAGATTGGTTAAAAAATAAAAAGGTAATAAGAAAGAAAGAAAACACTGTTTTCAGCCTATTTCCATTCATTTTTCCATAGAGAAACATTTCTGGGAAAGTGGAAGCACAAAAACGTATGTGTGGATTTGGACCAAACAAGAAACAACTTGAGTATGAAGCATTGACTCGATCTCCGGGACAGGTTTGGGGGTAAATTCGTTCAGCAGTTTTAAAAATATTTGATGGGGAAGGGTGTGCCCCCTGCTATATCTCCCATGCTGCTTTGCAGCACAGAAGATTTTCAGAAATGGAAAGCCACCATTTATTTTGATCGATGCAAGTGATTATTAGGGTAATACTGGGGGAACGCAAAACGAAAAGTGATCAATAAGCTATTTGGAGAGGGAAAAAGGATGCAATTGCATAGGGCTAGAGGTGTGAAGGGGGAAAGAAGACCCCAACTAAAGTTGGAGAGTTGGGGGTGGTCTGGGGAGCCAGTTACAGTTCAAACATTTTCAGATTATCAGGGGAACACCGGGAGAATTTCACAAGATTCCTGCAGAAATAAAGCAAGACACACTCGGAAAAGAAATGCATCACAAGAGTGAAAGGTGGTAATTATAGAGCACCGGGGACATAAAAAGCAGTTATGGGGAATGAGGGGACATTGAAAAAGGAGTGGTGAGTGCCTGGGTGGACTGGGAAGAGTTTTTGATCAATATCAGGGGCATACCAGGGGAATAAGGCATGCATGGGTTTTTCATTGCTGCTGTAAGTGTAGTTTGTTGCCATTATCGGGGGAACATCAGGGGAATCCCATGGGATTCGGGAGAGAGGGAGAAAAATACATTTTACATCTATAGTGATCACATCAACTAGGCAGGAGGGTAATGGGTCTTTGTGCCGAAGACCATGGCTACTGGGCCCGAATGAAATCTATTGGTGCAACATATTGAGTGGTCACTGCCAAAGGTCATGGCTACTGGGCCTCAAAGAAATGTTTTGGTGCAACATGTACATTGGCCGAGGACGAAGGCTGTGGCCACTGGTCTTGGCCGAAGGCTATGGCTAGTGGCCCCAAAGGAACCTATAGTTGCAACACGTACAGTGACCATGGCCAAATGCCCTAGCTAGTGGGCCCCAAAGAAACCTATTGGTGAAGTATGTACAGTGGTTACAGCCGAAAGCCATGATTACTGGGCCCTAAAGATATCTATTGGTGCAACATGTAGAGTGGCCAAAGCCAAAGGCCATGTCTAATGGACCCAACAGAAAAATATTGGTGTAACATGTAAAGTGGCCATGGCTAGTGAGCCCCAAAGAAAACTATTGGTGCAAGATGTAGAGTAGCTACAGCCAAAGGCCCTGGCGACTGGGCCTCAAAGAAACGTATTGGTGCAACACGTACATTGGCCAAAGGCTATAGCTAGTGGGCCCAAAGGAACCTATTGGTGAACATGTACAGTGGCCATGGGTGAAGGCGGGAAAGGATATGTTTTGTTTTGGGCGTGAGGGGGTAGGTGGGAAGGTGGGGAGGCAACAAGCATAGAAAAAGAAACATGGCACCACCCAGGGAAGGGCCTCGTGGCTGGAAAGAGAGGACAGTATATTTATTTAATGCATTTATTTATTGGATTTTTGAAAGGCGCCAATGCAACAAATGGTGTTTCAAGGTGCCACAAGACAAAAAGGGGAGGGGGCATGAGAGAAAGAAAACAAAAATGGTCCTAGTAGGCCGTGTGACATTCGGATCATGCAAGTGCAGTAAAAAGAAGTGCGAGGGAGAGAGGGGGAGTGCCAGTCTGAGAATATTGTAATGCTAGGGTGGGGAAGTGAAGTGCAGGGTAAAGAGGAGAGAGTACAAGTGAAAAGGGGGTGGGTGGAGGATAGGGAGGGTAAAAGGAGCTAGGCGAATGGTAAGAGGAGGTCAGGAGGGCAACTGCTAGGGATTGTATCGGGTGCAGGTAAGCATGCTAAGTGTGAGGGGTTTCCTAGGTCGGGGGGCTGGTGTCCTATAGAACTCAAGGGGAACCAGGCAGCCAGTCACTGATGAAGACGGGAGGTGTTAGCAGGGGAGAGAGAAGGAAGAAGAGAAAATTAGAGTCTTGAGGAGCTTCTGGAACTTAAGGAGATCAGGCTCATGCCTGAGATGGGCAGGGAGACCATTCCAGAAGGAGGCTCCTGCGGAGGACAGAGATCTACCCCACTCTCTGCTTAGAGAAACATCTGATCTGCAGAGTATTGGAGCTGGAAGACCGAAGGGCTCCAACAAGGAGGTATTTGGGGAGAGAGAGCTGGATGTAGGCCCCAGTAAGCCTTGTGGATGATGCAAAGGATCTTGAATTTGATCCTAGCAGTAACCGGGAGCCAGCAGAGAAATGTTAGGGCTGGAGAGATGCAGTCCCTGTGCTTGAGGCCAAGGATAAGTCTTGCAGTCCTATTCTGCATTAGTTGAAGGGGACAAAGGGAGGATGAAGGAAGATTGAGGAAGAGGCTGTTGCAGTAGTCTAGCCTAGAGAAGACCAGCAATCTGGAGGCATTGAGTTTCTTGGGGAGGTGAGGAAAGGGAGAATGCCTCTGAAGAAGTGCAGCTGATAGTGGGCCTTCTTGGCAAACTCCACAATGTGAGTAGAGATGGAGAAAGAGGAGTCAAAGATGACACAAGGGTTTTTTGCCTCATATGAGGGCGAGGGGAGGGGACCCATAGAGGGAAGCCAGAGGCTAGGTGTTAAGGAGGGCGCTGGGGTCCCAATGAGAAGGATCTAAGTCTTACTGGCATTAAGGCAGAGATCATTGGCAGCACACAATGACTGAATAGCAGTCAGACAGTCCAGGATGAGAGAGGAGGAAGAGAAGACAGTAGAGGGAAGCTTGAAGGAGAGCTGAGTGTCATCTGCATAACACTGCAAGTGAAGAGAAAATGAGGAGATGGGTCAGAGGGGCAAGGTAGATGTTGAAGAGCCACGGCGAGAGGATATAGCCTTGAGGCACGCCACAGGTCGAAAGTGTGATAGGGGAGAGACAAGGGCCGAGTTGAACCTGGGAAGGTCGGTCGGAGAGGAACAAAGTCAACCAGTCCAGTGCCAGGCCCATGATGCCATGGGTGTCTCAGTGCCGATTTATAAGGGTGGCAAGATTGATCGTGTCGAAGACAGAGGAAAGATCCAGAAGGATAAGAAGGGATGGAGAGTTGGAATCAAGATTAGCGTGCAAGTCTTCATGGGTGTTCAGTAGAGCAGTTTCCGTGCCTCTGGTTGCTCTGAAGTCAGACTGGTGGTCGTGGAGATGGATCAGTTGGGAGATGAACAGTTTCTCCAGGAGCTTGCCCAGGAAGGGGGTAATGGAAATAGGGTGTTAGTTAGCCGGGCAGGACGGGTCGGCAGAGGGCTTTTTGAGGAGAGGATGCACACGGGAGTGCTTGCGGGGTAGCAGGAAGGAGGTAGTGGCAAAAAAGTGATTACAGAAATCAGACAGGGCTGGTGCAAGTGAGGCAATGTTGTCCTTGATAGTTCTGGAGGAGCATGGGAGCATGGGAGCACTTGTTTGGAGGAGACTTTCAAAGAGAGGACTTGTCTAGAGACCTCATCCGGTGCTATGGGCGAGAAAGATGAGAGTGGGAAGGAAGGGGAGAGGAGAGGGAGGTCAAGGGAGGCCTGACAGGAGGGGATACAGTGTATTTTAGCCCACTCTTCCTACCACCTGATTGGTTGAGCACATGTGAATTGAATTTTTCACACTTAACAATAACAACAGCATGACATTGTACAAAACTGTCATACACAAGTATCATATGATTACATGTGGAACATTCATTTGTATTACTTATCAATTTATAAAATGTAAAATAAAAATATGTAACTGTAGAGGAGCAGGTGCACACGTCATCTCTGGTTCCCGCCCCCTCTCCTCCGTCACACTGGAACAGCAGTAAGAGAGCATTATGTGTGACACCAGGTATCTTCCTAATACCACATCGAAGATACCAAAGAGGTTATGCACTCAGACAGCCATATCGAATTTACCCTTGCACTGATGTGGTGGAAGGATGTTTGCATACACCATTGGATATTGAAAGGTTGTAATTGAAATCAGGTGAGGGCAGGGTGACGTCATGAAAACAAGACACAAAGACGCACCAAAACATTATGCAAATACTTAAAGAATAAAGATGTAATAAGAGAAACATGTAATTGAATATGAAGGAATCATGTGCACCAAAAAATTAAATGAGAAGAGACAAAGTGAATGTAGATACACAGAAACACAAGGCAGATGAGGCATATAAAAGCAATGTACATAAGACATATTTCTCTTAGATTAAATAAAGTAGAAAACATCTGCAAGTGCCAAGTATTATACAATCAATGATGCAGAAAGCATATGTGAGGTAGAGCAACCAAGTCTCCAGAGGCCAAGAGGAGTAATGAAACCCAGCCTCTTTGAATTAAATAGCACTAAATAAAAGGTTAAAATTGACAAAATCGTGGTCTCCTTAAACGTGATTGAAAACTCAAAAACAAGGCCTGTTCATTAAGCTCCAGATGAAGAGAGTGGTGTATCTGCAATCCCTTAAGAGTCCCAGAGAAGGGAACAGTCTTCAAGGTCATCTACAAAGAAGAGGCCTTGGCTTAGGGCCTGACCGATGAGGGATGATGGACTAATTGGGCAAGTAGGTAGTAGTCTAACGTTGTTCTCTGCACCTGAGTTTCATTTTGCTTATGTTAGGAAAGATTTCGTAATTGTAGGTAATTTTCCTTCCATGTGGCAACCCCTAAACTTTTTGCTGTTGTTTTTCACCTTGTTCTTGACTTTGCCAGAGAAGTGCAGCCTTCTGCCGCACTCCTCTGGGCTTTTGCTCCTTTCTTACGGGGAAACTGACATGCCCTTAAAACAGTCAGTACCGGGGAACGCTGTTTCCCGTAGTTTCTTTTATCATGTTGCGGCTTTCGTGCAACATGACACAAGAGGGCACTGTAAGCTAAGTTACAGCTCTCTTGGGTCTCTAGCCTTCTACAGGCCCTAGATACTCGTTTAGGATTGTATCTGATCGGTGCAAGTGATTCAGGGACGGGAATGGTGGCAGCGATCGTTTCTTGTGTTTTGAGCTCCTTTTGGCGTTCTAAGCGCGTTTCTCGCGCTTAACCCAAAATGGTGGCCTGGCTCCCAAAATGGCCAGACCACGAGGCTCCTTTGTCCTGTCCGCTGACCGTCTTGCTCCCTTCACCTTCCCCAGGTCGAGCCGACCCGGGGCCTTCATTATTTGGGCATGTACTTTCCCGCGAAACACGGATGCTTTCGCGGGCTTCTACATGTCTTGTGTGTGCCTCCAGGATGTGGGCTGGGATGTCTGGTCCCAATACACATCCTGGGTGCCAGAGAGTCTAGGGTGGTGTGAATGCCTGGGACCACCGTGGTCCGTGATTGGTCCACGAATGGTGTGAGTGTTGATGAGCGGATCTCCCATTGGGTCCCCTCCGTTTTGGCGCAAAGGGAACCGTGGATAAGAGGGGGCTGGAAACACCACTACCATGTCGATCTCCTGAGTTCTCACGAACGAAGGAATACAGGAGCCAAGTATCCTGCAACCAAGAGGCTGGACCGAGGAATCGCTGGTGAGCCGCTGAAGGACTTCTCCTCTGCACTGCTGTCGCCTTGTGAAACCCTTTTCACCTTTGATCGAACCAGAAGGCCTGTACTGGTACTTCAACCCTTGGAATAGCGGGAAGAGCTATTCTCGGCATATTCACCATCTCCTGCCAGTAAGCCTTCGGAAGCGTCTCTGGGCCATCCAGTTGACTGACCAGCTTACACGGGAGTCTTGCTCTGTAACCGCCGCCAGGTTGTGTAGTATTTCGAGTCCTTGTCACTCTCACACGCTTCGTACACTTGGCGTTCCCAGGTCTGAAGTGAGTAGTGTACATTTGGCTCAGATACACACGGCCGCTCCGTTGCCCTGCTGTGGTAACAAACTGTGCGGGTTTCTTCGATTGGGACGTCTTTTTACTCAACACGACGACGAGGCGTTCCCTGCTCTTCTGAACCTGCCAGCTGCTGAAACTGACGCAGAGAAGCCTGGGTCTGCTTGCATCGGGGACCGGTGAGTAGCATAGCTAGGATCCGGTCGCCCTCCTGCAGGAGCCCATTGCTTTTCCCCGCTGTGTCAAACAGCACCCTTTTCCGTACTCGCGCTCTGCTTCTGCCCACTGTGGAGGCTGCGCTTGAGTCGCAGAATTTGTTCTTCTTCTTTTGTGCACTAAACTGAACTGCCTGATTTCCCTCAAAGAGCTTCTCCTTTTGCCCGTTGGCACCAGCGCGTGCAGGTACTTTTGAGCACAAGGCTCCACTCTTCGCAGGGCTCGGACTTCCATCTAGTTAGGTGCCTCTGAAGGCGAACTGGGTCTAAGCATTATTTCGCACTGCCTGTTTTCCCTCCCTTTTAGGCGGACTACACATTTCGTGCATATAACGCTTGAGACTTGTTGTATTTGTATATATATTGTGTTGATATGGTATGTGTTGGTTTAGTATTGTTATATTGTGATTTTCTCGCTACGGTCATTGTTTTAAAGACCTTGAAATAAATGTGTATATATTTTTAATATAACAACTGTTTGGAGTAGTTTGTAAGTGATCTTGCTTTGTGTGCTCATTGCGGACTTTCAGTCACCCTCACCCCTCTTGAGACCTAGTCTTGAGCGCCGCGATCGCTACCTTGATTGGTCTGGCTCGTCCAGAGGTTACCCTGTTCCAAGTAATTAGGTTGGCCTTCTGAACTTCTGCGCCACCAGGACAGAGTTCAGAAATCCGTCTTAACAAATTGGTGTACAGCGGTGGGATACGACTGAAGGTATCCAGTGTTGCGCACAAACTAAGGCATGTCAGGTTATTCCAACCAGGACACGTAGTGAATTGTTGTAGTATAACTTTAAAAAGGCCATAGTCCTATCTAACAGTATGGAAACAAATACCTTGTTAACTTTAAATGCTTCCAAATCAGAAACATTGAAAAAGATGTGTGCGGAGAGAGGTGTTTCCTCTCAAGGCACGAAATTGGAAATGATCCAAAGAATCGTGGTGTGGCAAGAAGCGCAGCTTGACGCTATAACTTCTGAGGACAGTGCGGAAGGAGGTGGGGCTGCTCTCACTGGTAGAACCGACGGTTCTGCCGCTGCTCTGATCCATCGCGACCACGGGGACAGGGAGGACGAGATGTCTAATGTTTCCTCTGCCAGTGCTGATGGGGAGGCTATGCTTGAATTCAAGAAGCAAGAGCTGCGGTTTAGGCAGCAGGAGCTTGAATTCAGCATAGCCAAACTAAAAATCGAACAGGCAGAAAAACAAAATGACAGGGATCACCAGTTGGAACTGGCCAAGCTTCAGGTTGCAAATGGGTCCAAGGGTCCTGGACATGGGTCTGGGGCCTCCTCTCATCCATGGTTTCCGAAAGATCTGCTCAGTGTGTATGAGGAAAGGAATGACATTATGGACTGGCTGAATGCGTTTGAGTATGCATGCGAAGTTCAACAAGTTGACAATGCTGATAAGATTGCCTGGTTACTCAGCAGACTGCCCCATTCTGGCTGTAGTGCCATTATGGAAATGTCGAAGGCTGAGCGAGCTGATTTCGCAATGTTAAAGCAAACTCTCATTTTAAAGTTTGGGAAGACTCCGGCCCAATATTTGAAACGTTTCAGAGAGTATAAGAAAAAGGAAGGTGGTACTTGGGTATCTTATGTCACTGAGTCCTTGAAAAACTTAACTGGCTGGGTCGAAGGTTATAAGGTTTCTACCTTCGAAGGCATGATAAATCTTGTCATGCTGGAACACATTTTTGCATCTTCTTCCCCGGAGCTTAAGCAGCATTTGGCCGATTCGAAGGAGATAGATCCTAAGAAGCTGGCCATTGCAGCCGACTTATGGGTGTCACATCGAGTGTCCCATAAGGACAAAACTCATCCTGGTAAGCAGGAGGAAGGGAAAAAGTCCAAAGATAAGGAGGGTGGAGAATCTGATAAATCTTCTTCTCATAAGGGCCACAAAAAGAAAAATAAGGGTAAGACACAAGAGAACTCACAGGGTAGTGGAGGCCCGCCTCCGAAACAGAACTCTGGTTACAATAAGCCTCCCTATGTAAACAGACCCAATGGATCTTGTTTTGCTTGTGGAGCAACTGACCACGTGAAGGGGGATCCCCGGTGTAAGGTTAGACCTTTGGGGGTCCACTACGCTAATCTGGACTTCTCCTCCTACGAGGAAGAAGAGATTACAGGAGCATCCTTCTCCTCAGACTCATTTCCCAGCGGGATAGAGGCTGAGGTAGTTTTAGTGTTCCTGGGTTCCTGGGAGCCTAAAGTCGCAGAGGCTTATGCTAGGATTCCGGATAATACCAAGCACTACTTTAAAGACAGTGTGCTGATCAATGGAGTAGATACTCCAGCTCTTAGGGATAGTGGGTGCAGTCGCAGTGTAGTGGATTCTACCTTGGTAGACTCAGAGGAAGTTGCCAGAGCTACTCTGATGCCCACTAAGTTGGCTGACGGCCCACTCCGTATGTTCCCAGTACTACCTGTAAATCTTACTTTAAATGGTACAGCAGTCAGGATTCCAGTGAGCATTCAGAGAAACGTCCCGGGAAAGGTCTTGTTAGGTAATGATCTCAGAGCTTTAGGGCTCGTAGGAGACACTGCCGAAAGACCCTACACATGGTCTCAAGCACGGGCAGCATTGGCCAAGACCAATACGCTGCCCCAGCCGAAGAGGAAACCCAAGGCGAAAGGAGTCGACAAGTCAAGACGAGGGAAAGAGAATATTCCCCCGAGCTCGCCTACCACTGCGGTGGAGGAAGTTGGTCAATCGCCCGGGCCTGACGAGGAGGTGGCGATGCCTGAAGTATTTGACCCCAACGATCATCCTGAACTAAAAGACTTGTTAGTTGAAGGAGGTCCTGATAGGGACGAATTCAGTAAAGGCCAACGTGAGTGCCCATCTCTGGAAGGCCTAAGGAGACAGGCCTGCTCCCAGCTTGAGGGTGAACCTCCTGGGACGCATAGGATTTATTGGGAAGGTGGACTCCTGTATAGTGAGCCCACAGAGTCTACAGAAGGAGACCATAGGAGGTTGGTGGTTCCCCTTGCTGTTAGGCCCTTCCTCCTGCAGTTGGCGCATGAAGTTCCCCTTGCTGGTCACCTTGGTATGAAGAGGACCAAGCAAAGGTTATCCATGCACTTCTACTGGCCCAAAATGGGGGTGCAAGTAGAAAGTCACTGCAGGAGTTGTGCCTCCTGCCAGTTGTCTGGTAAGGTTGGCGCGACAATCCAAGCTCCGTTGGTACCGCTCCCAGTTGTGGGGGTACCATTTGAAAGGGTAGGGATCGACATCGTTGGTCCCCTTGACCCGCAAACATCCTCGGGCAATAGGTTTATCCTGGTGCTGGTCGACCATGCAACCAGATATCCTGAGGCCATCCCATTGAAAACTGTAACTGCCAAGTCAGTTGCAAAAGCTTTACTTGGCATATTTACTAGGGTCGGCTTCCCTAAAGAAGTTGTGTCGGATCGTGGCAGCAACTTTATGTCGAAGTATATGCAGGCTATGTGGAAAGAATGTGGGGTCACCTACAAGTTCTCTTCTGCATATCACCCCCAGACCAATGGTCTGGTGGAACGTTTCAACAGAGCGTTAAAGAGCATGATTGGGGCTCTGGAGGAACCTCAGAGAAGAAAATGGGACCTTCTTTTACCATGCTTACTGTTTGCCTACCGAGAGGTACCACAGGAGGGTGTTGGCTTCAGCCCCTTCGAACTTCTGTTCGGTCATCCCGTACGGGGACCCTTAGCCATCGTCAAAGAGGGATGGGAGATGCCCACTCCCCCTGTTACTACCAACGTAGTTGATTATGTGCTAGGGCTCAGAAAACGGATGGTACTTCTGATGAGCTTGGCTAGTGATAAATTGAAGGCAGGACAAGCGCTGGTGAAACATTGGGACAACCAGAAAGCTTCCCTCATCAACTTTACACCTGGTCAGCAAGTTCTGATCATGAATCCCATAAGCCCTCGAGCTTTACAGGACAAATGGTCAGGCCCTTACACAGTGGTGGAGCCCCTGGGTGAGGTTAACTATTTAGTGGACCTTGGAAGGCCTGGACAGGCTCCAAAAGTGTTTCACGTGAATAGGCTGAAGGCTTTCGTCCCAAGAGTCGAAATTGCAGCACTGCTACTGGCTTCAGATGTTGAGGAAGAGGAGTCTGAACCTCTCCCCAACCTGTTCCAAAGCGGTCCTTCAGATAGCTCCTTTGAGGGTGTCCGAGTGGCCCCTCACCTGACTTCTGATCAGCAGGCTGAGGTGAAAAGTTTGCTTAGGCAGTTTTCCCCCCTGTTTTCACAGTCGCCTGGTTTGACACCTTGGTGCAAACATAACATAGACACAGGAGACAGTGTACCTACCAAAAGTAGGGGATACAGGATGTCAGACAAAGTACGGTCTTATATTAAGACCGAGGTCAACAAGATGTTAGACCTTGGGGTGATTGAACCCTCTAGTAGTCCTTGGTCCAGCCCTGTGGTTTTGGTTCCAAAGGCAGGCACTTCTGAATTGAGGTTCTGCGTGGATTACAGGGCTCTGAATGCTGTCACCAAGACAGATGCACACCCCTTGCCTCGAACAGATGAGCTGGTGGATACTTTGGGTGCCTTCAAGTACCTCAGCACGTTTGACCTCACTGCTGGCTATTGGCAAATAGCTTTAGCAGAACATGCCAAGGAGAAGACAGCATTTTCTACTCCAGACGGCCTTTACCAATTCCGGGTAATGCCGTTCGGGTTGAAGAATGCACCTGCCACTTTCCAGAGGCTTGGGAATCATGTTTTGAATGGGTTGGACGAATTCTGTCTTGCATATCTGGACGATATCGCAGTTTTCAGTGCCACCTGGGAAGACCATGTGAAACACCTCGGGATTGTGCTCCAGGCTCTTCAGAAAGCACACCTGACCATAAAGGCTAGTAAATGCCAGATTGGACAAGGCTCAGTGGTTTACCTTGGACATGAAATAGGTGGAGGGAGGATACAGCCTCTTCCCAGTAAAGTACAAGCAGTACAAGACTGGCCTACCCCCACTACGCAAACCCAAGTGAGAGCCTTCTTAGGACTCACGGGGTATTACCGCAATTTTGTGGCAGACTATGGCACCATAGCTGCCCCTCTGACTGCCCTCACAATTCCGAAGAAACCCAAGAAGGTAACTTGGACCGACGAGTGTGAGAAGGCCTTCAATGGCTTAAAAGACTCCTTGTGCCAGGCCCCTGTCCTCAGGGCCCCTGATTATCAAAGACCTTTTATCATGCAGACGAACGCCTCTGACACTGGGATAGGAGCCGTACTATCACAAGTAGATGAGAAGGGCAAGGAACACTCTATTGGTTTTATTAGCCGCCAGCTTAAGGACAGAGAGCTCAGATGGTCCACTGTAGAGAAAGAATGTTTCTCTGTTGTGTGGGCCCTAAGGAAGCTGAGGCCCTACCTCTATGGGACCCACTTCACTGTGCAAACTGACCATAAGCCCTTAAAGTGGCTAAGGAACATGAAGGGGGAGAATCCAAAGTTGCTTAGGTGGTCCATAAGTCTACAAGGGTTCGACTTCACTATTGAGCATAGGCCAGGTGTCCAACATAGCAATGCAGATGGGTTGTCCAGAATGTTTAACCGACCTGAACAAGAGACTCATCCAGGGGTGGATTAGTTCCCCCTGTCCATAGTCTGGGAGGGGCGAGTGTTAGGAAAGATTTCGTAATTGTAGGTAATTTTGCTTCCATGTGGCAACCCCTAAACGTTTTGCTGTTGTTTTTCACCTTGTTCTTGACTTTGCCAGAGAAGTGCAGCCTTCTGCCGCACTCCTCTGGGCTTTTGCTCCTTTCTTATGGGGAAACTGACATGCCCTTAAGACAGTCAGTACCGGGGAACGCTGTTTCCTGTAGTTTCTTTTATCATGTTGCGGCTTTCGTGCATCATGACACAAGAGGTCACTGTAAGCTAAGTTACAGCTCTCTTGGGTCTCTAGCCTTCTACAGGCCCTAGATACTCGTTTAGGATTGTATCTGATCGGTGCAAGTGATTCAGGGACGGGAATGGTGGCAGCGATCATTTCTTGTGTTTTGAGCTCCTTTTGGCGTTCTAAGCGCGTTTCTCGCGCTTAACCCAAAATGGTGGCCTGGCTCCCAAAATGGCCAGACCACGAGGCTCCTTTGTCCTGTCCGCTGACCGTCTTGCTCCCTTCACCTTCCCCAGGTCGAGCCGACCCGGGGCCTTCCTTATTTGGGCATGTATTTTCCTGCGAAACACGGATGCTTTTGCGGGCTTCTACATGTCTTGTGTGTGCCTCCAGGATGTGGGCTGGGATGTCTGGTCCCAATACACATCCTGGGTGCCAGAGAGTCTAGGGTGGTGTGAATGCCTGAGACCACCGTGGTCCGTGATTGGTCCACGAATGGTGTGAGTGTTGATGAGCGGATCTCCCATTGGGTCCCCTCCGTTTTGGCACGAAGGGAACCGTGGATAAGAGGGGGCTGGAAACACCACTACCATGTCGATCTCCTGAGTTCTCACGAACGAAGGAATACAGGAGCCAAGTATCCTGCAACCAAGAGGCTGGACCGAGGAATCGCTGGTGACCCGCTGAAGGACTTCTCCTCTGCACTGCTGTCGCCTTGTGAAACCCTTTTCACCTTTGATCGAACCAGAAGGCCTGTGCTGGTACTTCGACCTTTGGAATAGCGGGAACAGCTATTCTCGGCATCTTCACCATCTCCTGCCAGTAAGCCTTCGGAAGCGTCTCTGGGCCATCCAGCTGACTGGCCAGCTTACACGGGAGTCTTGCTCTGTAGTCGCCGCCAGGTTGTGTAGTATTTCGAGTCCTTGTCACTCTCACACGCTTCGTACACTTGGCGTTCCCAGGTCTGAAGTGAGTAGTGTACATTTGGCTCAGATACACACGGCCGCTCCGTTGCCCTGCTGTGGTAACAAACTGTGCGGGTTTCTTCGATTGGGACGTCTTTTTACTCAACACGACGACGAGGTGTCCCCTGCTCTTCTGAACCTGCCAGCTGCTGAAACTGACGCGGAGAAGCCTGGGTCTGCTTGCATCGGGGACCGGTGAGTAGCATAGCTAGGATCTGGTCGCCCTCCTGCAGGAGCCCGTTGCTTTTCCCCGCTGTGTCAAACAGCACCCTTTTCCGTACTCGCGCTCTGCTTCTGCCCACTGTGGAGGCTGCGCTTGAGTCGCGGAATTTGTTCTTCTTTTGTGCACTAAACTGAACTGCCTGATTTCCCTCGAAGAGCTTCTCCTTTTGCCCGTTGGCACCAGCGTGTGCAGGTACTTTTGAGCACAAGGCTCCACTCTTCGCAGGGCTCGGACTTCCATCTAGTTAGGTGCCTCTGAAGGCGAACTGGGTCTAAGCATTATTTCGCACTGCCTGTTTTCCCTCCCTTTTAGGTGGACTACACATTTCGTGCATATAACGCTTGAGACTTGTTGTATTTGTATATATATTGTGTTGATATGGTATGTGTTGGTTTAGTATCGTTATATTGTGATTTTCTCGCTACGGTCATTGTTTTAAAGGCCTTGAAATAAATGTGTATATATTTTTAATATAACAACTGTTTGGAGTAGTTTGTAAGTGATCTTGCTTTGTGTGCTCATTGCGGGCTTTCAGTCACCCTCACCCCTCTTGAGACCTAGACTTGACCGCCGCGATCGCTACCTTGATTGGTCTGGCTCGTCCAGAGGTTACCCTGTTCCAAGTAATTAGGTTGGCCTTCTGAACTTCTGCGCCACCAGGACAGAGTTCAGAAATACGTCTTAACAGCTTACATGCTGTTGATGAGCTGAAAGGCCAAGGTTAGAGGAGAAAGCAAACCAATCAAAGGTGCTATCAAGCAGTGCGATATACAGTGTTGCAGAAACCAAACTGCTGCTGTTATTCTGCTATTAATCTGAATTATACGTATTTAGAGGTAGTTGCAAGTGTGCCTACCAGATAAGGGACATCCAATAATGATGCTAACACTTATACAACCTATAGGTACATATGTTCCCTTGACCAACCTGTGCCGTCAATACGTTTTTTTAATTTGTCACATAGGATGACATTGAGGTACAAAGCCTCTGTATAATCAAATTATTATCGTGAGTGTGTGGACTACTATTTGTCGTTCACCAGGATGCCCTAATTTATTGAGCTGATAATGAAGTAGTAGTTTATCCGGTTATTTGAGTCTGAGATCGCTATGGGTAATTCCATTTGGCACTTGGAATGCTCCAGGTGCTACTGCACATAACGTTATACACAAGGATTGAATTTCAATTACGATACTTAATTGCTAGGAAAGTACCTGATCCAGCTAAATCTATTTCAGGTTTTTCAAAGATAATATAATAAGTAGATGTAGTAAAAAAATAAAAAGAAGAATAGATAGAAGAATAAACATGTTTAATAGTGTTATGAAAATAGTCAATGTTCACACTTAAATGTACAATTCTCCTTACTGTAATGACATTATATAAACAATGTTTTTTTTATAGATGACAAGTTTTATAAAAAATTGTATCATATTAAAATATGTTTCCGTGTGCATTGTGATAGTATAGAACCTACACATTCGAAGTTTGGTTAATATACAAAAACACCACTTACTTATACTACATAATTACATTTATATAAAGAAAAGGATAATTAGAAAGTACATATTTAAATATTTAATTTAGACATAGCAATTGTATTGCTAATATTCTTAGTCATTTCTTTTGAAAAACGTATTCAAATGCAACAGATTTCCTTACAAAGTACATACATGATTGTATACTATTCTTCTTTTTAATAATGTCTGTATGTGTTTACAATAAGTTACCTGGTTCACTGTGAATACTCTTTATATAAACTGGAAAAAGAATAGAATGTTTTCAGGAATTATGTATTTCCATTGTTATACAGATTTTCATAAATAAGTCATTCAAAAGCTTAGAACACAGAGTAGGGTTGCTTTTAATGACTACATTAGTTATATATACCATCAGGTCCTGGAGCAAGAGAGGTTTACATTTCATGATTAGATCGTAAGTATCCTCCTCAGTATGAGCATATGTGTATTTGAGATCTGCCTGCCTATCAGGCATAGATGCTGTCATAATTTTGTACTCATAATAGAGTGCACTAATGTACATTACACATTTTTTCAGACATGGGATTTATTTCAGATTTAGTCTAGCTATCACTATAGTTCTTCGGTACATGCCAAATTATTGTATTATCAGTGTAAGGTTAGTGTGAACACCAACCCTACTGCGCTGAGCCCAGTGTTCTTTATTAGAATTCTATGCACATTAATAATAATATTGTTAGAACTTAATGCATTTTTCTCAAATGTACCAGTCAACAGACTTTCGCAGTAATGAAGAACCACTATAGGATGTGTATAAATGCAAGAAAACATGCAATCAACAATTACAACAAATGTAGCACGAATTGTAACTATGATATGTCTAGACTACATACTAAACATATGCTATCAACAAATATTAGGAATGTTGTCTACATTAAAGCAACTCTTGCCATGAATAGTCTATTCACATGGGAAATGCCTTTTAATTAATATAAACTCATGAAAATGTATATTTGTTGTGCAAACTAGCCAGGTACCAATGTAACATATGCACTTATAATCCTAATTGCTCTTAATATCCAGAACCACCATTATACCATTACAGTCCATTGCAGCTTAATTCCTTAACTGACTCGAGTTTCACAGATACTAAAAACTTGCTACAAACATTGGCAAACTAATACATCCCGAATACTATACATTTTATATTTTATTCTGAAAAACACGTACGTGAGTTACTTACTTCTCAATTATGAACACCCACCTTGGGCTCTATTATATGTAGTATCTCACCAGACACCTTTCTTTCTCTTAAAGCAGTAAAGACAATGTGCCGCCAATTAATGTCCAAATGGAGCTAATTTAGGACAGCTCAAACATACTTGGGGCTTTAACAAGATACCAATTAGGTGAGCCTATTAAACCATTATGCAATTTAGGGATGCATACAATTAAGATTATATATATTGTTTTAGCGACTGCCTGTCTAACACTGCTGAATTAGAACACCATTTTTAATCGGGAGCATACTATGCACTCTATTTACAGCCACAACAATAATTTGCTAACTTTCAGACATATTAGGTCTGGCTACAACATAGGTCCATCCTTGAACTAATGGACAATCTTAATGGAGACCTATTTCACATATGTCTCACACACACCATGACTGACCCAGAATTTCAATGTGAATCAGATAGGCACTTATTTTATGATTTAGCCAGAAGAGCACTGGTTATTCAGAGGCTGTATGTTTGTTCTTCACCAATTACACCATTATGACATGTCCTAACAAGTCTGTAAAACCCATGCAATCTTACTTACTCCATTATGCTTTGTTTTTCTCTGTTTTCTTCCCTTCCTTCCCCCTTTATGTTTTTTTTATCTCTACTCAAATTACATTCCTTTTAATTTGATTGTGACAAACTGTACCTTGGTATGATCACTATTGATTGTAATTTACAATGAACTACGCATTTACAAATGTTAAGCCTTGAAAAAGACCTTATGGTCATGCCACTCCTTCATTTTGGGAGTACTGGAAAACCAAAATGACACTTGAATATTACATTCTAAAGAATAATGTGCAGTAGCACCTGGAGCCTTCCAAGTGTCGGATGGAATTACAAATAAATGATCTCAGACCCAAATAACTGGACAGATTCAAAAGAAATGGCAAAATATGACTTCATTATCAGCTCAATAAAGGAGGGAATCCTGGTGAACAAACAGATTGTAGCTCACACACTCTCAAATGCATTTCCGTTCTACAAAAGCTTAATACCTCAATGTATGTCAGCTATGATGTCATCCTATGTGGCAAAACATTAAAACCCTATTGGACTGAGTGATTGGTTAGGGGAACAAATATACCAATAATTCGTTTAGGTGTTAATAGCATCATTGGCTACCCTTATCTGGTAGGAACGCCTTGAACTACCTCTAACTGCATATAAAACAGATACTAGCAGAATAACATCAGCAGATTAGCTTCTTCAACAATCTTTAGTCCATCATTACACAGGCCCTCATGATTGGTTGGCATCTCTCCCAACCTTGGACATTCGACCTTTTAGCAGCACGTAAGCAAAATGAAACCCAGGTGTGGGGAACAACTTCAGACAACTGATCACTTTGCCAAGTAACCTACCATCTCTCATCAGTTAGGCCCTAAGCCAAGGCTTTTTCTTTGTAGTTGACCTTGCAGGTTGTTTTATTCCTCAGTACTTTAAAGGGAGTGAAGGTACATTGTTATCTTCATCTGGAGCTTAATGAATAGTCCTTGTTTCCTAGTCTTGCAGCATGTGTGAGGAGACTACGATTTTGTCCATTCTAACCTTCTATTTAATGTAATTTGATTCAATTATACTGGGTGCTATTACTCCTCTTGGCCTCTGGGACTTCTCTTTGCTTCTGCTTTTTCTCCTCCTCCCCTCTGCTGACCTCCTGGCTGTAACTGGAACTGCACTGGCCACTTGGACACCCTCTGATCTCGGGCCCAGGTCTGACCCAGGTTAGTAGCCAGCGTCACACACCTTCACTGCCCACTTGGCAACCCCTGCACTTGAGGACTGTTTCTGTAACCCTACAGTCCCTCCTACCAGCCCTTGACACCTGATGTCTGCATTTACCTATGCACTTGCCACTAGCTGGCTGTACTTACTTATTGTTATCTTTCCCATGTACTGCACTGTCCCTGCCCCCCTCCCACGCACTTGCATGATCCGTATGACACCTGGCCTAGTAGGATCGTTGTCTGTCCTCCCTTTGTTCCCCTTCCTTGCCTTGTCGCGCCTTGAAACACTTGTGTATAGGCGCGTTATAAATGCCATATCATATCATATTATATCATATCATCATATCCATCTTGCATATGCTTTCTGCATCTTTGATTGTTCAATAGTTGGTACTTGCAAATGTTCACTCCTTTACTTAATCTAAGAGAAATATGTTGTGCATATGTAACTAATCCTCTTCGACTCCTTTCGTGCCTCACAGTTGCTTCTTGCTGGGGCATCCTTGATCCTAAGCCAAGCAAATTCCATTTGATTGTTGTACAAAGCTGTTTTCCAGCACCTGCCAGCTCTGCAGCCTTGGTCTCTCTCCTTCAGGCTTCTCGCTTACTATTTATACAGTTTCAACGTCCATTTTCTCATCATGGCTGATTTACCCATGTTATATTTGCTACTGCAGCAAGCTTCTATATATCTCATCTACCTTGCGTTTCTGCGTATATACATCTACTCTGTCTTTTCTCACTTATATTCTCAGTGTACTTGATTTTTTTCGTATTCGCAAAAATGTTCATTTTGTTACTTCAGTTACATCTTCATTGTTTAAGTATTCGCATATCGTATCAATGTGTCCTCATGCCATTTCTTCATGACATCACTTTACAATTGTCAGATTTCACTTATAACTCTTCTATGTTCAATGGTCTCTGCAGACATCCTTCTACCACGTCAGTTTGAGGGTACATTCGATATGGTTGTCTGAGAGCATAACGTCTCTCATAGCTTCAATGCAGTATTGGGATGATACCTGGTGTGATGCACAGTGCCTTCTTGTTGTTCTTCCAATATGATGGAGGTGAGGGGGCGGGCACTATAGATGACTTGTACATCTGCCTCTGTACGTTCCCCCCTCTGGTCGTGTCTTTGACCACTGTCTCAATTTTCTTCACCTTTTCTTCACACTGTGGTTTCTTTGAAATCCATATCTTTGTCACCCTCCTCATGTCATCCACATTCTTTATGTGCTCATCTATAATCCAGTTCATATGGCAACACTCCCCAGTCAGTTGTAAAGAACAACCAACATCCCTTCAGGTGCTCACGGATGGTGCTTTCAGTCTGTGTGTGTTCATCAGTCACGTCAATCATTATCTTCTTCCCAATAGTTTTCTTTGCTGTCTTCTTGCACTGTCCTATGATTATTTTTATAAGACAGAATCCCAACAATACTAACACTAGTATTGCTCCAAACAGCTTGAGGGCATTTACCAGCCAGGTTGGAACCCACGAGAAAAGGGACGAAAACCAATCTTGATCTTCGGTCTCATCTACTTCTTCCACCATTTTCGTATGCAGAGTTGACAGCATAGTTATTGCTTCTGTCAGGGTTCCATTCTCGCCATCATGGGCAGGTGGGTATGTACAGCAAGAAGGCCCAATCTTGGCACACACACCTCCTTGCATTGCTGTAATTAAGTCCAGGACATACTTGTTCTGAAGGGTGATGGGTCTGATGGCCCTCAATTCTTTTCTAATCACATTAAATACTTTTATCGTCATATTAATTGTTTGTAGCAGCTCCCACCTGGTTAGTTGTAACCACTTGGCATTCACTGCTGTCAGAATTCATGGCATGAATATGGCTTTAATTATCACTGCTGTTGTGCTGAACAATGTATGCTCATCTGAAATGTCGTGATAATCATCTGTGGATTTGGCTGGAAAATAGTTCACTCTCTTCTGTCGGATGAGGTTGAGCGACCTCTTCTTGCTTTGGTGTGATTGTATTTTCAGAAAACTGTCGATATGGCGATCATTTTGGGGAATTACCAATGAAGGAACATGTATGATTATTATAGAACATATTCCTCCCAAATTTTTAGGTAGCTGCATATATGCATTGGATCCACAGGCCCAATAGTGGTCCATTAATACAGCAGTACCTCCATTGCTTCCTGGTACATCAATTATTTGCTTGCATCCTGTATTTTTTCCAACTTTGGCCAAAGCCTTTATTTCTGAAAAACAGTGTTGTATTCTTTATTGGTAGTATGGATACAGGTCCTGCTTCCTTTTCAACCCATGTTAATAATTTTGAATACTTGTCCCATTCTTTCAGGCGTTCATCATTGACTATTTGCACTATCTGTTTGGGTGCCATCATCAATAAATGTGTGCTGCATGCTAAATTCCTTCTTCCCAGCCTGTACTAATAGCTACTTGTCTGTGCAGGAATAGCTGAAGTCTCTCCTAGCATCCTGGAAATCCTGGTGTTTCCCATGTGTCTGAACAACCCACTCTCTTTTGTTCAACAGCCCTTGGCTGTTCTCCAGTCCTACCACTGAACGTGTATAGGAGTATTCTGCTTTTCCAATCTGGGTCATTTTCCATTGTCTGCATTTATATTTATGCATCTTCAAATGGGAATGTTTTTTCAACCTCAATCTTTGGGTTGCCCATCTTCCTTCAAATTGCCCTCTTGTTGTGTATGCCGCTAGATGGATGAGACACTTTCTATCATGTATAGGTATTTCTCTTGCAATAAATGTTCTGGCTGTGCTCATGGCATAAGGGATGAGAGAACACACATAGCAGCTCTCATCTGACATTCTTCTCTCCACCTCATGTGCTGAGACCATATGTTATTCTTGAAATGGGCTAAATTATCAATGTTTGTATTTATATCCTCATGATATTCTTCAGCATCCCCCTAAAATCAGATAATTTGCTCAGGGAAAATATCACTTGTGCTTTTGTTAGGGATAAACATAGATGTCTTATTACTAAACACTTCATTTGTATTAGTGAACATTATTTGACGAAATGCTAAAATAATAAGAATGCAAAGACAAAACATTGTATAGAATGAGGTTACACAAAGTATTGACAAATAATTCATCGATCTTGCTGGCAATGTGTCTGTTATAAATTGGAAACCTCTCCTTTTTTTATCAACGTGTAATTCTTGTTACACTATATAACAACCACACACTTTTACAATAGAGATTGTAAAATGATTGCAAGGATGATCCTGAAAATAATGGGACTGTTTTTAGGATTTGTATACAATTTAACAATATCAATGTGTCCTCTTACTTAAGCTGGATAACATTGAAATATGTATACAAAACAACATGCAGAAATGTGTGCAACGTTATAGGAAACATAATGTGTCATGTCAAATCTTTTTGTTATTAAGGCTTTGTCCCTTCAGCCTCGCTGGAATTGTTCAGTGGATCCTTATATAGTTCATCTGTTCTTTTGGTAGTCGTTCTTGTTTGCATTTGCAGAACTTCTTCGCTTGCCTTACTGTCAGCGGGTGCAAGAGGGGTCAAGGTCTTGCCTTTGTAAGGCTTTACATCATTCAGATGCATCCAGGCTCTTCTTCCTTCGATCTTCACTGCGATGGGAGTGACAAACTCTACTAGGTACCATCCTTCAAAATGGGTCTTGTTCCAAGTGCGGACGAAGCACCTTACAAGCACTTGGTCACCATGGTACAAACTAGGTTGCTTCAGCAAGTATATGGGATCAATTGTTTGATTGTCTTCTTCAATCTTCTTCGGCCCTTCCCTACAATTTTTGCTCTGTTGAGAAATAAAAGAAACACTATCTGACACATTCTTCAAATATGCATCTCATCCCCTAATGTTTTTGCTACACTATAGGCATCCATTTATATTCGAGTGGCAGTAGCAAGGGCTACTCTCATGCAGTGTCCAGTCACCAAATAATGAGCAGTCAGGTGGTGATCTGAGCCAGGCTGGTTTCTCAGTGCAAAGAATGCAAGGGTAGGCAATGCAGCCATCCCTTCTTCAAAGTAATCTTGATCTTAGCTATCCTTTCTTTAAAACAAGAGTGATCTGATCAAACATTTCATTTACACAATGCAGCCTATTATCAGACCGCAGGACTTCAAACACACCAACTAGAAAACCCCTTCACATACGAGAAACTTGGCATCACATGTGGCATCGGGGTGCATACACGGACCTGCTATGATCCATCTGGAAGGGGACATGCTACCACTAACATGTATCTATAGCCATTGCATGTTTGAAACATATCCATATAATCTATATGTAGATGTGGAAAAGGATTGTTGGGTCTAGGGATTGCTCCTCTCACTGTTCGCAAAGTCTGCAATGCAGTTCACAATAAAGTGTGCCACGTGTTCTAACAAATTGGTGAAAACCAGTCTTCTGCGATCATGGCAGCAAGATCTCTCCATTTGTGTGCGTGGGGTAGTGAAGCTGCTCCAGGGACACCTTCAATAATGCTAGAGACATAACTCGCTTTCCAGTACTATCTTGTCTCCATATAGCCTCTGTCGGGGATAAAGAACACCCATGCCTCTTCAATAAATCATGCTCTTCCAGTGGAGCTCGACCGTGTAGCTCAATGAACTGTACAATGGATAACATATTAAAACCTTCTTTCACCATAATACATTGCCCGCCCTGACATTTGCTTCACATTTTCTATTTTAAAATCAGAAATATTTTCTGATATAACGTCTGCGGCTTCATTACTGTGAGAAATTATGTCTGCCCTCTTAGTGTGGACTGCAAATTTTCACCACGGATATAGCAAATGGGCGTTCTGAGGCCTTAATGAGTTCATCCAATAGAGATGCTTGTTGCACTTGTGTGGTGTCTGTGCGGAGGAAACCCCTTCTTTTCCATTGTGACAATCCTACATGTATCATTGATATCACATAGGCGAGTTGGAGTGCACTGCCACTTCCTCATCCTCATACCTTTGGAGTGTGGCAATAAGCGCCGCTAATTCTGCAACCTGTGCTGAATAGTGTGAAGGCAGCCTCGCACTTGCCACTACTTCAAATTCACCAATCTCTTTTAGCTTCACTACTGCCGATCCTGTATGTCTCTGTACTGTCTTTTGGTCAATTTTTGAAGAACTGTCAATGAATAAAACCACCCCTAAGAGCATTTTTGTTGACATGGGCAATATCATAAAATTCAGTGTACTTTGTGCAGTCATGTTCATAGTCCTCATTCCCTACTGCTTCTGCTATAAACGTTGCTGGATTCACTACTCTACATCTAACAATATTGATTGCTGGGTGTAAAATAATTACTTCATATCCTGATGCTCTTTGTGTAGTCAATGTACTTTTGGGCTTCTCTAAAATGGCGAATAAGGAATGCTCGACGAATAAGTGTAATTGAGCACCCCATTGTAATACTCGCAGCTTTTTCAATCGCGAAAACAGCAGCAACTAACGCTTGTTCGCAAGGATAATGTCCTTTCATTAATGGTTCTAAAATACCACTATAATATGCTAATGGTTTATGTCCATGTCTTAATGTTGTCTTTTGGAGGAGGACTGCTGTCATTACTTCTCCATTTGAATGTGAGAAGAAGTAAAACTCTTCGTTAAAGTCTGGAATTCCTAAAACAGGGGCTGTACAAATCGCCCTTTTTAATTCTTCAAATCCTTCAGTCATCTCATCTGTCCATATTATCTCACTTGTATCTGTGCTTCCTTGAGTTCTTTTAAAAGTGGTTGAATATATGTACTGTAATCAAAAACCCATGCCCTAAAATAATTACATTGGCCTACAAATTGTTGCATTTCCCTCACTGTCTCAGGTTTTGGAGTCTTCATGATTGCTTTTGCTCTCTCAGATGTCACTTTTCTCCCGTATTGAGAGATTAGCCGTCCTATGTACAGGACCTCTTCTTGACAATATTGTAATATCTCTTTGTCTAATTTATATCCTTTTTCTGATAGTATGGTCATTAGTTGAATTGCATCTTTTCTGCATTTTTCTGCTGTCTCACTGCATACAAGTAAATCATCTACATGCTGAATTATTGTACTCTCAAGTTGTATGTTACCTAGGTCCATCTAAAGATCGATGGGGACTCATAGTACCCTTAAGGTGATTTTGTATGTTTCCATCGCTGGTTTCTATATGAAAGTTAGGTCACATTTTAGGAGTCCTCATGAAGGGGAATTGAAAAGAAAGTGTTCTTTAAATCTATTGCTTTAAAATACCTGGTTGTAGCTGGAATGTTGCATAATATCATAGCTGAATTCGGAACCAGAGGAAATTCTGCTTCAACAATATTGTTTAGGGGACGTAGATCCTGAATGAATCTCCACAGACCCCCCTGCTGATTTCCTCACTGGGTACACAGTCGTGTTGCATGGAGATTCTGATGGCACCAATATTCCCTGCTGTACTAAAGCAGAAATGGTTTCAAATATACCTTCATCTGCTTCTCTGGACATGGGGTATTGCTTTGCCCGTCGCACAATTGCTCATGACTTCAGCTTCATTTTAACTGCTCCTGCTCCACTAAATAGACCAAAGCCCTATGGACTGTTGGTCCGTAAAATGCTTGCCACCCTTTCTAAATCTTCTTGGAAATATTTTGGTTTCTTTTTTAGCAATGCCATCCTCTGTGGTGTTTCTCTGTTCTCGACTTTAATCCAATAAGTGAGACTTATGAAAAATATCAACTCATCGTCTGAATTGCTATCTCTAAACAGCTCCTCCTATGTCAAATCTGTTAGGCTTTGTATGTCCTCCATGCTGTTCCCTCATCCTCCATCCCATGCATAATCATCCTTTCCTCTCTCACTATCACTTCCTTTAACCCTTGCGGGATGATCTGTTCTTCCGCACTATCCATCAGTATTTCTGGCCTAAACAAAAATTCATCATGTATTCTCAACAGTTTACCTATAAATCCAGGAAGCCATGTCAACAAAATATTTATTCCATGCAAAAAAACTTCTGGGTGTAAAGAAACTTCTCATAGTGACTTTTGGCCTGTAAAGGCTAATATGAATTATCTTACATTCATATAATGTATCCCTGGAGTGGAACACACTATCCCTTTGACAGTTCAAGATATGGTCATGTTAAGTTTTGTCATCAAGTTGCATCCTAATATGTTAACTGGTATCTGCCGAGAATACAATAGTGGCATAGACACATCATGTTCTTCTATAGAAATTGGTAATTCGTCAGTAAAAGGAACTAAACTCAGAATATCCCTGCGCATTCAATGCAATGACAGACATTTGAAACTTCCCTTCTCGAACACAGAAACAAGTCGCTCCAGTGTGTCTACAAGAAATGAAAATGTTTTGCCTTCTATCGTTACCCTGTTCCTCGGTTCCTCTTGGGGGTCTAGTGTCACTTATAGTACTGAACATATCAGGTCGCTCTGCGGGCTTTCCTATTGTGGATATAAATTCATCGGTATCCAGCAATTTCAGAGAAAACAAAACAGAGAGGTATTTTTCAGTGAACAAAATTATAACAGAGAACAAAAAAATGAAAACATTTTTTAAATATATATGGGGGTAGGAAGGGGGTTAGAATGGGTGGGGAGTGGGTTAGGGTGGGGTTAAACACACAGGGAAATGGGAGGCTAGGGGGGAATACCCAAATAGAACAAAACTAAAATTCTAGTTTTTTTCTCTGTTATTGCTTCGCTGAAAAATACCTCTCTGAAAAAGGTGTCTCTTAAATCACATAAAACCATAGTCATCCTTGTACCTGTAACAGGGTTCCCTCCCACTACTGTCACACTCCCTATCCTGGGCGTGGATGCTTGTGGGGCTCCTGTATTCACATTCCATAGTGGTACCATTGCGTGTTTTGTCTGTGCTTGCTGTGTCTGTACTTGTTGTGTTTGCATAGGTGCTTGCTGTGGTTGCCCTTGTGGAGACTTTGATTGCAATGGAACTTGCTGCGCTTGCTGTATTTGTGGCGCACATGTCTGATTCTGCATGTGATATTGAGCATAATAGTCCTGCGGTTCTGTATTATATTGTAGAAAATTGCCCTCCCCCTCTTGGAGCTTGCTAGTTCTGCTGCATGCCCCCTCTACTTCTGTCTGCAGGTTCGGGCCATGTGTCCTGTCCTCCCACAATTCCAGCATTGTTGCACTATCCTCAATTAAAATCTCCTCCCCTTAAGGGTTTTTAAATCTGTCTCCTCTTCCTCTGGGTCCATTCCCTCTACCTCTTGGCAATAAATGGTACCCACCTTGATCTATAGGGTACCCTAAATTGCTTGACTGTGCTGGCTGTAACTCTTGTGTTGCCAAACCTTCCCCACTCGTCAATATTGCCCCTTTGATGGCAAATTTTGAGAATGTTTTCTGAACAAACATTTCTTCCTCCTGCTTTCTATTCTCATCTTTCTTCTTATTCTTCTCTTGTAATAATCGACAATGATTTACGATAGTCAACTGTATTTCTGGCCATGACTTTGCTTCCATCCCTCTCTTTTTCTTCATCTGCCATTGAAATACTCGGGCAGTCCTTGACATAAAAGATAGTAGAATAAGTCTACTGTTTTGTCCCACAGTTCCCTTGTCTCAAGACGTGAACATTCTTCAATCTCTTGAATAAAAACAACAGGATCTTCTTCATCGCCCTTTCCCTAATAATGGGAATTGTGTAATGCTTGGTACACAATCATACCCACCTACACTTCTTGTCTTCCATGTGGGGCTAGTTTCACCCATTCATCTTTGTCCTGTTAATACCCTTAATCTACTTACATATGATCGGGATATATCCCCTGCACTGCACGATCGTGCTTGTGGTTGTTCAGAATATAGTGTCAGTTATGGTGTTTTTTCTTTTGGGTCTTCGAAATTTGACCACTTTACCACTCTTTCTATATTTGAATCTATCACAAAACCAAAAGCACCTTCCCTTCACAGTCTTTTGTTGTATTCCATTTCTTCATCTGACATCATTATACCCCAGCTGGTATGACTGTTGTCCCTTTCCTCATTATCAACATCTAGTCTATTTAAGGACAGCGTTATATGCTCGTCCATCATTACGTCATCCAATCTTCCTCCTGTTTCTTTTGGTGGAGATACTTGGATGCTGCTGTTCTCGGTATCCCTTGTGGGGCTGTTGTGACACTCTCTCTTCTTGCCATCGTTCTTGTGCTTCGATTGGTATTATACATCTATTAACGATGTGATCTATTTCATCATCCCTTTTCCGTACACATTCTCATTTCTTCTTCCCTACTTCTCATCTGCCTTTTCTCTTTTTCCTCTCGCCATCTTTGCAACCTACATTTCTTCAATCTGTGTTTCTATTTCTTCACGTTTCTTTTCCTCTATTCTCTCTCTTTCTTCTGTTCCTCATACTTTCTTCGTTCTTCCTTTCGCTTCCCCTCTTTTTCTTTCTCCTCTTTATATGCCCTTTCTCGTTCCTTTTCCCTATTTTCCCATTCCTCTCTTTCTTCTCTTTCTCTAACATCGTCAAAACCCTTTCCATCTAATTTGCATAATTTCTGTCCTCCCATCCGCTCGTTCTGTTCTATTGTCACTTTATTGGCTTCATCCGTCCCTTCCTTTTATCTCTAAGCTTCTTCTTCTATTTCTATCTGTTAATCCCTTCTTTCATCACGCTATTTACATTCATTGCGTGCTGACGTATATTTTCATTCTTTAATCTTGCTTTCTTCTATATTGTCCTCACTACTATAAACGTGGGGTACGTATGTCAGATTAGTATACGCAGCTGCTGCTTTTAACTCCTTTAAAGGATAGAATCCCTGTTTCTCAGTGTCTGTACTCTTGTTTCCAGAAGGAGAAAGAGGATCCAAGGGCGTGGTGCTCTCACCTTCTTGCTGATAAAGCATCCACTCCTTTTCGGGCGGGTCTTCTTTCTCACACTGATACATTGTCCATAATTCTAAAATGGCTAATATGTTCTGTAATGTCTTCCTTTTTTATGCAGCATGTAGGTATGCTGTTATGTGTTGCAATACTGTTCTTCATAGTGAACCTTCTTGAGGCCAAGGCATGAACATTTTATTAGCTGTGCCTTCTACCTACTCGGCATGGCATTTCCTAATCTTGGGCGTGTATCTTGGTAATGTTTTGCACAAGTGTAGTAAGGGAGTGTCCCCCATAATGAGAAGTCATTTTTAACTGTTAATACTTACAGGTTCTTTTATTCTGTTATTTCTGTAATTTATTATACCACATGAATCAAATTTGGGAAAGAACCAATTCTTTAACCAATTTTCAAGCCTTTACAATAATGTTCTCCTTATTCATTCATTTGTAGTTTTATCAATTCTTGCTGGCCTGTTGTTTTGTTTTTAACACTCTAGGAATTTATTTTACTTACTACTTTACAGTTATCTTCCTATGATTGACGTTAATTGCTTATTTTTAGAGTCTGATAACCAGCTAGATTATTACTATAGTTTTATGTTTCTTAGTTTAATCAAATCAGAAGTTTTTACACTGCCATATTTAAAACCTCAAACAAATGTGCACTTACATTTTTACGATCTTCTTCTTTTACTCTCTCTAGTAAAAGGTATCTCATCCAGTTTACCCCATCTTGGCGTGTGACTCACATTCTTCATATCGGCCTTGCCTTAGGAATCCCTAAAAAAGACATCCTCTGGGGTGTAATGCGTGCCCATCTGTCCCCTTGGGACTAGGGATTGGGGTATCTCTCTCTCTTGAAATAAATCATGTTACTACATATATTTACACTTACAATAAAATCCCTTCCCTTTTATTTGGCACTTTCAATGCTCTACTTACATCCTTTGCTCAGTTTAAGTCCCTAGGTATCGACTCTTACTGAATCGAACTGTTCGCCTTCAGTCTGTGGGGTACCTGTGGGGACCGGATAGGAATTTCTTCATAGGGGCACCTGCCAACCGTCTCGTTTTCACACATGTGTTTTTCTCTGTTCTTCACAGGAAACTCTGCGATCTTCTGGCTTATGGTGAAAGACAGCAAAAATCTGAGAGTGTGGATCTGAATCTGAGAGTCTGGATCAGAACCATCCGCACTGCTACCAAAATGTGCAGTAGCACCTGGAGCGTTCCAAGTGCTAGATGGGATTTCCAATAAATGTTAAGCCTTGAAAAACACCTTATGGTCGAAACACGTGTAGGCATAGTCAGGACACTCCTTGATTTTGGGAGCACTGGAAAACAATAATGACACTTGAATATTACATTCTAAAGAATAATGTGCAGTAGCACCTGGAGCCTTCCAAGTATCAGATGAAATTACAAATAAATGATCTCAGCCCCAAGTAAACAGACAGACTCAAATAGTATGGCAAAATACTACTTTTTTATCAGCTCAATCAAGTAGGGAAACCTGGTGATTAAACAGATTGTAGCTCACACACTCTTGAATACATTTCCATTACACAAAAACTTTATACCTCGATGTACCTCAGCTATGACATCATCCTACGTGGCAAAACAGTAAAAACATATCAGATGGAGGGATTGGTTAAGTGGAGCTATATACCTATAATTCGTTTAGGTGTTAGTAACAACGTTGGCTGCCCCTTATCTGGTAGGCACGCCTTGAACTACCTCTAACTGCATACCTTGGACATTAAACTCTTTAGCAGCACGTCAGCAAAACGAAACCCAGGTGCGGGGAACAATGCCAGACAACTGCCTAATGGGCCAATTTGCCTACCACCTCTCATCGGTTAGGCCCTATGCCAATGCTTATTCTTTGCAGTTGAACTTGCTGACTGTTCTATTCCTCAGATCTTTAAAGGGAGTGAAGGTACATTGCTATCTTTCTCTGAGTCAAATGAATAGGCCTTGTTTCCTGGTCTTGCACCATGTGTAAGGAGACCACGATTTTGTCCATTCTAACCTTTTATTTAATGCTATTTGATTTAATTATACTGGGTGCTATTACTGCTCTTGGCCTCTGGAGACTTGGTTGCTCGTCTTGCATATACTTTCTGCAGCTTTGATTGTTCAATACTTGGCACTTGCAAATGTTCACTCCTTTACTTTATCTAAGAGAAATATGTTGTGTGTATGTAGCTTATCCTCTTTGACCCCTTTTCGTGCCTCACAGTTGCTTCTTGCTGTGGCATCCTTGAACCTAAGCCAAGCAAATAGCCTTTGTTCTTTGCACGAAGCTGTTTTCCAGCGCCTGTAAGCTCTGCAGCCTTGGTCTCTCTCCTTCAGGCATCTCACTTACTATTAATACATTGTTGACGTCCATTTTCTCAACATGACTGTTTTACCCTTGTTATATTTTATACTTCAGCAAGCTTCTGTATATCTCATCTACCTTGCTTTTCTGCATATATGCATCTACTGCGTCTTTTCTCACTTATTTTCTCAGAGTATATGATTTCTTAATATTCGCATAAATGTTCACTTTGTTACCTCAGTTCCATCTTAATTTTTTAAGTATCTGCATATTGTTTCAGTGTATCCTCGTGTGTTCTCTTCATGACATCACTTTACACTTGTCAGATTTCACTTATAACTCTTGTATGTTCAATGGTGTCTGCAGACATCCCACTCCCACGTCAGTTTGTGGGTAAATTTGATATGGTTGTCTGAGAATATAACGTCTCTCATATCTTCGATGCCGTATTGAGATGATACCTGGTGTCATGCACAGTGTCTTCTTGTTGTTCTTCCAATATGACGGAGGTGAGGGGGTGGGCACTATAGATGATGTATTTATCTGCCTCTCTAAAAGAACATTGGTCTCAGCACAGTATGATTGGTGTTCACACAAACCTTACAATATTTCCTTAAGAGGTTAGAGAATTTCCTCTTGAACAATAGCAGCCAACTCTAATAATTTTCTATCACTCCTACACCTGAGCATGTAAGATAATTGGTTGCCCTAAAAATGGTCTATACTTATTTTATTATTATTTGTTCTGAGTGCAGTATGTATAATTTGCCATTTAGCCGTTTGTGCGGACTATGAACTTGCTATTGGATCGTTTGTTGATCCACGTAATTTGACATGCTAATAACCATTTACGTGCAGCGATAATGGCATCATATATTTTCTGCGTGTCAGGTTCTTCTATATGGACAAGAGCATTATTGCTGCTGCCCTAAAGCCTTGCAGCCTCAGCAATTCGTTTACAGACATATTACATCCTTTGAATAAACAATGATTATGTTACTTGAGTTGTTTGCAATGTTATTAGTGATTTGGTCATGTTAGATGCTCTCCAAATTATTCTACTACCCGCATTGTTGATCTCAAATTAACCTTCTAAGTGAGATTTGTTAAATTCTGCATTAATATGTCAGCATGGATAGCTTTGCGAGCAAAAATATGTCAACTTATTGCCACTCTATAGGGGAACATTTGATCAGGCAGTTCCAAATCATGTACCATCTTTAGACCTAAACTTTGCGTGAACGCGATCCACTTTTGACCCTATGAGATTTGATTCATCGCACTAACGTGACGATCCGACTAGCATGGGAAACTTCTGTCTGATCCTGTCTACCCAATATATTGTCACAATAAGCATTCAAATTCCTGCAAATTATTATCCTTGAGTCAGAGCTATGTTGTGATCAATCGATATGTAATAATCTAAAAAATCACAGACATAACTCTTGCTGTGTATTTACCCACAGAGGGATCATACACATTTATAATGAGGATGTTTAGCTTAAACTTGTTTTTCTGAATACTTATTTCACCAAAGGGTACACTGTAATTCTTTTGCATTGTTTTAAATTCCTTGAGTTGTAATTCAGTTTTAGCACCAATGATCAACCCAACTCTGGGCCTACCAATAGTACCTGTCAGTGCATAATGCTCTATTACATGATAGCTATGAAAGCCATCTACCCTTAACTCCAAACCTGAGTCCTAATAGCACTTATGTTCTTCGCCACGACTGAGTTAATTATTGCCTTATCTGTCTAGGAGATGTCAACATCTGTTAATCTTACTTATCTGTGAATGAACTTCTCTGATCAATTTTCCCAAAACTTGTACTATGGTCTCCAAAGGGCGTTCACCTACAGCGCTTTGAGACCATACCAATGCGATAAAGGCGCTATACAAATGTCAAATTAAATTACATTACATATACATATACTTGACCATAACGTTTTATCATTGTCTTCAGATAATTCGACAAAGCTAATGTCTGCCCATGCCATAACCCTGAGTTGATGTATTGTATTAAGTCATTTTTAAAAGAGCAATTCAAACATATGCTTTCTTCGGAGGCAAACATATTGGTTAATGTAAGAACAGTTGTTGATTTGTAATTAATCATGTTAGTTTTGTTTGTTGATCTGAGGTCGTCGTCAAGTTTTTTAATTGAGTGAATAGTTGTCACGTCGGTTACTTTTTCATGTGAGTTACATTTTTGGGTATTCTTATTTCCATCATACTTTGATCAGGCTTCTTTTTTTGCAGACTGGAACCCACAAGCCCAATGTAGGTCATTTGCGTATACAAGCTAACTACTTCCAGATTTTCTTCCTATGGTTTTCTCTAAGAACTTGATGCTCTTATCCTCAGATTCTGGTGTCTGTGGGTGCACCGAATAAATAGTGATTGTGAGTTTGCCTTAGTGGTAGTTCTGGGTAAACATTTTTATTCTTTTTGCTCTTTCGTTTAGATTGGCCCTTGTAGCAGCAATTGTTGTCCTTCTTTCTTTTCAAGTGTTTTTGTGATACGGTTGGAGTGTCGGTATGTGTGTGTTGAGGATCCTGGCAAGTAGACAGGTTTATACTTGTAACAGTTCATGAAGTGAGTTAGTCTTGTGTAACCACAGATGCAGGAAAGACATGGCAGTCTGCTTCTCCTCCGTTCATATCACCCTGGTTTGCAGCAGGTATTGTACAATGCTCTGACAGGCTATTTTTTAAAAGAAAAAAGGTGAATGGGTGCACAGAAATGTTAAAATGTCCTTGATTTGGTTCATTATTTGTTTTTTTGTTTGTTCTGTATCACAAACCATGTGGCAATCAGCGATTTCAGGAACACTATTGACTGAGCATTGGTAAAGGAATCAGGTGCTTTGTATTAAAACTAATTTGGCCAATCACATAACTAGTTTTGCTATTGCTCAGATTAACCACTGAGGCCGATATTACTATCAACTTTAGTCACTTCTGTTATAGGGGCCATCTATTGGCATCAAGCCAGCCCCCTCAGTGCTACAGACATCTGCACCTTAGTGGGCGGTCCAGTGCCTCAGGGGGGATTGCCGGGGAACACCCGGCCCTATATAAGGGCAGGGTGGACCATACCCAGACTGTGTGGACCCTGGCCACCATACTGGCAAGAGGTCCCCACGGCACCATGGCCTGCAGGCTCGTGCTTACACAGTGTGGGCCTGCAGGCCTAAATGAGACATGGACTCAGTCTTTCCATTCTTGGAGTCTATTGCCGTTCTGTGTCTCGTGCCAGCAGTTGCTAATTTTATTAGCTCGGACTATGACATAGTCCTGGCCCATCTTAAAAGGGCAATGCACTTGGGAAGGCCACACACCACAACTTCCAGAGAGAGTACCTCGTTTGGGTAAGTGCCATCATTGTTTGCCACTTCTCTTTGTAGCTTGTAACCCAACTCTAACAAAGCATTTACAATTTCGGAAGTTGTCTGTATTTCTGCAGTTTCCATACTCGTATATGTTGAGTAATTAGAGTTTGCGTTTGCCCTTCAGTGGCGTGAAAGGTGAAATGGGTCTTGATTTTTCCCCGAACGGATTTATGATTTCGCCTTTTCGCTAACGAATACAGATGTAAAGAATCAATCAACAGACTTGAGTTTATTTATTTATTTTATTTATGTATGGGTTGGTAATTGCCTCAACAGGGGCCCGGGCTGGGCGTATTCATTCTGCATAGGTTGTAGGGCATTTGGTATTATTGAAGATAGACAGTAATATAGTGCAAGTGTATGGAATGGAATACCTCTTGGCTGAAAGCCCTTGTCCTCGTTTGACTAGCACGGTTTCGTACTCCCCAGCACACAGCTCCCAAACGCAAAACGCTGACTGCAGACTGCACTCTTCCTTGCTCTCATCATCTCTGAAGCGGGGAATCGATGTTGCTGGAGTTCTCTACTAAAGAGGAGCTGTCAAGTTGCTCCCTACTTTGAAGGTTCTGGAACGGCTGATTCAATTAATGTTTGAGGGCGAGGAATATCAAATCTGACCGTTAACAAGCCTGTGCAAACAAGCGGAATAGAAGAAAAGAAAAACAATTACAAAAACATCATCTGCAAAGATCGGATCGGGATAGTGGCTGGCAAGCTGTCAATCATCTTCTGGTGTAACAAAACAAATCTATGTGTTCTTTCAATCCTTTTTCTCTGCGTTTCCAGGGTGAAAATGCACCTGTGAGATTCATATCTCCCGAAAACACGCCTTAACGTTAAGGTGGGCATTTATCGAGTTCTCTTCTCCAATATGAATTAACATGCGCCACTGTGCATAACGCTTCACATTTTAGTGCTGTCCCCAGAACCTTTGTGTTCCTATTTAAATGGCGGGGTTCCGCCATCCCACCTTCACATGCTGCACCTCCCTTCTCCAGCTCCACGCCACTAGAACACCCAATGCATCTTATTCCTTCTGTTTTGAAAAAGGGCTATTCCCCTCAGACTTCCTTTTGCCCTTCTCCCCCTCTCGCATTCCACACCCCACTTATCCCACTCTTCAACCCCACCAACACTCCTGTCCACACCCGGAAGTGGTGCCATACTCCTCCCTCCTCACCTTTCAGTGCCGTGTTTTTGCCATCAGAATAATCTGTCACTAGTAGGAGCAAAGATGGACTCTACATACCAGGCCTGCTTTCCCAAACATTGACACTAACAAAGGACCAACACTGGAGTCTGTGCAATTTTGTACATTCACAACAATGTGCATTTTTATTTCACGCATTTTATTTATTTATTTATTTAATTTATAAAGGGTTCATACAACCCAAAGGCATTGAGGCGCTGTTACAGATCCAAGTTACTACATTTAGATTCATGTATTAAAACATTTTGGGTAGCTATTCTTAGTGTTAAAGAAACAACTGATCACATTCCGGTTCATCAACTAAGCATTTTGTGTAGTTAGATCGCATGCGTTAGTCTAGTCAAACAACTGTATTTTTAGTGCTTTTCCGAACCCCCACTAGAGGAGAGGGAGTTCCAGTGTTTGACTTTGATATGAGGCAAGCTGGAGCCTCCGTCTTTAACCCATCTGACTTTAGGTAAAAGTGGGCGGTGAGCATAGGGTGTGCTGGTAGGTCTGTTTGAGTGAGCTTTGGATGTTTTCTGGGAGCAGTATGGGGGATATGTTAGCAAGGAACTTGTGGGTGATAATAATGAATAGGGCTCCTGGATGAACCCTGATCTATCCAGGTGGGGCAGAAATTTGAAACAGAAGAGTGATCAGGGAGACCGAACGTGATACATACACTTTAAATAGTCATTTAGTTCACATGAGAGATGCCATTCACTATATGTTGGATAAAATAAGATCTATACGATAGGGCTCCTGGTTATGACCATATTCTGCCCAGGAGGCTTAAATTGTCATCAGACACAATTGAACGGGTCAGTGGAACAAAGAGCAACAACCCTTTTGGCATGTGAGAAAACAAATTGCACAGATCAATAATGATCACACACCTCAATTGTTTCAAAATGTTCATTAGAGTTCAAAACAATCACATATGAATGTCTACTGAGAGACACAACACAGAACACCATTTTTGCATTTCAACGGTAATGTGAGTTTACATGAGGTACATTTCCAAGATGCGTTGCTTGGAGTGAGGTACACATATTGGACATTCTACAAATCCTACTGTCAAGGTATAGCATGACAGGGGCCAGAACTTTTGAACACATACAACATAGTTATTATTTTTTTTTATTTTGGTTGGCTGAAAAATCAACCTTTCAAAATTACAACAACCAATTACTATACAAAAATCCAATAAAAATGTCATCTTTACACAATGTTAATCAATGAAATTAAATCCTCAAAACATAAGCATCAAAACACAAAGCATAAAAGGAAAAAGAAGAATTGAAACCATTATATTTTCCAACATGAGCACAAAAGACCTCTACATTTCCCCACAGTCCTGTTACACATCAACCATATGATTCATAGTACCACCAATGTGCGACTCAGATTAGTTAAAATGGAATTACAGCATTAACAAATTTTACCAGAGAAATCTGTATGGAAATCCTTGAGTTGGTTAAGAGATTTGCCCAGATTTCCTCACTGGAACGAAATAATAAGGAATGACAACACTTATTAAACAATTGGTTCCGGATTGAACTCACAGCAGAACAGCAAACTACTAAGTGGCGTAATGATTCAATTTGGCAAGGTTCCTTACAATATCAACAGTATGTGTCATCTTTGGAAATGAGTCGTCTCCTGCCTAGAATCTGCCTTGTCGCACATAAATTCAACCAAATACGCAACATTTGAGATCTAACATAGTTGGACAAGTTGGACAGACATTTCATTAAATAGGGTTCCATAGTGCATAATCTGTTATGCAAAAACATTATTGTTCCACCATCCACATAGACCGAACATTGATTACGTGTGTGGATCCAGTCAACTCAATGCAATTTTAATTTAGCTTTTGTTGGATTCAGTAGAAGAAGTTCAAGGGAAATGTCAGCATTAGTTAATGCCTCTAACACATAATCAGTAAATGTTTTGGAAAATTCATGACTAGATGTGAACAAGGATACCCAATACGTTCGGAGAGGTGCCGCCTATTAGGCATTTTCTATAAAGAGAGCAACATTGCCACACACTTGGCTGTACATGGAAATGGTTCCTAGTTCATACCGAAGTAATGGTAGCGGAGTGCATTTTGGGAGCTTTAATATGGTTTTCCAAAAAAAGGTTTCATAGTGATCCCAAAATGATCTCAGTTCTGGGGATCCCGTTTCTGCTCCATAAATAATAACCACATTTTGTTGGTAAAAACTCATTATGTGGGTTAACGTAAAGTTTACATATCTATAGAGCAAAATTCTAGCTTGGGAAGATAGTGAACGAATTTTTGCATCCAACGTTGCTGTATAGATTTGGTCATTTTCCAGCTCTGTAAATGGGAGACCCAAGTATTTATATTGGGAAACTCTCACTACCTCCTGATTTTGAAGGGTCCATTTGTAAGTAGATGTCTTTTTCTTTACAGAGGGGTGACAAATTACTATTTGTGTTTTGGCTAAATTGATGATAAGATTATTCTCAGACACATACTCTTGGAGTTTGTTCAACAGATTTTGCAACCCACAAGGGGAGCAAGAGAGTAACACGAGGTCATCAGCGTATAAAAGCCAGGTGATTTTCTGTGGGCGTAGTTTGGGGGCGTCTGCCATGGTCTCTTCAAACTTCGTGCCTATGTCTATTAATAACAGGTTAAAGATTGTTGAGGCCAAGATGCACCCCTGTTTGAGTACTCGATTTGTTGGAATAAAGGCAGACAATGAACCATCCAGAGAAAGTCTAACTTGCAATGAGGTGTTTGAGTGCAATAGTTTAATTAGAGTAAGTATGGAAGCGGGACAGCCATATTGTTCAAGTTTCTTAAATAGCAACTGTCGATCGACTGAGTCGAACGCGTTGCTAAAATCGACAAAGGCTATGTATGGATTTTGTTTGCGTCCAGCATACTTGCTCTTAATTAAGTTAAGGAGAAGCATGTTAGGGGAAGTACCCAAACCCGCAACAAAGCCCACCTGGAAGGGATCTCTTTTCCCTTTAAGCCTGGTCCAGTCGTTCAGCACTTGCAGTATGATGCGACTGTACATTTTGCTAGGGGCATCCAACAAAGCGATTGGTCGGTAGCTTTGAGGTTTGTTGCAATCACCTTTTTTAAAGAATGGAATAATGAGTGAATGTTTCCACGATAGAGGAATGCTTTGCGTGACATTAATGTGCTGGAAGATTTGGAACAGGATCTCAGCCCAAAGTTCAGGATTGAATTTAAAGATCTTATTTGATAGCCCATCTGGGCACAGGGCTGTAGATTGACTTATTGAGGAAATGTAGTAAAGTATATCAGTTCTTAATATGTCAAGATGAAACACAGGCAAATGCTCCTCTTCCTGTACTAGGACTACAGGCACTGGCAAAGTATACATTTTAGTGAAATGCTTGATCCAGGCCTGTTCCGATACATTATGGACCTGTATTAGCGTTTGCGGAGTGGTAACGGCTTCATTAAGAGTAGCCCAAATTTGTGCAGTGTTCTGGTTGCTCATTAATTTCAACATATGTTCGCTATCTTTTTGAGTGTTGCTCGATGTATCCGCAGCCAGTTTCTGTAACCTGTCTTTACTTTCATCAGGGCAGCTATTTTAAGGCCAGCTGGGAGCAGAGCGGCTTTGCGTCTCAATGCACAGTATTCTGTTTTTTTGTTTTTAAATTGGGCATCAAAGGTATGCCTTCTCGTTTCTGAGTTTTTTTTATATTCCGCTTGTTTACTGTGTGTCTCTGCATGAGATCAAAGTAACACACGTTATTACCCTCCCCACTCAGTCATGAGTGGGCGAAAGCAGATGTGAGAGAATTAGAAAACTGGATTAGGTTTTCTTCAGACCACCTTATCCGATTCACTTGAGCATTTGCCCTCACAATCCCAGAATACATAGATGACGGATTTAATGCCACTCTGAGGGGAATGCACCAGGAACTAGTTACCATGAGATGATCACTGTCTACAGCAGATACTAACTGAAAGTCCGCTACTTGTGACAACAATCTTGGGTCAACATACATGTAATCAATAATGGCTCTAGCCTGCCCACGATGCCAAGTAAAGTTTGGGGGTCTATGGCCCACACATGATCCATTAAGCATGACTAAGCCACGAGAGGACATTGTGTGTTTCCATTGTGTTTGTCTAACAATTTCACAAGCTTTGCCAGGTGAGAAAAGATGCAAATTAAGATCCCCGGCTAACATAGTGTGAGCAATGTCCGGTAACATGACAACATAGTCTAACAGACAAGCAAGGTCATTAAAATATTTCATATCGTCAATCCTCTGACAATTCCAATAAATGTTAACCAACGCAGGACGGAACAAACTGAGATTATAGTTAGTTTCATATATGGATTAGGCGAGTAAGAAGTGAAAATTTTAAGATCAATGCTAGTTTTAATACACGTGATCAGACCCGCCATAGGTCGCACTTTAGCGCTTTGCAATGCAGGCGTAAGTGCATGATATAATCGTGCCAAATTGGAGACGTGATAAGCCACGTTTCTTGCAACATAATGATGGCAAACTTATTTCATGTGGAATTTTGATTGTTAAACAGGTGAGAGTGCCCGCGAGTGTTCCACGAGGCAAACTTTAACAGATCGTTCTCGCACTGATGCGTTAGTTAGCTTTTTGTCTCACAATTGCAGACACATTTAGCTTGCATTTGTTGTTCGTGAGCGACAGCATTACATGAAGCTGATGTAGGAGCTGTGCATTCATAAACCTCACCACCACAAGCAAGACCCAACAACAATACAAAGCCCATTTCAAACAATTGGTGCTTAGTAGACCAAATGATGTTGCGCACCAACCTCGATCGTAACTTCAAGCAAATGGTGGTTAGGACATTTTCATTCATAAATTCCACCTGCTCAATGTCCGCTGTTCCTATATCCTCAAGTTGTTTGACATCAGAAAAGATTTCAAGCACACTGTGTCTGTTGAGCAGATATTGCGGATGTGGAGCAGGACGGCAACCAAGAATTAATATGTATGCATGTATATCCTGTTTAAGATCCACCAATTGCTTTTTAGGAGGTTGTTTGCGCGATTGTGAAGCTAGCGCAGCGGGCAATTAAGTTTTTGATTGATGCTTGGGAAGAAGGGCTTGCAGTAGCTGAGCAATTTCATCCCCCCACCCTTCAAAAGAGTCAAACCTGGGTTTCAACGGGGCACTTGGGCCCAAGACAGCAGCCTGTTTGCAATTGCGACGCGCATCATTCGGCGCGACCGCAGGGAGGCTCTGCCTCAAAGCCATTTTTTTTGGGTCCTCGTCCTCAATTGGACCTTTCACACTCAATTTTTGAGTTACCACACTCGGCCCCTTGTCAAGAGTGGGCATGACATTGGACGTTATATTCTTCCCTCTGCCAAAGAGGCAGTGATGGGATTTGGAACCATAGGAGAAGCGGAATGCCCATCTTCCAGAGCCGAGCTCGAGGAGGTGGGAGATTTAGGATGATGCTTCATCGCCTCAACGAGATTATCCAGAGCGGCGCACGGCTCCATGGTAGATTTTTTTAAAAAACGCAATTTGATCTTTTCTAATTGGTTCAATTCCACATATTTTTTCACAACTGCCGCCGAAGCTACAGAGGAGCTTTTTGTTGGAGTTTTCAGAGCTTTAATAAACTGTTTGGTAGACCCAGAGGTCATGTTTTTCTTTGCTTTTAGGTTTTTAGATTTTTGGTTCGGGACATCTACTGTGTCGGTTCTAACTGTGTCCACCCCCGGAGTCTTTTTGTTAGACCGACAGGGAACCCCTTTAGATGGTTTGGCAAATATGGTGTAAATTTGCCTTTCTGTGTGATCAGGGGACTGAGTAGGAATTATAGCCTCTTCATTACAGGAAGCTAGCTGGTCAGTGATGACATTTGGAAAGAGTGGTACAATAGAGACCTCTTCTAACGTAGGACAAAGCCATTGGGGCTGCTTAAGATAGTTCTCAGATAAAGGAGAGGAAGCTCTGCCAGTTTGGGGCACTCTTATAGGTGATAATGCTATTGTTTCCCGACCAAAGCACACCTTTTCCCCCCAGTGGTCTAGGCAAGGCTTGCCAAGCCAGAATAGTTGCTATTTGCGAACTCTGAGCCGATATTCTGTCATTAAGTGATTCAAATAGTTTCACTAGAGTATTCAGGGTGGTATTCATGGCTTCAAAGGCCAGATTCACCACTCAATTTTCTCTAGGAGAGGGCGAAACGCCTTCTCTGTGCATCATTTGCCTCGGAGTAGGAACTAAAAAAGAAGAGGAGACGTTAGGCCTAGAGGGGCTAACATCGGGAAACATATTTGGAGAGAAGGATAGCTTTTCTGATAGGGTTTGCGCTGAATAGTCAGTATGCATGGAATCCAGATCAATCACTGCTACATCAGCAGAAGCTAAAACAAAGCTCCTACTGACTGTAGAGCCAACCGTAGTAATCAAGGCCCCTCGCACCACCATACTGTCTGTAAGAGAACGATTACATGCCAGTGTATGCGTTGTTTGCTCATCAATCATGCCAGCCACCCTCACTCCCAAGCTAACAGCGAGCACCGGACTCACAGAGCACGCAGTGGGGGGGGTGGGGAGTATCAGCCACCCTTTCTGCGTTCACTGGGAAGAAGCCGCGTATGTCCGCGTATGTCTGCGACTCCATGTCCCTTCGAAGTGTTTGGGGCAACATTGTTGACTATTGTCTGGAGTCGTTTCGGGGAAGAGCAATTTTTTATATCAAAGAAACTTTTAAAGGATGTTGTACGTTTCTTTTCTAGCTTAGTGCTCATTTCAGGGCCTGGCAGTTGCACGGGCATTCCCGTACGTAGTGTGTAGAATGGAGGTTTCATGATTATGGTTTTGGGGCACTCACTTGAGAGAGCACTTCGAATGCTCTAGCTGTTCACAACCCGCAGCCTCTAGCAGATCCACCAATCCACAGAGCAATCAGGGAGCGAAAGTGAATGACAAGCACCGGTGTCGCACTGCACGTCGCTGCAGCGAAGCAGCAAAGTGGTGCTTCACCGGTGCTTCCTCCTGGTGCATGCACGCTGGTGCGCACGGCATCCTTCTTTTGTAGCGTCACCACAAAAGGGGCTGAGCTTCAAGTTTAAAGATATATAAAAAAGAGCGTTTAGGAAAAAATGAACACCACGTAAAGAGGATAATGTCCATATGATTCCAGGTAATGGAAAAATCCAAATACCAACAAATTGACAGTCAACAAAAACACAAAGGATCCCAACGAGCAGGGCTCCGGTGCAAAGCGGTGCTTCACCGGTGCTTCCTCCTGGTGCGCGCCACGGCAACATATAGTACAACTCAACACAGCTATACAGAGAGCAGTGGGTGTTTTCCACCACTGTGACTCTAAAGTCAATAGGCCTCATTACGAGTTTGGTGGTAGCCATGCCCTTATGGCATGGCTACCCCCAAACTCGGGTCCCACAAAAGGGGACTTACTTGGTCATTCTAACCTCGACGGGCCCGGTAATTCCCTTTTGTGGGACTCAGAGCAGGTACATCCCCATTCCCATTTGAGCCCCCATAGGGCTCAATGGGAATGGGGAAGATGGTAGCAGCGGTGCCGTTCATAACGGTACTGTTGCTACCATTGTGTTCTGCTCACAGGTGCCGCTCTGCACGCCTGGTCTGACCAGGTGTGCAGAGCGGCACCCACAAGCAGAACTAGTAATGTGGCTTACCGGCACCGTTCATACCGTAGCTGCCACTGTTGTAATGAGGCCCAATGTCTACACCACAGTGTTTTGGCCCTTCTGTGGCAGGAGAATAAGCCTTTCTTAAATGGGCCTTCGTCAGGACAAGGAGACTGGGACGTCTAGGTGTTCTGCGTGTGCTGTCGGAAACAGATAAGGCACAGTGAGGGAAGGTGCTATCAGGGTCAGTGGGGTATCGATAAGATTTGACGAAACACATTGAATGTGATAATTAGTAATCCCTGTCTAGTTACAACAGGTAGGGCTCTCCATGTCTGCCGATGGCTGGGTCACGGGAAGCTGAGAAAACGGCACTCTGGATCAGTCATGTGTCACTAAGTATAAATCGCTGGTCGAGGGACGCGGGTCCTATCTGTAGGAAACGACTATGTATAAATGTACAGAGTCAAATAATTGTGCATCTATATTTACAGTAGCGTCTGCTACTTACCTTTCTACTGGCAGCAAGGAGTACTTCATTATTAAGTACTGAGCTGCTGGTAGATGGACCAATAGAATGAGCAAACATTCAGAACCAACTCCCCAGTGTCGGTAGGTACTGCTGGCCATGAATGATGAGGCGCTTTATGACCTTTGTGCTGTTAGATCTAGTCTTGATTAACAAGATGGACGGTTCGCTGGGTGTGTAATGCCGTGAGATGAGGCGGGCAGTGGCCAGGAATGTAGGAAACCCCGAGTGGTGGTTACTGAAAGTTAAACAGAGTGAGTGCATTGATCGTAAGTGAATGAAAGTGAAGGGTGGAAGAGCGAATCAGGCTGATCACTCGGAGAGCTTACCTCTCTGCAAGGAATGGATCTGCACTGCAACCGCCAGTGTCTCCTAGCGATGGACGCCGTAACTATGGTCACCGCTTATTAAATAGCGGTGGCCATTTTGAAATGCCAACGTGGCACTCCACATGGAGAGTGGGCGAGATGATGCCCAGTACATCTCTAGGTGATATAAATCAATTATGCGATATGGTGGACCTCATTGGTGAAAAGTAGCGGTCGTAGAACCAGTTGTTGATATGCCGTTATCATGGCAATGCTGCGGACGGACGTGCGGTCTACCGTATCAGTCCCAACAACGAAAAGATTGGAAAGCTAATGGGTCTGGGGTAAGTGAAAGGTAAATTAAGCTCAGAAGGGCAGTTTAAGGGCTACAGGCAGTGCCAAATGTAACTGAGAACCAGGAAATGGGCATGGACCGGTGGCGTAGCAACCACCTTGATGGCCTGCTGTGAGTACAGCGACACTACGCCGAATCAGCATAGTCGGCTATAGCGTATACTGAAAACAGAGGTGAAGTGGAGGAAAGCCACGTTGATGGGTACATGGCATGGGTGAGGGACTCCTACGGTGTCAGTGCAGGGTACATGGTGATGACTGATTATTGCCCCACATCATGTTCCCCTCAGATTATACATTGTTGAAAAAACAAAATGTCTCCAGTGACACGCACGTGTTTATACGTGTGTTATATCATAGTGGAGAGAGGAGAAAATTGGTAAAGACAATTACACAATCATCAGCACTTACAAGCAACATATGAATGGAAAAAGATGCAATACATGGTGGTAAACAGTATTGGTTCCATTAACATATGAATGCATGAAAGTGCAGTAGAGCATGGTGAAGAGAAATGTCTCCTTTTACATAAAGGAGAGGCAATGGTTACTGTCATGGTGTTAACACACAGCTAAGGATAACCTCGATGGTGGTGGACTGGGCGCATGCTCTAATTTATAGTATCTTAAAAAGGATTTCCATTCCACAGAGATGTTCAGTCCCTCTTTAACAGTATTTTACATGTGTACCCATTTTTGCTCTTACTGGGTCAGTGATGTATTCATGTCCCCACCTCTCAGGGTGGGTTTAAGTTTCTGTAGTATAAACCATTTACGGTTTGTGTCTTTTTGTTGTTTCAGGATGACGTGATCGACCAGGGGTTTATCCGGGATCTTGTTCCTTATGCAAGACCGATGCTCTGAAATTCTCATTTTGATCGCCCTAATGGTCTTGCCTACATAGAGGAGGCCGCACGGGCATTCGATGATGTAAATGACACCTTTGGTGTTGCAACTAGTGTAATCTCTCAGTGTCCATTTAATATTCTTGTACTCAAAAACTTATTTTTTTGTGGTGAGTGCACAGGCTACACAGTGGCCACACTTAAAATTAACTTGCACCGGCGGGAGGTTCCACAGCGTATTGGTAGGTCCAGTGGGTTCCGTGAAAGTATTTACTAATGATTCCCTCAGGTTCTTGTTCTTTTTGAACGCGAAACAAGGTATTTTTTGTAGGGAACCCGGGTTTTTCACCAGATGCCAGTTTCTTTTGATGTTTTTTTGCATTAAGTCACTTAAAGGACTAAATGTGGTGACACAGACCAGCCGGTCTAGATTGTTTTTCAATTTGGTTTCTAGGCAGACCTCTCTAGGGGTGTGAGCTGCTCTTTTCTTTGCATCTCTGATAGCTTTTTGTGGATATCCTCTTTGGGCCAGTCTCATCTGAAGGTCCTGGGCATTAATTTAGAATTTTTCTGGGTCCGTGCAGTTTCTCCTAATGGGGAGAAATTAGCCATATGTAAGGTTGTATTTGAGGCCAACCGGGTGATAGCTGTTAACATGAAGCAAGCTGTTTCTGTCCATTGGTTTTCGGAAAATCTCTGTCTTGAGTCAGTTCTCTGTTCTATAAATGTGAAGGTCCAGGAAGTCAATATTGTGGTGGTCCCATGTATAGTCAATTTGATGTGTGGATTCCGTTGGTTTAACCAATGGTGAAACAAAGACAGGTCTTGAGATGAGACATTCAAAATCAGGATGACATCGTCTATATATCGCTTCCACATCGCAATGTGTGGTTTAAAAGGATTATCGTTGGAGAAGATGTTGTCGATTTCGTACTGGGCTATAAATAAATTGGCACTGTCTGGGGCAAAGGTAGCCCCCATGCTCACCCCTTTTGTTTGTTTGTTAATTTGGCTTTTAAATAGGAAAATATTCTCTGCCATTGGCAAGCCTGGTACATTCTAAAATGAAGTCAGTGGGTATTGAATTGGTATTGCTTCTGAGATCAAGGACTCTTCCGATTGCCTCAAGGCCTTCTTGCTGAGGAATTGAAGTATAGAGTGCCTCGACATCCATTCAATGTGTTTCCTCAAATCTTATTGATACCCCACCGACCCTGATAGCACCTTCCCTCACTGTGCCTTATCATTTTCAGACAGCACACGCAGAACACCCAGACGTCCCAGTCTCCTTGTCCTGATGAAGGGCCATTGAAGAAAGGTTTATACTCCTGCCACAGAAGGGCCAAAACACTGTGGTGTAGACATTGACTTTAGAGTCACAGTGGTGCAAAACACCCGCTGCTCTCTGTATAACTCTGTTAACTTGTGCTATATGTTGTATGTGTTCAAAAGTTCTGACCCCTGTCATGCTATACCTTGACAGTAGGATTTGCAGTATGTCCAATATGTGTACCTAACTCCAAGCAATGCATCTTGGAAATGTACCTCATGTAAACTTACATTACCGTTGAAATGCAAAAATGGTGTTCTGTGTTGTGTCTCTCATTAGACATTCATATGTGATTGTTTTGAACTCTAATGAACATTTTGAAACAATTGAGGTGTGTGATCATTATTGATCTGTTCAAATTGTTTTCTCACGTGCCAAAAGGGTTGGTGCTCTTTGTTCCACTGACCCGTTCAATTGTGTCTGAGGACGGGTAAAATAAGATTACAATTTTACCACACGCTTCAATGCCTACATACGTTTCTACACAAAATTCTGACAGGACATATATTGATGAAGATGTAGCATTGTAACATGATACATGAACCTTATTGTCCACGCATTTTGGCCTGGGCATACATTTTAAAACAACATAGTAGGTCCCTTGCAACACTTCGGGATCACAGTGATTAAATTATAAGCAAACAAAACAGAAATGTAAATCATATTACAACATTTTAAGTGTTGACATTTAACACGGGGGTGTCGACACAAACGTGTTTCGGCCAATTAAGAGCTGATCTCTTCTGCTGAAAAATGGATGGCCTTCATCAGGACGAGTTTCTCTCGTATTCTTTGTATTTTCACACAGTGTTATTTAAAAGAAACAATTTGAGTGTGGGGTGCTGAAGACGGAGAAATGCTAGTCTTTCTTGCTCACAGGGTTCCCTGGGGATCAATCACGGTGGGATATTGACTATTTAAAGTGTATGTGTCACGTTCAGTCCCCTGATCACTGTTCTATTTCAAAAAAACTTGTGGGTGATAGACAAAGTTTTAAAGATGATCTCGGACAGGCAGCCAATGAGTATCTCTACTGACTATCTTTTTTTGGAATGTTAAGTACCGCTTGAAGTGCCTTATTTTGTATAACTTGAAGTTTCTGCAGGTTTCTAGATGAGGTGCCTGTGAAGAGGACATTGCAGTAGTCAAGTCTTGAGCAGATGACTGCTCAGGCTATTGTTAGGCAGCTGTCTTTGGAAAGGCAGGGTCTTGAGGCATTTAATACTTTTGGAGCATAAACTGCAGAGGAGGCAATAGCGTTAACTTGGTGTGTCATGGAGAGGGTAGGTTCGAGGTAAACCCCCTAGGGGTTTTACTGATGCTGAGACAGGGACTGAGATGTTATCAATATGGAAGGCAGAATATTGGTAACTAAGATTTTTCAGCACTGCTGGGTGTCCGACAAGCAGCATTTTTGTCTTATCCCATTTAGGCACAGGTGGTTTGCCGCCATCCATGCCTGAATTGTGGCGCAGGTGTTTTTGAGGGTGTTGGAGTCTTCCGTATAGTTGCCTGAGAGTGGGAGTAGAATTGGGGTGTCGTCTGCGTAGTTGGTATGGGTGATGCCGATGGAATCAAGGTAGTCGTATAGGGGCCTGGTGAAGATATTGTATAAGGTAGGGGATATGCATGAGCCTTGAGGTACTCCACGTGGAGTAGGGGATGGTGCAGCAGTGCCATTCTCTGCAAATACCCTCATGACTCTACCATCCAGAAAGGAAGCGATCCAGGCAGTATTCATAGGAGAGAAGTTGGCAGAGGTAGTAAGGTGGTGGCACAAGATTTTTTGATTGACTCTATCGAATGCCGTGGACAGATTCAGGAGGAGGTGAAGTGCTGGCTTTCCCTTGTCACTGATCTCATCTGTTTTTTTTAGATTCAGCAAGGTGGATTCCATACCATGACCTGGACGGAAGACGGATTGTCGCATACCTAGGACATGGTTTACTTCAAGGAAGTGCTGGACTTGCAAGTAGGCTGCCCGATCTAAGGTTTTTAGCAAGAATGGGACAGTTGTAAGGCCTGTAGTTGGTATGGATAGATGGGTCTAAGGATTTTATTTTTTAAGAGGGGGAGTACCCAGGCTTCCTTGAGATTGGCAGGCACTGTACTTGTGGAGAAGGGCGAGTTAATGAATGTAGTGATGATCAAAGTTAGGATTTCAGCACAGTCTTTGATAATGGAGACAGGACACATATCCCCCTTGCATCTCAGGGGTTTAGGCTTTTGATGATAGCTAGGACTTCTATCTCTGAGATCTCATTGAATTGAAACTGGGTGACCATGTTGTGAGGGCTGGCTGTGGCGATGGTAATGGCTGAGACAAGGGGGTGTGAATAGCAGCTTGCTTGATTGCTTAACATTTTTTTGTTCAGGGTGTTGATTTTGTTAAGCATTGCCATGTTCCCTAAAGATGGAGAAGATTTCTTTGGTATCTGACATTGGAGATTCTGGCATTGAAGGCAGTAGCTCTTGCTGAGACAATTGCTAGTTTATGTCTCTTAGCTATGTTGGTGAATTCTCCTTTCAAAGTGTCTGAAGTTTTTTCTTTGCTGCATTAGTTCAGTGGGAGATTTTTTTTGTTACGCAATTCTAAGTGGTCAGGGTCAAACCAGGAGTTGGAGTGTGTGACTGGTTTGGATTTTCGAGGAGCTATGGGGGCAATGGTGTTAACTGCTAAGGAAAGTGTAGATGCATTTATGTCTGCTAGTATGTTGGGGTCATTTGTAAATGGAGGCTTAAAGCTGAGCGAGGCCAGCCAAGGTTGGATGCTTTCTTTCGTGAGCTTCCATGAGCTGCGATCAAGTGTAGAGGTAGTGGTATGGCAGAGAGTTTATGTTTCATCTGGTGAGGGATTGAGAAATCGATGATATGCCAATCTGACCATGGACAGGGGTTGTTCGAGCTGATCAAGACCTGGCAGTTCAAGTCAGCGATTCAGGCCCTTTATGTGGTGGGGTTGGTGATGCAGTGTCTGAAGCCTAAGGCAGCAAGGGTGTTGGCCAGAGAGGTGGGTTGAGGGTGTTTGGGGTCATTAAGGCAAAGGTGTAGGTCTCCCATGAGAATGATTTTAGAGGAGGCTTTGATATTGTCTTCCAGGATATGGAGGATGTCGTCTTCAAAGCTTAGAAGCGGGCCCAGAGGGTCGTAAATGAGGTGGATAGTGATAGTGCGGGTTGATCTGGGGAATAGCTTAACGGAGAGTATGTCTGCATTTTCATCAAGAGTGATTTTTGCCTATCTAATGAGGAGGGAGTCTCTTGCCACGAAGGCGATGCTGCCTCCTCTGGAGGAGTGTCTATCATTCCTGTAGATTGTATAGCCAGGGGTGATGGCAAGGGAAAGGGCAGGACCTGATGCTTCATGAAGCCAGGTTTCTGTGATGGCCAGAGCATCTAGGTTATGGATGGTAATGAGATCATTAATTTCAAGGGCGTGTGGAGTTAAGGAGCATGCATTGATAAGAGCACAAGCTAGGAAAGGCTCATTAGCTAGGGGGTAAGTGAGGTGTTTTTTGTGCTTTACAAGTGAGGTGCCATAGGTCGAGGGAGTGGGGGGGGCACACATTGTCAGAGGTAGCCTTGGCAGGGGGCTTAGGTGGCACTGAGAGACTGCTGTGTGAGAGTTTGGTGGCAGTGAACAAGACAACATTGTAAACAAATGTGGTTAGCAATGGCGCTAGCTGTGTTAGGTGACTCTGAAGGATTGTAGAAATGCAAGTGTGTGGTGGCAGAATGCATGGTCAAGTCATTAGCAACATTAATGTAGAGGAGTAGCTGCATGCCCCTGCAGGAAATCCTGCCCCCCTACCTCCCATATGTTGGAAGCCTTAGATCGTGGTCATGTTTGACACCAGCAGTTGTGCCAATACTGAAAGTATGTTCGAAAGCAGATACCCATTGAGACAACCCTATCGAATGTATCCCCGAAGGGATGACAATTTGAGGGAGGAACTCCCTGAAGGAATATGAGAAGGAGGAAAGTAAGAAGCCTGTGATGTCATAAAAAAGTATGAATGGCGTCTCACGATACTGGCTGAAAAGGATGAATAGATCCTGAAGAGACTAATGATGAAGTAAAGAATCAAGTGAACTTTTAAATACAAAAAAATTAGATTACACATGCACATAGTGCCGCAGAGAATCAACTGTTCAATAATTGTACAGATGTGAAACGCAAGTAGACTAAGTCATTATAGAAGCTGGCTATATGTAGTGAATAGAATGTAGGCAAAGCTGCCATTGTATAGAATCTGGACATCTGTATCATGAATTTTAGTAAGCCAGGATCCATAAAGTAAAAAGAGAAGAACATGTCTAAGCTGAATTGTGGAGCTGCACGGCGAGGCTGTCTGGCCTGGAGTCAAGACTGAAGCAGCCAATGTCAGCTATCTATTCTGGAAAGGAGCAAATGTGCAAAGGATGAATCATCTCTTGTTAAGGTGCAATGAAGGTACACCAAGAGTGCCAAGTTTAATAAATTTAAGACATTTAAAAGCTGCAAAAAAGCCAAATAATGGTCTCCTGTCATGTGAGCCAAGGATGGAAATAGAGTTCGAACTTGGAGTCCTAGAACACGATGGCGAGTGCCTTCACTCCTGTGTATTCTCAAGAGACAAGGATACTTTGCAACGCCAAGTTCAAAGACAATCTTCGTGGCAGAAGGCATGGACAATAAGAGATGTTGGGCTAATTGGGTGGGGAGTTAGAGTCAGGCCCCCATCTCCTTGCACCTGGTTCTGGGCTTACGTGCTGCTAAGTGAACCAAATGTTCCAGACATGGTACAAGCGTGCCAACCAATTGTAATGGTTCATATAATGAAGGACCTTATGGTCTGAAAACCAATGAGAAACTGTGTATCTAATGTTTCTGAAGAAGACGTGTTTTAGAGGTAGGTGTATGTTGTCCACCCGACATTGGGCAGCCAATTACAATCCTAGTTCCTATAGATAATATACTTAGATGTTCCCCTTAAACCTATCCCAATCCCGAGTAGGGTTTTCATTATTTGCCACATAGTATGACATCACCTCTGATGTATTTTGGATACATGACCTTTGTTTTTTAAACGATTGCTGAGAGAAATCGAGCATACGTTCGTTGTAACTCCCAGTTTTAGATCATTGTTAATAAAACAGTACTTAGCCATCTTCCTGAGTAGGTTCGATTATTTGGTATCAGAGTTTGTCTGTGTGATCCCATCCATGACATGCACATTCCTAAAGGGCCCTAAGTTCATTATCCACATTTTTGCAATGAGGGTCCACATTGACACCAGAGTATGTGGTGGCAGAAGGCATGGTCACATCAGTAGCAACATTAACAAGATTTTTGCACTGAGGGTCCGCACTGGCACCAGAGTGTGTAGTGGTAGAAGGCATGGTCACGTCATTAGCAACATTATCAACATTCTTGCACTGAGGGTCCACACTGGCACCAGAGTGTGTAGTTGCAGAAGGCATGGTCACAACATTATCAACATTCTCCCCTCATTAACTGGTCTGGGGGCTCTTTTAGTGTGCAGCAATTTCTTTACTTGCCCCACCTTTGGTAGTTTTCCTCTGCTTTGGCACTGCCTAATAAACCTGTGTCTCCAATGACTCCAAGATATCTATTTTTTTGTAATTATGTTGGCTTTTAATGGTTTAATGGTTTAATGGTTTAACGGTTTTTAACCTGCATGTGCTTTTGTCCTTTTATCCTTCCGTCGTTTTAGTGTAATTGTTAGTTAGTGTTCTTAAACCAAGCAAAGCAGCTAGTGTGTGTTATTGGCTAATTGTACTTTCCACTTGCACCTGCACTTGCACTTTTTGGGCACTTTATTGCAACTTACTTAGTACCCTGGTAGATAGACACGGGGCCCTATGTCTAACCGTAAAGCTAAGGACCCGCCCTTGCTGGCAAATAAAACAAAAAAATGTAAAGCTTGCCATGTAGTCGGCTTTGTCGGTCTCGGCAGCCATGGCGGTAGCACAGCTGCAACTAAACCGAAGAAGGGCAAAAATAGCCAGCTGCCCTTAAACAAACCATCACTAAACGACGATCTGAAACAAATGGCTGGTAAACTCGAAGAACGCATTCAGCACACACAAAGGGCAATAGAGGTTGCTATTCTCCATTCTAGTGACCGTGAAAACATAATGCCCCCCTTCCTTCCCCAAACATTAGCCCTCCGAGCTTATCTCAGTGCCTAAACGGCAGTCTTAATGCTAGTGATGTAGTAAGGGATCCTATCAATGGCTATGTCTCTCCGGGGTTGGAACCGCCAACGGAGGGATGGAGACCCCTCTCAAGGGGTGTGAGGGGAATAGAGTGGAATCTACCAGACCCTACCCCTGTCAATGACTCACTGGATTCAGCCTCCAGTGACTTTAAAATACTGGATCAAGTATGGAACAAAAAGCTGGCACCTGTCCTCTCTAGAATCAGGTCCCTTAAACATTCCCTCAGTACGTCACTTGGTATTATAGATGACTTAATAAGGGGGCCAAAAAAAGACATTCTGGAACTTAGAGGTTTGGTAGAAGTAAGTAATAGTCCAGTGGGAACAAGACCAGTGACAAGAAGGTAACCCACCTTGCTGCTATGAATGTAAACTACCGTTTACATTCTCCCTGTGAAAGAGCAGGTTGAACTGAAGCCACTGGTGCCCCCATCCCGCTCCTGTCCAAACCTACCAGAATGGGCTCCCCACAGATGACCACGTCCGGCTGGGTACCAAAGGCTCAAGAATGGCTTCTGTAGTGGGGTCTCACACAATCTGTAAAAGCACTGGTCAGCTCACACAAAAAAGGTCTTCAATCTGCCCCCAGAAGCAGCACCTCAGGTGCGAGTGATCACAGGCTTGCCTCGCCTAGATCAGGGCATCACAGAATCCATAATCTCCCTCATAAATAAAACATCCCAGTGGATAAACACGTGACTGCCAGGGATGAAGATCAACCCGAGAGGTATCCTTATGGCAAGAAGGGTATCTTGGGTAAGGAAGGAAACACAATGGGCAGAGGGGGACTGTGTGGTAGCCTCTATGACTGCCCCGGCTATGCTGGAATATCTGATTTCGTCCTTAAACCCACAGTGGTGGTCTCGTAAATCCTCTCCTCAAAATAGTGCCTATTCCCCACGAGCTGCTTTCTATCCAGCCCAACCGGCGCCTTTTATGCCACAGCATGAATCTGAGAATGTCAACGCATGTTGGGGGCTAAGGCCTTGCCGGGAAGGTGAGAGGTTAAAACAAGCGAAAGAAAAGGTGCCCTTGGCATGACAAATCGATTTGAGCCCTTATTGGATATTGAGGAGTTGGATTGACCCAGTGCCCCAGGGGACGGGGGCCAGGGTGTGGTAGGGTCCCCCAGGGGCTGTAAAGCACAGCACAACAACAGTGAACGCCTGGTCGCCACCTCGGGCACAGCTATGTCATTCCTGTGTTGGAGCATTGCCCGTGAAGTGAGTAAACTGTCAAAGAATTAAGCAGTGTCAGTTTTGAGGCACTAGGATATAATATTCCTGCAGGAAACGTGGGCTCTTTGCCCATTGCCCCTGGATGGCTATGTCTCAAAGTGCATTGCGGCCAAGAAGGGCGGGAGAGGGCGCTGTTATGGGGGCATGGCAATATTGTTTAAGTCCTCACTACATCTTGTACTGACAGATAGGGAGACCAAAAATCTGACCCTACAGTGCATTAGAGCCCTGCCCGAGCAGGGTCTGAATTTCTATAATAGTCCTCATATCCTTAATAAAGGATGCTCAGGGGCGTTGAAGGATCTCATTGAATTAGAGTGTATATCTACAGCGAGCCACAATTCGATTCTGAACTGGGTGGGGATTTTAATGCTAAACTGGGTAGGGGAATCACTAGTGAATTGGTGGACCTGGCCAACGATTTTGCTTATGGAATAGCATTGCCCCAATTGTTAGATGAAAGAACGTGCACCAGGGGCCTTCAGTTTAACACTTAGTTTTTGGACTGGGGTATTCGGTCCCTAAATGGCCGAGTTGGCTTGGATTGACCTGGGCAGCACACATTTCAATGCACCCAAGGAACCTCAACGATAGATTATTTTTGTATTCTTGCAAAAGATTGGCTTCTAATTGTGGAATTTCAGGTGTTAAAAAAACCGTACAGTGACCATTACCCTTTGAGGATGGTACTGACGGTTGGTCGCCCTGTGGTGCCACATATTAACCTTCTGCACCTGTATCACTGTGAAATTAACACTCTCTGCAAGTGTAGAGTGAAATGGGCTGAAATGGATGCATTGGCCACTCAGACCAAGGCGATATCTGCAAATATGGAGCAAATCGCCTCTATTCTCTCTCAGGTTGTGGAGCCAAGGAAAATTATTCTGGCCTCACACAAAATCTGGAAATCCCTAACAGATCTTTTTCAGCAGGATTTCAAAACAAGGAGAACCACTACTCAAGGCTGGTTTGATGAATCCTGCCGCGCAGCCAGAATAATCGGAAGGGGCTTCTACGCGCAAGGTCTAGCACAAGAGGAGAGATAATTATTGCATACGCACATTATAAAACTGTATTAGCCAATAGGAAAACCATTTAGAAGGACAGGCATGGGAGTAACTCCTTCAGGCTGTTGCTGCAGGGGACTCTAAAAAAATGTGGGGATGTTGTGGCTGATGGGCCTGCTTACAAAAGAGCAAGAACGCCAAGAGAGAACAATGTGAGTGCAAAGCAGGGGCGGATTTAGCGGTCGCCGGGCAGACAAACGTCAAGCGGGCCCCTCCTCACCCCCTTGCCTTCCTTCTCATTTGTTTTCACAGTCAGACAGAGGCAGCCGTCGCTCATGGGGACCCTGCTGTTCTGTGTGAACACTGACTGACTAATGCATCCATTAAGGTGGAGGGGCTGCCACGTTTAGTATTCATAGGGGTGCCCTAGCTGCTCTTAATTAATGTGAGGGGGGGGTTGTTGAGCGCTGAGTGATGCCAAAGAAATGCATAACTAACAGGTTTGCGATTTGCCCTTTAGCGAATAGGCAGTTGGTGGTCTCTCACCATTTACAAGGGCCCATTATCTCCACCTGAGCGGCAGTTGGCTCCCCATAGCCAGGCCGTTCCTCCTGGTGTGAATTTCCACTTTGGGCGTCAATGGTGGCGGGGCAAATACACAACCCTTCTGCGCCCAGAAGGAACTTTAAACAAAAGGCATCACCTAAGATGACAGCCATTTGCTGTTTTTCCATTTCACCTCCGAGTTCATTCCAAGTAGACCAAACACATCACGGGCTAGACGTGAATAAATTAACACATCTCCACAATAAAGCCAACATTATAAAAAATTGCTTTTGTCCCTAAAGTTTGCCATTGTGCACTTGTGATCACAATTAACTTCGCCCGCTCTAAGCTCCGCCTCTAGGATCCACCCATCATGGGCCCTTTGTCACATGCTGCCCACGGGGCCCTTTGCCTTAAATCTGCCACTGGTGCAAAGGCTTGTACTGACCATATTTGTTTGCTATATAAAGCAGAGGCTTCCAATAAATTTGACGGGATGTGTGGCACCACACTTCATCTCACTGTGAAGGAAGTTCAAATGGCAGTGAATAAGCAACTACACAATCGAGCGCGGGGGCGGGACACAATTCCAGCAGGCCTTTTTAGGGAAGAAGCAGATCTGTGGGTTCCCTTACTAACTAGAAGCTTTAATGCTTATCTCGAACTTGCCGAATATACACTCTCATGGCGCCAAGCAATAATCTACCCCATTTTCAAAAAAGATGTAGTCTGTTATTTTACAGGCCAATTTCACTATTAGACACCTCAGTTAAGATCTTTGGTTGGGCAGTCCTGGAACCCCTGGAGCAGTGGATCTCAGATAGTGAGGTCCTTGTAAACATACAGTATGGTTTCCACCCTGGCCTGGGGACCCGTGATCAGGTCCTTAATTTGTACCTGGCGGGAGCACCATTCTATTTTTGTCAGGGTTGAACCACTCTTCCTGGCGTTCATGGACCTGAGCACGGCATTCAACAAGGTGGATAGAGCCTTGCTGTGGGGTGTGCTCAGTTCTATGGGATGTCTGGTGGAGCTGGTAAAGGTGTTGCAGATTATTCAGGAAAAGACCTCTGCCTGTGTGAGATTTGGGGAACAGGGCCAATGCACAGGCTTTTTTGAAGTGGCTTTGGGAGTGTGCCAGGGCTGTGTGGTTGCCCCAGTGCTATTTGCTCTCTATATCCATGGACTCTATCAGGCACTGGTGGAAATTAACGCTGATTTCCTGAGGGTGGGTGGATTCTCGCTCCCGGTGCTGAGCTATGCGGATGACATGGTCCTGATTGCCCGGACAGCTATAGCCCTACAACATCTCATAGATGCCTATACCCTGTTCATGTCAAGCCTTCGGCTAACAGGGAACTCCAAAAAATCTGCACTAATGGCTTGTTTTGGCAGAGGTGGTAGATCATTAAAGATGCGAACAATGTGGAGCTCTGGTGAATTAATTCCAAGAGTAGATAGATTTGAATACCTTGGAGTCACTTTCAGCGAAAACTGGTGGGGGTCTTGTCACATTGAGAAGCAGTGTCTAAAAATGAGGCAAGCTCTTGGGGGCTTGTCCCGCTTCCAGAACATGTGTTCAGGGCAACCGATCACATTGATCCTAAAGGTATATAGAGCACAAACAAAGGCGGCTATCAATTATGGGGCAGCCTTGTTGGGCATGGAGAAAGTTACCCCAATTGAAACTATTGAAAACACCTTTTTAAAGAAACTGCTTGGTTTACCGAGTTCAGCACCTAATTTTGCCACACATATTGAACTCTGAACCCTCCACATTGGTGATGAGTGGCAGAATACCCCTCTGTCGCATTGGCTGGCTGTGTGGTCGAATCCAAAAGACTCTCTAACACATATGATTATCAGAGCTTTGACCACTGGCCTGTTAAGTTCTAAAATACCACGGCTGTCTTATATTTATAAATTCATTTCTCAGTTGAACCCTCAGAACCTGCAATGTCCTTCTGCCCTTTTGTTACCGTCTGCGGTAACCAAATATAAGCAACTGTTTTACTCATTCGTGGCAAACAGAGAAACATCTGGGCTCAGGGTTGAGTCTAATAGAAAGCCTATGCTTATTTCTGGTTCAGGGGCATTCTGCCATATCTCTTGCACAGCCATAAGCCCTCTGACTGCTGGGCATTGACGTGGGCATGTTTTAACTCCTCATGGCTTGGGATGAGAACAAAGAACTGGTTGTGCATGGAACAGCCCACAGCTTGCCCGTGCTGTGATTGGCCGGAGGAAGATCTTTTACACTTTGTAAGGTTTTTTCCGGTTTATCAGGACATAAGAAAGAGGACTATTGTTCCTTTACTTAAAAACGCAGGTTTTAGTCAGGTTAGACCTGCTTTGATCTTTCTGTTGCATGCTGAAACCACTCCAGTGGCTTGGGGTTGTGTACAATTTTTAAGAAAAGCCTGGTATCAGCGGAACAAATTGCTTGTGAGATGAGATAGCACATACATCTTCTATATCATGTTATCTTAATGCTTTTTATATCCCTCTATATGAATTATGCTCTATGGATTGGATTGTTTTTAATCAATGTCAAACTTTGTTGTATCTTTGTGTATTGCTTGTAATTCGGTTTATGGATTTTCTTCTGAATAAACTTCATTGATGATGAATAACACATCATTATCATTTGGGAATCATTGGTGTATAGAAAAGGAGAGTCAATATTAGCCACTGAGTAAGTGCAGATCAATGGATTTGAAGGACTAGCACGGGTGCCAAGGGCATTCGTTTCAGAAGAGAGCCTACTTCCACGTGCAGAGTATCCTACAGACGTAGTGGGTGAGTGGCACATGGTGCTGTGCGTGCTCAGAGATGGGCATTGCTTTACCTAGATGGGAGTGGGCACACCGCATATGGTGTCGGCCAGGTACGTGATCCCAGCCGGTAGTTCTGCGTCATGTGCGAAAATTAGATTTTTGGGAGGGAAGATGGGCAAACGAGCAAAGAAGACTGCATGTGGAGGATAGATGTGCTCGTATCATTCTGAGGGGCTGGTTTTCCACGGTACAATTGTGCTTTAAGGCAAAAAGTCATGTCGGAGTGCAAGTCATTAGCTGGCATTGGTTTGCTGCACGGCGTTGTAAAGAAATTAAGTGCCTGAATGACGCATAAATAGCTCCACCCAAATTTTTCCGGAGCTGTTGTGAGTGGGCTCCACTTGAGTGTGTTGCAGTGCACACAGTGCATGTGATGTGAGAGAGGCTGCTGGGAAATGTAGTTTATTACCAACCGAGAGTTGCAATCAGTGGGAATTGTTTCGTAAAGTAGTATATCTAGGGCTCAGAAATTGAGAAGGGGCAGGAGTGGGTATGGATACTGCACATGATAGGTTGAATGATCTGGATGACTAGCACAGTGACGGCAATAGAGTTTTGTAATCACACCTGCACACAAGAGGCTTACCTTCCGCCTGTTGAATTGTGTTTGTTGTTGATGTTGGAGCTGCAGGATGCGTGGTGGTGTTGAGGGCATCACGGCATCGCTGGCATCACCGGCAGAAACAAATGGCAGAGGCCTTAAACACAGGCCTTGATAACAGGCCGGCTTCACTTCCCAGATTGCAGGCGAGAGGGGGATGACCAGGGCACTCGCCAATCATCTCCAGGGCAGCCTGGGACAGGCTGGGAGCACAGTGGTTATTCCTCCACAGCGGCGGCCATCTTAATGCTGCATCTAGATGGGATTTGGGTCCCTGTTGCAGTGCAGGCCTTGTCTGCGCAGGGCAAATAAGCATTTCCCCAAACGTTTTTGAATGAAAAAGTGAGTGGGATCCCTTCAATGTAAGTAAAGCCAATAAAGCATCTTAATAATGTGTTCCCTCAGTCAATTTCAAAGCATCCCAGCACACCGCCCTGAATGAAAGTGCTGAGCATGTATCATGTTTTTCCTTTTCAATAGAAGATACAAAGACCAGTAGTAACATGTTATGCATGTTATTGGAATGCTTTATAGAATATTTTAATGCATAAAAGTTGCAATGCTAAACATGTTGACTGGGGGAAGGTGTCAGCCCGCAGAAAAGTCAAAACTGCTGGCTTTGCCAATGCATACATGCCAACATTTTGCAGCAGCTGCGAGGGAGATTCTCTCCGAGTAATCGGGAGAGCTGAATTTGCCCATTAGAATGCATTGCAGTTAGAATTATTTTAGGAGGGAGGCAGTACAAAAGAGCAACATTTTTGCTAATATAATCAGGAGTCTCCCGCCTAAATCGGGAGGGTTGGCATGTATGCCAATGTTACTTTAATATTATTTTAAAATTTGCCGCAGGCGGTATCACACACAAAGGCCAAAAAGGGATGAACAGCAACCGCTGCCCTTATATGTTCAGTTTTAAAATGAAAAAAGTATGTTCACTTCTCAAGCAATTAAAGTAAACAATCCTTGTGGTTCGTATTTCATACAGAAATAGCTTTAGCACTGGTGTTTATTAAGCAGTAGGCTGAATTGTGTTTCGCTCAATGCAAGCTTTCTCAAGGGCTTGCAAGCCGGCCTAACATCCCAATGTACATGATATGATATGATATTTTATTTGTATTGCGCTTATACACTCGTGTTTCAGAGCGTGACGAGGCACGGGAGGACAAAACAACGATTTTACTACGCCCAGTGACATTGAGAATGCGCAAGTGCAGGTGAGAAGGGAGGGGGCAAAGTGCAAGGGAGAGGGGCGAGGGGAGAGGTGGAAGTGCTGAACAAGGGATGAAAACAACAACAACTGGTAGTGCAGCCAGCAGGGTGGCAAATGCGAGGTTTAAAGCGCAGACAAGGGGTGTCTGGTAAGTGCAGGTAAGGGGACGGTAGGGTTACAGATACAAATTCAAAGTCCTCCTGCAGTAAAAATAAAGACCGATATGTTTACTTGATAGACAAATATGCTGATAATAGGTTATACCTTGTATCTCACAGTGATTGATGTTGCAAATTATGAAAGCTATACTGCATGCATCTATAGTTAAGTGCTTTTTTGAGGTGACATGGAACCGAGATAACAATCAGTAAACTGGCAAGCAGTGATTGATGGCTAATGAATGATAAACAAGGCATCCAGCCATGGCGGCGAAGTACAATAGACAAAAGCATTGGCAAAGCAAAAAGCTTTGGCTTTTGTGTAGGCATGGGACAGGCCTTTGCCAGGCACTGCTATACTGCTAATACATGGCAATAAGGTGGCAACAGCTGGACAGTTCTATGAGTACATCTGCATATGATGGCAAATACCTATCTAATAACGAAACACAATTCAAACCTGTTGGCCCTGCCAATGGGTGTTTTAATCGGAATTCAGTGGAACGAAGAGATGCAATGATACACATGCTGCTTATGAATCAAGTGTCTGAAAGAACACTTGGTTGAGACATTTTTATTATAGCAGTAGCGCATTTACAGCTGCAGTTAAGCCATTAACTCTCAGAAGACTGCTTAGCAATAACACTGACAGGCCATACACATTGCAAAGTATGAGGTTATTGCTTATTGTTGAAAGTACTGACCTAGATGGAGAGCAGTGGGGCGTGTACAGAGTGTGGGTAGTCAGCATTTGGGTTGGCATCTTTTAATAGTAGCGTAGAACTGTGAGTGGGGGTCTGAGCTCTGGTATGTGATCTGTTGAAATTAGCTTGATAGATTTTGCCTAAAGAAATCCCAGAAGAAAGCTTTTTGGGCAGGAAGGGGCAGGTAGTAGGTAGGAATGGCCATAGGGATTGGCATTGCCATGGGCGGTCAATGAGTAGCTAAACAAACCAAACCACATCCACAAGCTGTTTGTCCCTTCTTACATCTCAACTCCCCCTACTTGTATTCCAATGAAGTTCCCCCTACTTGTATTCCAATGAAGTAGTATGCTCCGCCTAATAGCCAAAACTAATAATAAATAGTGCATTATCAGCTAGATCCCACAAACTGCCTACCACTATACTTTCACGCAAAAAAAACTGCTGGGATTTGCAACTGCACAGTACAGGAAATGACATAGCAAACGGGTTGCTGTCTGCTAACAGCAAACTGTAACATCATGAATTCATTTTTTTAAGCCCAAGTCATAATTCACGAAGCTTTGTAATACTGGTTAGTTCCAAGGACGAGTATGCTCGTCCTTTTTGCATAGACTTGCATAATAGCCTGGCACTTAATGGGTTAACCAGCCGTAACAGCAGATACAATACCGCAGTTTTCCAAACTTAGTGTTTTGTGCATTGCAGTGACTGATTCTAGACTGGAGCAGGTACCCTTTTACGAATACCTGCAAATTTCACAAGCATGGTGGATGGCCTGCACTAATAGGAAAAGCATGCACTAATTTGGGAAAGTTTTGTGGCGCAACGAAATCCTTTTTTATTAGACATGGGAGTGGTGCCATTTTGCCCACTATAGAATTATACAAAAAGCAGGCAATTCCGGCATCGACTTTTGGTGCCAAAATTTGGGGATATGGCAGCACCAACAGGATGGAAAATATGTTTTTGAAACAACTGTTATTAATTCCTCAAGTTTTGCCTGCCGCGCTACTACATTTGGAGCTCGATATCTGCCCAATCGGAGGGTCAGTCTCCCTTAAACCTGTCTTGTATTGGGTCAGGTGACGGTGCATAGAGGGCCTTGGAAAGTATTGAGATGTGTTGAGACATCGCTTGAATTTGGTAGGTGGCAAAAGCGTACCGTGGGTTGCCCACGTAAAGCAATCCTTGATCGCGCTAAATGAGGCCGGGCTGTGGGAAAATCCTCACAACACAGATAAATCAGCCTTACTTAGGATTAAGAGAGCAGCAACTCTTAGGTCCTCATTCCGAGGCTGGCGCAAAGGGATTACTGGCATCGGTAAGGACACCGGTGCCGGTAATCCCTTTGGGCCCTATTCCGAGGTCCCTTTGCGAGTCCCGCTAAGGCCGCCTGGTTTTCCCAGGTGGCCTTAGCGGGAGCCGCAAAGGGTCCAGGGAGCAAATAACGGTACCGTTATTTGCACCTTCCCCATTCCCATTGCGCCCTATGGGGGCTCAAATGGGAATGGGGAATGGTATTTTCAATGGGGACTTACCGGTCGCGCAAAGGTCCGACTAGACCGGTAAGTCCCCATTGAATGAGGGCGGACTCGGTACCGTTATTGGAGGCAGCCATGGTGCTACTAGCACCATGGCTGCCTCCAATCTCGGAATGAGGCCCTTAGATTCAGGGAGAACATGGTAGAAGCAGCTAAGAGGCTAAAATTGGGTCAAGACTAGTTACTGTATGTAACGGAATTTGCACTTGGACGTTACTTTGACTGTATTTCACCACCATATGAGGGATCTTTATATGTGTGATTCAAGCTGGGGACGCTGCCATTGGCCCTCTTCACTAAATCTTGGGGACCAAAGAGTCGGGCACCTGCCCTTTATGTAGGGCAGGTAATGAAACTGTAAACCACTTCTTATTTATTTGCCAGGTGTTGAAACCATTAAGGTGCTGGTAAATCAGACCGATTTTTAGAGCTGCTGGCCTTCGATCAACTGTTGATTCACATTTTATAAAGGTTCCTCAGAGGGTATAACGTCATTTCATCGTCAGTCATTTTTATGACTGACATTTAAACGAGTACAAAATTACGAAAAAGGTTATCAACATTTTATGGCATAGCTCTCAACCATTTGTGTCGCAAAGGAGGGTGAAATCACCAGATTTTGTTTTTGGCGGGTGAGACGCCCATTGGAATTAATGGGCGTGCAGGAGGCTTGGCGGGTGAGTCAGCCCTTTATAAGGCGGGTGACACCCGCCAAAAGCGTGTGAGTTGAGAGCTATGTTATGGGGTGGTGGGAAAGGGTAGATAAGGGGTTGGAGGGATGGGGAATAGTTTAGGTGGGTGGGAGGGATTTGGGGGAAACCCCCCAAAAAAAGAAATTCAATTACCTTTTTCGTAATTGTGTACTCGTTTAAAAGGCAGTCGTAAAAATGACGGACGATGGAACAAAGAACCCCTCAGAGCACCATGTATTGCTCATGGTTGCCTGTTACTTTCATAGGGCTTGGCTGTGCAGTTTGGACGTTTTGGAATCCAGTGGAGTGTTAGCAGTGAGGTCAGCCTATTGCCTGAGCCCCAGTGAAAATTGGTATAAACGGGGAGGCCATGTCTGTTTTAGAGGCTGCGAGCTCGCTCTCCTCTTTTTACTGATATATGAATATGAACTGTTATTTTTATATTTTTAAACCAGCATTTATTGTGATTCTTTTTTACATTGTGTTTTCTTTTCTTGCAATGTATACTTTTAACTGTTTTGTACTTAATGTGTTTTTATGCCGAATTAAGTATTGTCTGTATTGTACAATAACACTTGGAAACAGGAGTAGGTATTTTTTTTATTAATGCCAGGGATACATTGTGGATCTCCTGATTGGTTGGTGCAAGGTTTCATGCCATCTCAAGCCCTTCTTTGTTACCCATTGTGCCTTACAACGGGGTCTGATGTGATGCTGGCAGGGCCAATTTGGCACCCATTGCCCCCTCTACCTACTGGTGGAACCCTGGCCACCACCTACAATTGCCTCGCTGTAGAATCAGTCCTGTGCTCTAGTGCACCAATTCACTTTTGGTTCACAGTAATTTTACAGTGACAGCATATTTTGTCTTTTTAATTCCAATTATGCTTACATTTATGGAGGACAGTCAAATCCGCTGACCAATGTGGCTCTTTTTTTGTGTTTTACAGGCAATAGGTTTGGCCATGAACACGGGAAGCTCTTGATTGCCTGCGCGTGGGCTTATGCCGCCATCTTTGCTTGCTCGCCCTTGGCTCACTGGGGAGAGTATGGGGCAGAGCCCTATGGGACCGCGTGCTGCATTGACTGGCACTCGTCGAACGTCAACACTGTGTCTCTGTCATACACTATAGCACTGTTTCTCTTTTGCTTCATCATCCCGTGTGGAATCATCATCACCTCGTATACCCTCATTCTGATCACTGTGAAGGAGTCGAGGAAAGCGGTGAAAAAGCACGTGACCGGGCCAACACGGATGAACAACATACAAAGCATTATCGTCAAGGTATTTCAGAACCTTTACTGCTTCATCATGATCTGTTCAGAGCATCCCGGGGAGCAGAGAAGGAGAAATGTTCATTGGTCGCCAGGCAACTGAATTGATCGATCATTTATGCTCTGCCAATACTGACAAAATGGTCCCCTGCCCTCTGAGGCGTTACATGCTAACATGTTTTGCCCAGGCCTTGGGTCTAAGTGAAACCAAATATTGCTGTTAATGCTCATCGTCTTTTTTTTAGGTGCTAAGCCAGAGGGTTCAACTTGTAGCTCTACAGATGTTTTGAGACACGACTCTCCTGATACCTCACCATTGGCTATGCTGGCTAGGGATAATTAGAGTTGTACGCCAACACATCTGGAGAACCACATGTTGCACACATCTGAGCAAAATGGCAGGGTTCCTTGTCTTAATTTGACATTTTTGGGGGAAATATGGAATCTATCATCACAATTAAGTGGTCCTGTGCAAGTGCATATCTGGCCTGGTAGGTGTAGGAGTTAAACTGTGGAAAAAGTAGTGTTTTTTGTGATGGATGAAATCGGGTTCTCCCGATGTGTGGTCAAAGAAGGAAGAAAGACCTAACTAGTCACCTTGATGGGCTTTCATGCCCTCCCACAATAATACCACTACAGTCTAGAGCAGTTTAAGCTGGTGAATTTGTAAAATGGAGGGGTTTGCATGTTTTCCCTGAATTGAACCAAGCAAGTGCATCAGAACGAATTCAGGAGGGTTTTGGCTGCTGCTTCCCCATAGACATTTTTAAAAATATTATGTGAAATCCTTCATTCCACAGCAAACATTTCAGAAAAAGTGGGTAACGGTGTTGCATGTAAATGCAGCTCTGGAGGGCATGCATACAACACTTGATTAGATGCTAGGTCACTGATAGCACATAGGAACAATTTGTAACACGTGTTGATGCAAGCTGTCCCTGAAGAGTACGCAGGAATCCTCTCTCAATGGTATGTGCCAGTATTGCCCCACTTTCCAGCAGGTTCTTCCCGAATCGGATCATGAGGTAGTCTCCCTCTTTCATGCTTTTTGTATCCAAAGAAACTAATATGCCTGGTCTCAAAAATGCATGCCAGAATTGTCCCTGGAAAACTTATTTTCATGCTGCTATTGCCCAAAAAATTAGTGTCTCAATAATATATGGCCGTGCTGGCCACTTTTCATGCAGCGAGTGCCCAAATAAAATCATGAAGTTAATCTTAATATTGCCCATGCGGCCCCCAGTTCTGCATCATCACTCATCACTCTCAGTGCCCACAAACTGTGCCTTTGTCCCCCCACACAAATATATGTACATATAAACACACCCATGCACACATGCATGCAAAGTACCCCATTGTAAGGGAGTTTGATCCCAAATCATTTGATCCTAGTCACTTATAAGGACACCAATGTTTGCAGTTCAGTTTCAGTGTTATTAATTTATTTGCCCAGGATTGCATACTTTGATTAAACAGTGAAACCAGGACTTGAACCCATTCTGCAAATTTGGCATGTGACCACATACTTTCCAAGTTTTCCTTGGCACACATATTCTAAGTTTTGGCTTTCAAGGACTTCAATCAAACAGTCTTTTGGTGATTGCTTTCAAATTACACAAGTCACATAGGGGGTCATTCTGAGTCTGGAGGTAAGGTACAAACCATGCCGGTATTGATTTACCGGCATGGTTTTCCGCTCCATGTCATTCCGACCCCTCAGACCGTAAATTACGGCACCGTAAACTACAATGCCGTAATTTACGGTCTTTGGTCGCGCGCGTGGACCACCATGGACCACCATGGCGAAATTAACGCCATGGCGTAAACCGAAGCTGATTCCAAGTAAGGACCACACGTAAATTACGTCCTCCTCAAGGCCGTAAAGTACGTTACCGGCATGGAGTACATACAGGCATCTCAGAGAAGGAGTAAACAACCCTGAGCAGTGGGACCAAGATCCACAGGTGCACACATGCAACACAGACGGAGGCCAGGAGTCTGGCATAGCAGAAAAGGAACACACCCACACACCACCACCCTCCCACACCAAGATGACACCAATTGAACAATCAAGTCCACAACCACACAAACCCCTGCAACAACACCAGGCACCCCCACTGAGGAGACACAGGGGTAGAAGGAGGGGGGAGACAGGCCTTGCATGCAGCACCAGTGCATCCTCCGTTACCACCCCTGCAGCCCCCATGCACACGTAGCATGACTTGACGCTCTAGGAGAAGGCCTACCAGACAGACACCCCTGACCACCTAGACTGTGACACCGTCACCACCATATTGCGGCACAGACACAAGACAAGCGAGCACCATACAAATGTACAGTGCCAACCCGGCACAAGTGATGGTGTTGCCTGTGCCCCACACCCATGCCAAAGGCACCCACCAGCACACAGTGGCATGTCACAACCGTCCATTATGCGGCCACATATCCAAGTGCCCTTACACCCCCCCAAACACATCCCCAAACACACAAGGGTCCACCGATCCCCAACATGGATCACCCATGAGACACACAACAGTAAAGCTGGACCAAAAGCAAATGGAGGCATGGCAAATGACAATGTTGCCCCTGACAGTACCCACCGGTCGTATGTGGACCAGCTTGGCATGCACGTTGCGGACATCAACTGCGAACAATACCACTCCCCCTACGTGCAGATGGAATGCAACACTACCAAGAACCGCACACATGGGTGGGCCCCGACACCAAACAACTACACATGACTCAAAGGGCCTGCTGAAATGACATGATATGATATGAAATGGCATTTGGAACGCGCCCATACACAAGTGTCTCAAGGCGCGACGAGGCAGGGAGGGGGGAACAAGGGGAAGACTGACAACGATCCCACCAGGCCAGGTGTCACACAGACCGCGCAAGTGCAGGGGTAGTGAGAATGGAAAAAGTGCAAGTGCAAGGGGACGGGGGAAGTGCAGTACAAAGTAAGTCGAATATCCAAAAATAAATTAATAGGGCCAGCTGGTGGCAAGTGCAAGGTAAGTGCAGACAAGTGCTGGGAAGGGGGGCTGCAGGGATAGAGAGACAGACCCGCAGTGCAGGGGTTGCCAGGGAGGCAGTGCAAGTGGAGAGTGGCTGGGCCCAGGACCGAGGTCGGCGAGAGTGGCCCAGATCCAGATCCTGTGCAGTTTCAGTGAAGAATGCAGCAGGGGAGAGGGAGAGAGAAAGCAGAAGCAAAGAGGAAGGTCATGAGGTGCTTCCGGAACCAGAGATGGTTCTCCTCAAATATCAGGGATGCAGGAAGGCTGTTCCAGAGGGAGGCCCCTGCCGCGGAGAGAGATCTACCCCCAGCTCGTTGCTCTGAGAAGCGGCTGACCCTGAGTGAGTCGGAGACAGATGAGCAAAGGTCTTGGGAAGGAAGACATTCAGGAAGAGAGAGTAGAAGGTATTCATGCCCCAGGCCCCAGAAGGCCTTGTGGACAATGCATAGTGTTTTGAACTTAAGGGAAGGAGGGAGTGGGTGTGCCGATGAGGAGAATCTCAGTCTTACTATCATTAAGGCAGTGTTCATTGGCTGCACACCATTCCTGGATATCAAACAGACAGTCAGAGATGAGGGAAGGAGAGGAGGACGCCGAGGGTAGGCCGAAAATTTGCCAGGTATCGTCCGCATAGCGCTGAAAGTTTGGCCAGAGGGTGGCGATGCGGTGGCCAAGGAGGGCCAAATACTGGTTGAACAGCCAGGGAGGGAGATTAGATCCCAGGGGAACACCACAGGTGGAGGAAAAGATGTCAGAGAGGAGGGCCCCAAGTTGGACCTGGGAGGGTCGATTGAAAAGGAAAGAGGTCAGCACGCTACCGCGCCACACAGCCCAACATGCAGGATGACCTGTCTGGCTGGCTGTTGAGTCGTCTGACTGTGTCATGCAAGTGAACTGGTGCCACAGGGTGGGTGCCTGCATGAACCAACTGCGTAGAAAAGATGGAGCCATTGTACGTTGTTCACCCTGACAACAAACCTGCCAAAGAACCAGGGCAACGGCACATATGAACATATTTTCACTTTGCCAGAATAAGGCACCCACATCACACTACATCCACACCAACTGACAAGGGATAGGCACACTACACCAGCACCACTCATTGGCGGACACCACAACCGCAAGTGCATATCAGGGGGCACACTGCACATTCACATTGCGGCATCCCCCAGCCTGGCAACACATTGGAGACCCACACCTGGAAGTGGAATTCACGGAGGACAGCAGGGGTACGATATCACGTCATCGGCATGGCACCCCCATAGGAGTGTTGGGAATCACCATAGAATGGATCAGAGCTGGATGATGGACATGATCCACAGCCAAATGAGAATGTACACAGTACACAGCACCAGAATGATCCGACATCAGAACAGCAGCATGCGACAAAGGAACATGTACCCCAAGATGTCCACACCACCGTTCATGGACCATCATGTAGACAAGACACCCCACAGCATTACATTGCATCGGACACATATTTGTGTCCCTGATCGTGCCGAATATATCTATGTACATGTACATATGGCCATCATCGAAAGCCTGCCATGACAGCCAAGTGCTGTTCACCACCATGACAGTCCACACACCCACTTCATTTTGCGACACATGCAGCTGTTGGTGGATATACCCTAACAGCAAGCCACATGACCCCTGTCATGAACCCCCTGAACAGACCCATGGGGCAACCAGACCATGGCCATACCCATGCATGCGTGTAGATGCAGCAGTCACCAGGTTTGCGTGATGCACATATGTGCCCGCGAACCAGGACTGGTGGCTGACCCCTCCACTGATATCTGGTGTCGAATAGGCCCATGCCATATGTGCAGATGGAAAAAAAGTGCAATGAAGAATGTCCACAATGGTTCAACTTTGCAACACCAATTGTGTATTGAGATAACAAGAAATTAAAAAAAAGTGCTTACTTCAGCAAATGCCCATGCCCCCTCCCCCCTCCCCCCAACTCCAGAACACAACACCACCCCCTCCCTCCTCCCCCCAAACTGCCGAGCAGTCATCCCTTGTAGGATCTTGCGACCACATGTGGCAGGAATGGCTAATGTCCCTTGGAGCCCTTGTCTGGGGGAGGGAAATCCTGTTTGCGCAAGGAACGGCGGAGGCGTCTCTCCGGGCTGCCTTGCGTGGCCTCACTTGTCTCGGACGTGCCCTCCTGCTGCGGCTCCGTATTTTGACTCCCTGCCTCAAGGGCATTAGCAATGCGGTTCAGGACATGGCATAGCCGGGTTGTATTGTCCGTCAGGGAGTCGCACAATCTGGTGGTGCAGTCATTGAGGGACTGGCGCATTTGATCGAGTTCCTCATGCAGTCCAGCCCTGGTCTGGCGATTATCCTCAATGTAGTTCCCTATGAGATCGCTCAATTGCTGGACTCTGAACTGGTCAGGTGAAGGGGGGCCATCGGATGATCTACTTGCACCAGCATGCTGTGCAGGGGGTTGTATGGGTGGACTGGGGGGAATGACGTCACACCCCAGCGGGTCAAGTTCAAGGCTGTGCACTGGTGATGGTGCATCCCCGGAGTCGCTGCATGACGCCAGTGTCACGGGGCATGGTTCCAGCATTTGCATGCTCTCCTGGTCGTCCTCCGACATGGGCCCCTGATGGGTGGCGGGCTGGGCTCCCACTCATCTGGTGCGGTAGCGGCAGCCTCCCCTGAAATGCTAGATTGTGCTGAGGTAGGGGTCTGCTCGGCTGCTGCCACGGATGTTGTGTGGCTTTCTGGTCTGCCAGCTTCAAGTGGCCTTTCCGTAGGCTGAGGGGTGGTTTTCTTGGCTGCTGGCTTCAGCCTGGCCCTGCCAGTACCCGCGGAGGTGCTTGGCCGGCTTCCTTGGGGCTCTGTGCTGTCATGGTCTGTGCCTGTGGGGGTAGGAGAGAGGGACAACATTAGTGTATGTGCTATATCCTATTTGCATACATGGTTGCATGGACATTTCAGTCATTCACGGGTTGTTCAGTTTGGGGGGTAGCTATGGCAGTGGTACATGTGCATGGTAAAGACATATACACATGTTTGGGAGTGATTCGTTGTGCCCTGTTCGTGTACATTTCGGCAGGTACTATGCCTACCACGCTGGACGGGGTGCATGATGGGCTGTGCAAGTCAGTCCAGTATGGTTGATGTGCGTTATGTACTCGCACTTGGGCCAGCATTAGGCGGCACTTGCCTCAGCATTTGTTGGATGGGGGGATGCGTTAGATGGGGTGAGGGCAACACGAGAGGGTGCCTTCGATGGCCCTTGGGTCAGTTTACATGATGCAATGGACATTGCCAGTGTGCACTGTCAACACTCACCTCCTTCTGCAGAAGTCGTTCCGCCGCACTCCATGGTCCCCACGACCTCTATGGATTCCGTGCCAATAAGCTGCGCGCAGGTCTCCTCCCACAGCTCTAGTTGGACCTGTGTACTTGGCCCACCTCCCGTCTGCAGGGCCTGGCTGCGGATGGTGGAGAGGAGGCCCCGCACCCGCATCCGCAGGTCGTCCCACCGCTTGCGGCAGTCCCTTGGAGTGCGGGGGGTGCTTTCAACAGCGCTCACCCTCTGTGCCAGTTCCGCCCAGATGGTCTTCTTGCAGAGGGTTGATTCCCTGCGCATGTCGCCGCTGAAAACTACATCAGCATGCTCTGCAAGGTGGTCTACCATGACCTGCAGTTCATCGGTGGAGAATTTCACCTTGCGGACGCGATCCGCCGCCCTTTTTGGTGCTTTCGGCATGTCCTGCGGTGCCTGGTCCCGTTCACGACTTTACTTTCCTCACAGGGCTGCTGGCAGCTGCGTATGGCAATGGATTGTGTTTTTAAAGATGGCCGCCGCTCTCCTTCCCATTCCTGTGCGATGTCGTATTTCCGGATCTGTTTTTCGGCGGAGACCGTAATTTACGGTTTCTGTAAATTGCGGTCACCGTAATTTACGGTCACCGTTATGAACTGTCGCTAATGCTTACAGGGCGGTGTAGTACTTTACGTGTCGGTTGCATGCCGGTAGGGGTTTTTCGGGGGATTTTGCGGCCGGCCGCGCGGTCCTTTTCTGGCATGGCGGAAAGCGCGTGTCCGTGAGCTCGGAATGGGCTGTAATTTTCGGACTTCAACCAGCACGGTGTCGTACTTTACGCCATGCCGGAAAACACAGTTACTTACCGGCATGACTCGGAATGAGGCCCATAGTAAAATATCCTGTCACTACGTAAATCGTCATATAAACGTTTTATCTCAAAGACTATAATTGTGGTTTTATATGCACATTGAAAACTAAAGGTCGCAGAATGCAAAATAATGCAATTGTACAGATGTCCTGTTTTACACGTATGCACTTTTAGCGTTTTAAAGCACCCCACTAAAATAAATTGTGGGGTTAGGTCACCTGAGTATAGAGAATGTTTGTCACAAACTCCCAGCTTGCTGTTATGGATAATGTTAAGAACATTGCACTATCCACATCAAAGTAAACCCATTTTCATGACAGGCTCGTAGACATCATGGCTGTAAATCAGTGGTCCTCAAACTTTTTAAACAGGGGGCCATGTTAACGGTCCCTCAGACCATTGGAGGGCCGGACTATAGTTAAAAAAAAAAACTATGAACAAATACCTATGCACACTGCATATATCTTATTTTGAAGTGAAGAAACAAAACGGGAATAAATACAATAAATACAATATTTAAAATGAAGAACAAGTAAAGTTAAATCAACAAACTTACCAGTATTTCAATGGGAACTATGGGCCCGCTTTTGGCTAACGAGATGGTCAATGTCCGGGTCCATATTTGTCACTGCTAGTCGTAACAAGTGATGCAAGTGTTCATCCGTTAGTCTAGATCTGGTTGGAGATTTCAGATGCTTGTTGGTGGATGAGGCAGTGTATGGCTATTGGATGAGAATAATTATGTTTGTCCATCTCTTGGTTAATGCGAGCAATTACTCCTTTCTTAGACCCCACCATGCTAGGAGCACCATCAGTTGTCACACTGGCTAGTTTAGCCCAGACCAGCTCCAAACCATTCAAAGTTTGGCAAACCTTTTCATAGATATCCTCTCCTGTAGTTGTTCCTTTGATGCTTTGCAGTGCAGCAAGCTCTTCTGTGACTTCGAAATTGTCATTCGTTCCACGAATAAAAATTAAAAGTTGTGCAGAATCACGAACATCATTGCTTTCGTCAAGTGCCAAGGAAAAATAGGAAAGTTTTTTTGTCAGGTTTTGCACATGCTGATACAGATTGGCTCCCATTTCTTCAATCCTCCGTGTAAGTGTAGGTCCTGAGAGACTCACTGTACTAAATAAATCGGCCTTCTCTGGACACATCTCTTTGGCAACAGAAAGAAGGCATTCTTTAACAAATTCTCCCTCCACGAATGGTCTGCCAGTGCGCGCTATTAGCTTGGCAACTTGAAAACTTGCTCTCAGTGATGAAATATTTAGCTGCTTCTGCTTCACAAAAGTATTTTGCTGAGCTGTCAATGTATTTTTCAGTTTTAATATTTTATCTTTTCTCACTTCTCCGACCAAACAATCATATTTATCTTTATGTTGAGTTTCATAGTGTCGACGCAAATTGTTTCTTTAAACACAGACACTATATTTTGGCATATCAGACACACAGCTCTTTCCTTGTACTGTATGGAAAAGTAATCATAAGTCCACTGTTCTTTGAATATCCTACACTCCGAGTCAATTTTTCTCTTTCTTGACATCATTGTTTCCTAGGGATTCCAAATTGCTATTAGTAAAATACCAATAAAACAATATACCAGCAACATTCCCCCACAATAGGTGCAATATAGTCCCCCACATTAGGCTGGCAGTATAGTTCCCCCACATTAGGCTGGCAGTATAGTCCCCCACATTAGGTTGGCAGTATAGTTCCCCCCCACATTAGGCTGGCAGTATGTTCCCCCACATTACTTTGACAGTATAGTTCCCCCCACATTACATTGACAGTATAGTTCCCCCCACATTGCGGGGCTTATGTACCGGGCATGGTATCGGGGACTCTAAATGAGTCCCCGATACCATAAAAATGTCTGGTATCAGACCCGATACTGGTATCGGGACATCCCTTCTGACCACCGCTCCGGCCATAGCAGGACCGGTGGTCAGAACACCGAAGGGACGCGCCGCTGGTAAACACTTACCTCCAGCGCGCGTCCTTTCTTCTCCGCTTCTCCGCCTCGGTTTCCATGGGCGTGCGCACGCATGGGACGTCAGTGACGTCGCTGCCTGCGCCTACTCCCAGCTGTCCCCGCGTTTTTAAAGTAAACGTGGGCCGCAGGGACTTCTCAGAGGCATCCTTGTGTTCCGAAAGCATCTTTCGGAAACACAAGGATGTCCTGAGGCTAAAACACCCGGCGGGCCGGGTAAATGCGCTCCGTGGGCCGCATGTGGCCCGCGGGTCGTAGTTTGAGGACCACTGCTGTAAATGAACCTTTAAAGGGAGCTTTATTGAGTTACTCACTTTAATCTTGTTGGTAGCTGACACAAATTTGGTAGGTAATTGGAAGGGTGAGGGAGTCCTTCATTTGGAAATGTGTGCCATTGACTAAACACCCAAGCCTAGGAAAGGCTCTGTTAGCAAAATACATTTTACACAGCAATAATTGCCAGGCCTTCTGTTAACTTGGCTTTTATCAGCTGCATTTTGTTCCTGCTCATGAGAGCTCTGAAGGTGAGCAGGTCCCTTCAACAATAGCCCAACATGGTAAGCGAGTTAGCAAGGCATTGCAAATGTGAAAGCCTTGCCTCTCAGGGCGCCAGAGAATGAGCTGGCAGGACACTTTCTCCAGCCTCTGGGCCCTCCTGACGAGGCATCACCTGGGCAATCAGTCCAGGACCACTCTGAAATGCCATGCTTTTCTGCACTGTGGAGCCCTGTGGGAGGGGGTGGGGGGAGTGGGAGCTGCCCCTCCTGTCTCAGTGATCAGCACACTACTGGCCCCATTCTTTCCTGAATGTATCAGAGTCAAAGGCTATTAAGGGACAACTCAGCCTTTCATCATTCCTGCTTTCTATACAATACATGCCATTGGGTTACTTCTCAATGACACCTGTTCATACGATCCTCAGAAGCAGGGGGAATACAGCACGAACAGCTGTGAGAAAATGTGGTCATGATGTTATTTTTATAATCCAATGTAACGTAAAGCGATCCTGGTAGCTTTTCTGGGAGGCTTTGTATAAATGAATCTTTGGAAGTCTAATGGAGACCAAGAGATGGCCAGTATTTGTTCTGCATCCAGCTGACTTGATAGAACAGGATCTGCCATACGCCTTTGCTCAGAAATGTTTGGTTGCCTAGAGCAACTAGTTTCCCTTGCGCTTAATGGGAATTTCCCCCATAATTTCTGGATCTGGCTGAGAAAGGCATATGAAGAAACACATATGAATGAATGACTCAAATATTCCAGTAGAACCAGAAAGGCTTCTAAGCAAATCAGGCATGACGCTGGCACAAACGTATAGAGAAAGGTCAGTGTCACAAAGTGGTATGCTAGTGCTGCTCGCTGGGGCCAACACTAGTCTTGCGAGAAGTGAGCTCTGCCTTAGAGACTGGACACACATGAGAATGTATTTAAAACCTACACCCACATCAAAATATCTACAACTGTAATGGAACATTGGTAGTAGAGTGTCACAGGAAAGTAAGAAAAGACTCGGGCCTTAATTGGCTGGGGTGCTGTTCTGCAAATACAGTGACGGCCCTTTCCGACCGTCACTTCTGCGCGTCTTGTTTACTTTAATGGAGCAGCACATGGCGTGTGCACTACTGTGCAGCTATCGGCCAGGGTTTGGAATGCCGCAACCCTCATAGCAATGGGTTGTCATGCACCTTACTACCTGTCTGGGGGCACAGAGTAGCGTGAAAACTAGAGCTGCGCCATATTTTTCAGCAGCCCTTTCTTTCAATAAGCAGTGCGTCATTATAGGAGCTCCTTACCTTCGTACTTTTATTAGAGGGATTCATGTGAGGCTTTAGGATGACACAGATATCCAATGGCAGCTCTTACATGTCAAAGTATAAATCATGTATCTCCAATGTAGGTCATATATGTGTAGTATATCAAATGTACAGTAAACGCGTGTTATGCTACTGAGGTGTAATATGCAACACGTATCTTACACATATATCTGTATTTATCACGTGTGCAGCCTCCTGTTCTAATAGTCCCAGCATTTCCACCTCTGTCATGCTAGAAAACAATCACCAGTGCTGTGCACGAATACATGTTACTCCTCATGTACCACCCCTGCACTCCGATGACTATTACTGCACCATTAAAATGAACCGTTAGAAACCTCTTGGAGCATAGCCATGGTGCTTTAGGCCCAGGAATGGACTGGGAGCCAAAAGGGGCCCTGGAAATAATTTTCAAAGCTGCCCCATATTATACACTTTCAACAAGTCCAACCATTTTCCTATGAGAACATTTGAAATGTCCACACAAAGGGGCCCAGGGTGCAGAGGCCGACCGTAAGAGGCGACTGCCTTGCAGTATGCTTACACACCCACGCCTGGCGTCATAGGAGGAATCTAGGTAAGCCTGCACATCAAGCATTCATATTGAGCATTGAGCATTAGTTCCTATCAAAAATAGTGGAGTGATAAACGTCTTGATTGTTTAATCAGTAGAGGAGATGTAGTTGGACATGTACTGATTTCAAACTCGATTTGTGAGGAAATCTGGTCCAACGGCAGCTATTCTGGAGATGTACGCAGGCAAAGTTCATTGTTAGGGGTGAATAGCTACAGAGTAAAAGTGTGTGTCTCTGATATAAGAGTAGCCTGCAATTGCAAGTTTCAATCCTGTAGCCACTGGCTTCTCCAGGAATCAAATTTAGAAGGGAACAGCGGGGGCCACAGACAAAAGTAGGGGGGCCCTCTATAAAAGGGAAATGTGCACATTTCCAAAATCAACGTGGGTAAAGTAGTCAAAAGTGGCCATAGGGAGATAAAAATCGTGCATTTTTACAGCAAGCAATTATGTTGGAAAGACATTACAGATTCTAATACTTCAGGGCATCAAATGTGAGCAAAATGCCATGAATCATAGTGTGGAAATGGCTATGGATGGCTGTCATGTTGGCCAAATGTATTTTTCTTGGCTGTGCATGACTTTCATGTTTCCTGGTTTGCGGCTCAGCTTCCCTTCCAACATATGCTTGCTGTATATTTCTGTCAAGTGCCCTGTGTGAGTATTTTGTCCTGTATTCACTGTGCTTTGTCCCCACATTGCCTGTTCACTATATTTTGTACTTGATTCTGGTACACTGGACAGTGAGCCTGCTAACTCCCATTGTTGAAAAAGCCTGCTCTGCCACCTTGGGCGGAATCTTTACTCTCCTGTGGCCCAGTGACAGTTGGTGGGGGGCTCTGGCAAGCCCACCTTGTAATTATTCTGAGTCACAAAGCTAACCTCCCTACAATTAACCTCCAAATGCAACTTGTCCCTGACACCCAAGCAAACAGACCGAGTAGTTACCTGCATCCCACCTCCTCTGGAAACTCCATGTTGTGTTTCTGGGTTGGGGGGGCTGGCTCTGAGTTTGCCCTATTGAGGGAAGGGATGGGGACAGGCTACCTGAAGCTGTGTGCCACCCTGCACCCGATCTCCCCAGACAACCACATGTTGTGGCCTTGCACCCTTTTACAAGACTAGGGAGAGAGGGCGGGGCCCCTGACTCTTTTTCTTGGCTGCTGATGGTGTGGTGTGCTGATGTGGGTTGGGGACAGAGGCTGCAGAGGCCCTTCTGGCAAATACCCTTCCCCTGTGTGGCCTTATTCGTCTCCCCTGGATCCCTTCATCCCCAACCCTGCTCTATGTTTTCACCAGTGGGTCTCCTGGCCTCACTGTCTCTTCTTCCCTTGCTTTTCTCTCCTGGTCTCTCAGCCTCTGTTCCAACCTGTCCCTTTCTGCTTCTCTGTCCCCCCTTGTGTCTATGTGTCTGCCCCTTGTGTCTCTGTGCTTGCCCCTCTCTTATTCCCCCTCACCATCTCTACTGGCCCCCTTCTCCAACCCTTCCTTTTCTCCCTCAGTGCCCCCCTTGCATCCAAAGGCACTCCCCAGGACCCTGTTCCATGTCAGTGGGTGTGCCTAGCTAGTCCAGTGTGTCTAATATATCCTGCTGGCAATGGGTGTACTCCTCTTCCTGTAATAAATCTGTTCCTGGTTTCTACAAAGATCTTGATGCCTTCATTGTCTTCCCACTTTTCCATGTAACTTGCCTGTTACTACCAGAAGGGGAACCCAGTCCATCTGCATACACAACGCACCTCCACCGGGTCTGTTGACTCCCTGGTGCAGAACTGTGGCTCTAACTGGGGTCTCCCACACAGCCTCCCCCATTTTGGCCTGCCTCCCACTTCCACAATAGGTCCGTAGAAATGGCACTAGTTTTAATATTGACCCAGAAGAACATGCATGCACAGTATTGGGTTCGGAATTGACAGAATATTTAAAACAATAATTAGTTGAAAGGTGTTAGCACCAAATGCCACGTTACTTCAACGTAGTGTTGATCAAATGCTGCAGGGTGCTGTCAATGTCCAGTGACATGCATTGCTCAATTACATGGTGTTACTCATAAAAGTGCCAACCTGCCTGAGTTAATGTTTAAATACGCCATGTGTCTCTTAAATAAATCAGTGTTCATTGCAATGTGCCAGCCTGCCAGTTAAGCATAATACTTAATCACAGTCAACATAATGCCAGTTCCAACAGTGCCATGCCAGCCTTGCCCAGGCCAGCCCCTGTTTGACATGTTCTGATGTAAATGCAGCCCCAAATGCACCAATAATAACATCACATGCCTGGACAGGTACCAAATGTAACCTTTGCAAGGGTCACAATAAAGCGCAAAGTGCAACTTCAAAAGCCCCATTAATCGTATTATAATGTTGGAAGAGTCACAATATGTAAGGTAGAGCCCCACAAGCCCAAACTCAAATGACCCGACACAGGCTGAAAGTAACAATATGTAAGGAATAGCCTCACAGGCCATGTCCTGGTGTGGCCATCATATTGTAAGTATACATTAAAATGCTCCTTAACATGTCTGGTAAATCACCATTTGAAATGTGTAGACTTGCAACAAATGCTGCCATCATATACAAATTAGAGTCTCAAATGCCCTCCAACAGTGCCGTCATAGACTTGCTAATTAACCAATGTGTAAGCGTTAGCATCACTGCAGAAAGTACTTCTCCTGAGGACACACAAACGGTTTACTAGACTAGATTTTTTAACAAATCAATTTATTTTCAACTGTTTTTCCTCACCTAATTTGCAACATGTAACTTAATGTGAAAGCCAATCATTTTAAAGGTAGGACTGCATCTGAACGGAGTGTTATGGTCACAAATGACAGAAAACCATTTACATTAATAAAGATTAAAATGTGAATTTCTGTGGTTCGATGCAAACCTGTCAATTACAACATCCATTTTTATTTAGGCAGCAAGCCTAGACTCAATTGCCAGTGTGAAAGGATCTGATAGCCTTTCCTCTGCCATTGTTGTGTGCAGAGAAGGGTTTATTAACTTTAGTGCAGAAAAGGTTCTTTCACATGAAGTGCTACTCACTGTCACAACACAAGCAATTTTAAACAGTCGATACAGTTCCAAGAATGTTACAGCATAAGGCTCCAGAAATTTTGTAAACTCCAAAATTGTGTCACCAGTGCCTGCTTTAGTTCTGTTTGCAAGTTCTGCAGGTCACAGGAAAAGAATGTGGCCACTGGTGACAATTTCTGAAATCTGAGAAAAGAATCAGATCTGGGATTTCGTGCATGTATGCCTTCCATGATCATCAAAGAATCTTTTGAAAAGCGGGATTCTAGTTCTGAGATTATTCAGTCAAGTACTACAAGCACAAAATGTTTAGTGAAATCATCTTTTGTGCGCAGTTTTGGTACTGCCCCACAGTTTTCATTATGGCACTATTTCATAAGTGGAAAGGCAGTCGACAATCACGTTTTTTGCAAGGCATTCAGCCTCGTCATTTGTAGGTGCTGCTATGGAACACTTACTGCTCAGGTGGACTGCTTCGTCCCAGACATTTTGTATTGTTGCATCCAAGGATTGCTTATGCACTTCTTCAAGTTCTTGTATCACTATCCATAAAAGCACGACAGCTGAGGCAAAGTCAAGATCTGCTTTCTGTAGAATATTTGAAAGAGTCTGGGTCCTTTTTAATATGGTTTCAAAAAGCAAGAGTGCTAGAATGAAGTTGAAGTCAATGAACTGCCGAAAATGCCATTTGCCTTGATTGCTCTCTCTATATGTCTCCGTTCTGTCAATACATTGAGGGTTTCCAGAATAGGCTCGAGGGTTTGGAGGACAGATTTACAGGCAGAATATTGGCATGTCCACCTTGTATCACTTAAGTGTTTTAACTGCATGACCTGTTTCAACATTTTTGTTTGAACACTTATAAATAGAGAGTGAACGAAATATCTACTGCAAACACATAAAGCTTCTCTAATTTTAGAAACAACTCAGTTGCTGCATGTACGTTCTTATACATGTCAATAATGACTACATTAAGGCAGTGATTCATACAATGAACATGAAGTGCAAAGGGCACCTCTTTTTTAACCCGGGCATTGCAAACCATTAAGCCGACTGCCCGTCACCAAGGCCCAATCATACACTTGCCCAACACATTAATTTTTTATCAATGCCTACTGATGATAAGACATTAAATATATAACATGTTAAAGATCCTGCATCAAGGCTACATGCTTTATAGAATTTCAGGAATCTTTCATGGACAGAATTATTATGGAAGTATTTCACAACAACAGACAGCTCTTCAGTTTTGCTGAGATCTTTAGTCTCATCAGCAAGAATAGAAAATGGACTTCCCTTAAGGCTTTCAGCAATGCCCGCCCTGACGACAGCAGACATAATTGATAGAAGCTCATTTTGAATCACAGATGTAAATAGTGTACATTTTTTGGCCCATTAAGTTTCTTTTTTACAATACTGTCTCTATCAACTAGTAAATACAATATTTCTCTCACATTTCTGTGATTGATATCATCAGAGTTGCAATGATGCTCTCTTTGGGTAATTTTAGTTTTGCCAGTTAATAGTAAAACCTGAGCAATTGTTTTAATGTAATACCATTTTTTAGTCACCTCTCTGGCATATGCCTCACTGAGACCTTTCATTATTGATGTATCGTTTTGTATATTTCTTTTGAAAATCTCCCATCGCACATAGCATTCTTTGTGGGATGCAGGCTTCTCATGCTGCAATATTACTTCGTTATTTTGCAATGCATTTTTCCACTTGGTGAAGCCTACACTAATAAAAGTTACCTTTTTAAGTTCCCCATTAAGAGATTTGGACCTAGAAAGAAATTGGCATGTAAAACAGTATGCTGCATCCTGAGACATGGGGTATTCTAGCCATGTGTATACCTGAAACCAATGCGAACTGAATGATCTAAGACATGAACCCAGTTTTGTCTAGGGATCTATTTCTAAAACAGGTTGTCTAGGCCCTTCACTAGCACACTGGCTGATATCACTGGGACCTGGTGACGCCTTTCCCTTGACAGCACCAACAGCCATTATTTATTTCTGAGGTTGATCAAAGTCACTGAAAGGTTTTCGACAAGCAGTGTATTGGTTGGTGGGTGGCGATATTATGCTTGAACCATGAATATGGGATGATGGTTCAGCACCTTCCGAGAGAACATCAGCGCTCATAGGGTACTATATTCCACATCTTCCCTCTCAAACACTTGAGCCTCATCCACAGAAGACTCGTTCAGCTGCCTTTTGTCTTGTGCTGCTCCTTTGCAGCATTATCTGTTTGATGCTTCACAGTCGCAGGGAATAATAGGACCGAATATCCATTTCTGGTGCGGTTGTCTCACTATCAAGTAAAATCAATAAAGAGATATGTTTTATTTGTTCAAGGTAGCCACCATGTGTGACTCACTCACTGGTAATCACATTCTAAGGCAGAGATGGTGAGCCACCTCCCACACTCCTTTTCTTGCCTCCCTCCTTAAATGTATATCCATTTGCAAAGCGCTTTTGGCAAGTGTTTTTGCCTGCTGTCTTGCTGCTACTCTCTGTCCAAGATTCTACAAGCTCTTACAGTGCCGAGTCGCAGTTTGCTCACATGACCTTCTGGACGAGTGCCGCTACCGGATTGGATTGTGCTGATCCTGCCTACTCACCCGGAACTAACAAAAAGCACTGTGCACGCGCATTCGCACGCGTGCATTTGCAAAGTGATTTTGGCAAGTGTTTTTGCCTGCTGTCTAGCTGCTACTCTCTGTCCAAGATTCTACAAGCTCTTACAGTGCCGAGTCGTAGTTTGCTCACGTGACCTTCTGGATGAGTGCAGCTACCGGATTGCATTGGTACGCCACTACACTTTTGCCAGCCCATTTGCCAGTCCATAGACTGCTATTGGTCCATTGCTCGTGTCACAGACTGCCATCAATCTCAGATTGCTGCCTAGTGATTGTATTTTTCTTTTTGTTTTAGTGCTAATCCCGCCTACTCACCCGGAACTAACAAAAAGCACTGTGCACACGCATTCACATGCACGGATTTGCTAAGTGCTTTTGGCAAGTGTTTTTTCCTGCTGTCCCGCTGCCTAGCAGTCGAGCGGGCAGCATAGTGGTACGATTTATATTTATGCTTATATTATCATTTACTCTTGCACAAGGTATTTGTGGCTATCTTATTGTTATTTTCCAGCCTTTGATTGTTTGTTACCGATTATTGTAATTTATTTTGTGGCATTCACACAATGGTGAGCAAAAATTTTACGTTAAAGTCGGGTATGCCGTCATTATTATCATCGCATCTGCTGTCCATCTGTAGGTCAAAAATGGCGGTGGCTAAAATCATTAGTCCGAGGAACAAAGTAGCCACTCTTGATGATAGACCTCAGGGCAGTAGGGCATTTCGCTCGCTGTCCCTTACATCTGACATCCGCAGCTTTCGTTCTCATGAATCCAATACCCAACAACAGATTCACCTAGCTCCACGCGCCGAAGCCAGGAGCAAGCCATCGGGCCAATTAGTGGCTCAAACCCCACCCCAAGCTCCCATGAACACAACAGAAATGTTGGAAAGTCCATTACCGAATGTGCCCGAGTTCACTAATGATGACTCAGATATTACTAATCAAGGTGTGTCAAGAGCAAAGCCATCACGGGTATACGTCTCAGACATCACATTAGTCTTGGCCTGTCTAGCAAGTGAATTGCAACCTAATGAAGAAGCCCATGTGGCAGTTCTGCCCACTCCGCGTAAAGTTATGGAGCCAATGGGCTGCTCAGTTGAGGCCCAGCACAAGCTTAGGAAGGCTCATAAACAACTTACTCTGGCGGGCGACATTGATGACGAAGCTCTAGCTTACATGAATTTGTCTAATAAATCCAGTCCACATTCACGAGTTGTCCTATACATCTGTTCCAACACCGGGGATCTCATACAATTGCATGAAAATCACTCTCATAGCAATGTCTCTATACAACAGGATCATGAGTCATCATGCTCTGTCGAATGCAGAGACCTAAGTCGCAAAAACCAGTGACACCTGAGCCACAAGACAAGACTCACAATAATGTTATAGATGAATTGCCCTCATTTATAGCCCCAACTCATAGATGCTCTAGATTCCAGGAAACAGCGCAGGAATCCGAATGTTTTATACACAAAAATCAATCAACCCGTTTTTCCTTTCCTGAGGCCCCTGTCCTCAATAATACACTAAGTGCCATGAATACAGCCTTGTTAACTGTGGCAAAACTCTGCGAGATATTAGAAGGGAAAATAAGCAATCAAATCATCTTACTAGAACAACTTGTTAGAAATTTGGATATCCTTGAGTCATCTCTTAATACTAAAAAATCATCTAACATGCTCCCACTACAAGACTGTCCAGGTGCGCATCACGCTTTGACTGAGCCAATAACTAAGCATCCTTGTGGAAATCCAGACCCACTTATCACCGAGTCGCGGGCTACCCTGGCATCCCTGAGTCCTGGTGAGTGCCCTAACATGGATACCTAGGGAGTCCTAGTAGAATCATATGTCCAGTCTAATAATCCCCAAGACGTTAAGTCCAGTGACTCAGTGATGATAACAGCTCCAGTTTTAATACCAAAATCTAATATTTTTGGATTATTTTCTCCATCTGGAATCAAACCTCAAGGGGTGATCGACTCGATACGTCTTCCTGGTCCCAGTCCCAGGAAGGGTTTGAAGTCGGTAAGAAATTGAGGCGCCTACAGTCCAAAGGTAGGACGAGGAGAATAGTCAAAGCCGTGAGTCGGTTGGAGCACCTGCAAGAAGCGACACTCCCCATGATAAGTACCAAGGCTATTACAAACCCTATAGTGAGACACATGACTTATAAACCTCTAGACGATCTAGTGGCTGTCTCCTGTCAAGGCACCCCTGATACTAGATGACCTTGCCCCAAACAAATTCATCAAGATGTGCAGTCCCAGAGACCGGTGTCACCTCAGATTACCCTTGTAGATAATCCATCGATTTTACCTACTCTGGCTACTTCTTCCATGGTGAATACAATGCATTCAAACATTGATATCCTCAGAGAAGAAATTCGAGCCTCCATTGATGCCTATGTAACACACAAGCCATTTGAAATAGAGCCCACCAGATTGCCTCAGAGTGTCCCGAAAAATTTAATTCCAAGTTCCGAAACATCAGTTTCCTGGCCAACCGTACCAGATGAGACATCAGTAGGTCCAAGAAAACTTCCTCAGTCTCAAACAACCTTCCCATTGAACACTCAAGACTCACGGGCAAAAGTTTGGCCAAGTAATAAATCTTTCACTTCTGTTCCCAGCAAAGTCCTTAAGCCTGCCGCAGCCCAAGTGGTTCCCACCACGCCAATTACGGGGGTGGCACCATTAGTTCAGGATATAAGAGACATGATAAAGGTCTCTATTGATTCTTACCTCACAGAAATTCAAGGCCACGGCCGAGGTGGAAATGACACTTTACAAGTCCCATTTCCTGACGTAAGTGCCCTCCTACAGGGCCCGACTTCCTTGTTTAAAAGTTATAACTTACTGCAAGGAACTGACATGGCTCCTTCAATAGCCACGACTCAATTGCAGGTTCCATCCAAGGATTTGCATGAAAAGAAAAACAACAAACGATGAGAATAGAAACAGACAGAAAAATTATCATTGCCTCATGTTGAAATGTCGAGACTTACCAGGTGCCCAATATGTCCTTAATAGAGCGAGCATTCTGAAGATCTGTGCCGAGATTCCTACCTTAAAGCACCAGATAACATCAGACATAGACCAAGTTGAATTCAACAACTCTCACAATTTAACAGAGGCCAAGATTTATATGTAATCTGGCCTGGTTACCAATATCATATGGCAAGCCAGGATGGCTTTATTTGATCTGGGATTCATTTTAACTCAAGTTCCCACACAATTAGTCCAACATGTCGAGAAGCCAGCAATTAAGATCTACAATTCCTCCCAGAGAATTGCAATCAAGGCTGCCCAACAGCACCCAACTGGCCCCACACGATTACAAACATATGGTACAAGATCATAACCCGAGTTGGCTGATAATATCAGCATGGTCTCATGAAAAACGAGAGGCTATAATCATTTCATCAATTCTTAGATGAATGATTTGGGAATCTATGATATAATTGTACTACAGGAAACCTGGCTCATGAGTGTGCCGATATGCCGATAGTGAAATGACTGGGCCACCCGATGGGGGGTCTACTGCTAGCAGTTTAAAAAGCCTCTGGTTTAGCCATCATTTCCTGTCCTTCACCGTCATCTTGCTTCCAAGTGGCAAAGGTTACCAGAGGCTTAGTAACATTTGCAATAGTTCATATTTACTGGAGTAAGTTAACCGTGCTTGCGGACCTGTTTTTTGAATATTTGCTTGGGATATTGGACATACTGTTACTAGACTCTGACTTGTCACATACTTTCATTACGGGGGATTTGAATTTACATTTGTTTAGCAATGATGGCATAGAACTTGCACATGACAAATTGATTTGGTCCACCATAATGAAGGACAGAGATTTTGTTATGTTGAATGGTACAGTATTGGGTGATGTTCCACCACAGCTTACATGGGGCAGAGGCCACCAACAAACTATCCTGGACTACATATTTGTGAATACCAACTCCTTAAAATATGTATTGTCCATGAAAATGTTTCTATCAAGCCTAAGTGATCATAATATGATGTATGTATGTTGTGAGATTCCATCAACGTCAAAGGCCCTTCTAACAAATTCTAATCTGACACATGTGGCTGTGAATAATGGTGGTAATCGCTTGCACTGGAATCCACACAAGTTAATGCAATTCCAAACTCATATTGGTAATTCTTTTGCTGTTCCCACCGTCGATGGTACCGACTGCTACGTACATCTTATGCAAGTATTCAAAGAGTATAATTTGCCAAATGCAACCACAAGAATTAAACACTGCCATGCCTTTGATGTGGAAATGCAGTATCATAAATCCTTATTGAGGCAGAACCGCCGTAATCTGAAATATCAAGCAAATACACACAGAGCCGCATTGAAAAAGCAGCTGAGGTCGGCTCATAAAGCCTGCTTAAAAGAGCGGAGGTTCTTACAGCACCAACGAGATAATGAGTATATGCTTAGGCAAATCCTCAGCAAATCCATGTGTGGGATCTGGACTTGCCTTAATAATGCCACCGGTAAGACTCAAGGTGCGGTGCAAATTACTGCAATATCCAACGAAGCTTGGCAGGAATACTTTCAAGATCTATGTGGCTCACCATTTGCTGCTTTAGACTGGCATGTTTTGGAACAAAACTCATCTCATGCCTTTCCCTTAGAGCTAGAAGATATTTCTCACTGCATTAAAAACCTGAGCAGATATCGAGCTGTCGGTCCAGACGGACTTCATAATGGCATGTTGAAAGACCACCAACAAGAATGGGCAAACATACTCGATCATATTTTAAGGCATATTTTTGCTGTGGATCATATCCCCAACTCCTGGAAGCAATCTATAATTCTTTCAATCTTTAAAAAGGGCAACAGGGACGACCCTAAATCTTATTGCCCCATTGCACTGCTAGATTGCCTAGGAACATTTTTTGCACGCCTCATCTTAAATCAATTCAACATATGGTTAGACAAAAATAACTACCATGACCCCTTTCAGATGGGATTCTTACCAGGATTAGGTACAGCTGTTGATATCATAACTCTTCATAGGGGTGTGGCTAACCGCCATGTGAAGAGGACGCGTCTTGGGTGAGCTCTGTGCGATGTGTCCACAATAAGCTGCTTTTTACGCACTACAGAAGCCCCTGAAGCCCGTGAGCTACCATACCCGTCGCAGACAACATCAGGAAGCTCTGTGCAGAGTTTTGTGACTGAGAGTTCCCTGCAAGGATTGAGACTCCTCGCGAAGCGACACCACGGAGCCGCGTCCAAAATGTCGGCTCACATGCACTAGCCTGCGTAACATCGCGAGTGCCGATACTGTGCTGCAGCCCCAGTCCATTACCTGCTGAGCGACCAGAGACCCATGAACTGTGACAGAGGCCGAGGAGAATGCGCGCTCTGTCCTGATCTGGGAGTGAGAGCGGCACACCCAAAGATCTGGAGGCTGCATCTGAGGAGCGAGGAGAGGCGGAGGAGTGAAGGCGGCGCAGGGCACCGTCTGCCGCGAGTTGGGTCTGCAGAGGAACGTGGGCGCCCTGTGACTGTGGAACCTCCTGGGGAGCCGCTCCGAAAAGGGACAGATAAGGCACCGGAGAGCCGAGGCAAGTGAGGAGCAGAAGAGGTTAGCGGTGGGGGAGAGAGCCTGATGCACTATCTGAGCACCGGGGGCTCGCTGCCTAGGTGCCATCCGACCCCCCCAATGCTTAGCGCACACTCTGCGACTGGCAACGCAGAACAACTTTGAGGCACCGAGGAGGAGCGCAGCACGAACGTGCGCTGACAGCCGAACGGGCCGCAGAGCCCATACAACAGGTCCTTGCCATTGCCCCTAGAAGGAGCACGCTTATAAGACACACCACATGGCGCTGCCATAGTGGGAGCAACAGCGGTGTGCACGAGAGCCCGCATTGCCCTGCAATAACGCTAACCACGCCACCAACACAAGCCTACACTTGGGACAACTAAAACCTTTGTAGTCTGGCTGTGATGTCGTCGAAAGGGGCAAGGGCCAAACAGCGCCAAACCACGATGGACACCTACACTGCCGGAGGGGCCACAGGACCTGAAACCACAAATAAGCCTGTGGCAGATGCGCTGCCTGATCCCTCAGAAGGGACAGCCGAACCAAGCAACACTCAGATCCTAGAGGCCATCAAGACATTTCAAACAGCAATGGAAAACAAAATCGACGCAGTGGCGATAGACCTGGGCCTACTGCGACAGGACGTTCTCTCCTTGGCCTGCAGGACCGAAACACTGGAAGTCTGGGGACTTGAACAGGGAAACACCAAGACCACACAGAGCTTTCATAAACAACATGTCGAAAGAACAACCTCTGGAGATGCCACGCTCAAATGCCCACTCATCCAGCACCCATGGCTGACAAAATTCAAATTATGACATGGAACGTCAGAGGCATGAACAGCTTTGTCAAGCAACGCTGCATCCAGGCATATTTAAAAAGGTGCAAGGTTGCGATCGCCATGCTCCAAGACACCCACCTAAATGCTCAAAAATTTGAAGCATTAGCCAAGACCTGATGGGGATCCTTAATAGGATCCTCTTACTCCTCCTATGCCAGAGGGGTCCTGATCTGGATCAACCCGACCATCCCCTTCAAATCAATAGGCACCAAAACGGATGAAGAGGGCAGGATGGCGTTAGCACACGGCACCATAGAGGGAAAAGAGGTATGTCTAATCAGCACCTATGCACCGAACCATGACTCAACAGTCTTTTTTCGCTCACTATACACACGGCTTAGCCCTTACAGAGAGAGCACCATGATATGGGGGGAGACCACAACTGCACTCTTGACCCCCGAAAGGACAGATCAGATAACAAGCATACCTGCCCATCCCCCCCTGCCAAAATATTAGCTACACTAACGCAACAGCTCCTACTCCAAGACCTGGAGCGAACAGCACCCGGAACAGCGTGAATACTCCTTTTACTCCGCGCCGCACACAGTCCACACCAGGCTAGATTACATATATGTGAGCAAAGAGCAGCAAGCTACGTTTGGGGACGCATACTATCTACCCAGTGTGTTATCTGACCATTCACCGTTAGCAATAACCTGGGAGGTGTTCCCACCCAGACCTCCGAAGCCTACCTGGAGGCTTAGAAGCGAGGCTCTGCTCGACACAGCCTTCTGCGAGCATATAAGAGAAAGCACAGTGGAATATTGGCAAACAAACCTAGACAGTGTGCGCACATAGGTACGGTATGGAAGGCATACAAGGTGGTCATGAGGGGAGAAATGATTGCAACCGTGGGAGGTGCCCAGAGATCCATCACAGCGGCATTGGAACGCACGGAAAGGGAGCTGCGAGATCCCGAGGGGAGGGCCGATTCAGCCCCAGAACATTTGCTGAGGGAGATTGAGCTTAGACAAACCTGCCAAACACAGTGGGAGACTCTGGGGAAATTAAGTCACGCTAAACACGTCGAGAGAAGTCATGCCCTAGGGGATAAACCTGGGAAACTACTAGCCTGGCTTTATAAGAGGGAAACGCCCCGGACACCTATATGTCACATTCGCAAACCAGACAGCATTACAGCACACATGCAGATAGAAATAAACTCAGTCTTCTCGGAGTTTTACCAAGACCTCTACTCCAGCTCTACATCCCCTACGGACATCGAAAAAGACGATGTCTTGGACATCATTAAGCTACCCAAACTAGACATGCAGATGGCAGAAGCCCTGGACGAGCCCATCACCCCTGATGAGGTGCTGGCAACCATTAGATCCCTGCCGTCCGGGAAATCCCCGGGCACGGATGGCCTCCCGGGAGAGTTCTACAAGACATACGAGGAGACCCTAGCTCCATTACTGGCCCAAGTGTTCAACAAAGCTTACGAAAATGGCACCCTCCCAGAAACCATGAGGGAAGCTGTTATTATTCCCCTACTAAAACCCGGAAAGGATGGTGCAGAGTGCGGATTGTATAGGCCCCTCTCCATGTTAAACGTAGATAACAAGATCCTAACGGCCCTGCTGGCGAAGAGATTGCATAGAGTAGTCCCCCTACTGATCCACCAGGACCAAACAGGCTACGTGCCTGGCCGCTCCATTACAGAGAACCTGCGCAGGTTGCATCACGTCATATACAGCACTGAAAATAGGCCCCAGAAATACGCAGTGGCATCCCTAGATGCTACCAAAGCCTTCGATTCGGTACGGTGGAAATGGCTGTATGCCACCATGATAAAAATGGGGATAGCGCCTGCCTTCTTGAAATGGACCCAGCTGGTATACACTAACCCCACCACCAGGGTACGCACGAATAAAACATATTCCAATAGATGGTCCCTCCACAGGGGCACACGACAAGGATGCCCGCTATCCCCCATGTTATATATCATGGCCATTGAACCTGTAGCAGCTTACCTACGGCAGGAATTACGGGATGGGGGCATTGAGATAGACGGCGTGACCCACCTTATCTCAATGTACGCCGACGACACACTTCTATATCTACACAACCCTGAACACCTACTGCCATATATCCTAGAAACTTTAGACGGATTCTACAGATACACAGGGATCCAGATTAATAAGGACAAGTCTTGCCTCTAACCTCTCTAACCTCTCGCTGCACTATGCAGCAACAAATTCGGACCCCTCCCTCCCATGGCCCTTCAATGGAAGACAACCTCCATCAGATTCTTAGGAATTACTATACACCGAAACCCCAACACTGAACACATCCTCAACACGGTTAGAGCCAAGGACACCCTGGAGAAATCAATGGACTTCTGGGGCAAACTGCCGCTCTCCGTGGCAGGGAGGGCTGGTCTCCTCAAAATGGTGGCGCTACCCCGGCTACTACATAATTTCATCAATGTCCCATTCAATATCCCCCCTCCATTCTTCAGAGAAATAAATAAACTTTGCAGATGGTTCCTTTGGCAGGGAGACAGACACAGAGTGGCACTGGAGACACTACAGAGACTCTACGAAAGGGGAGGCTTGAAAATCCCCAACTTTGAACTACACTACTTGGCAAGCCAACTGAAGCATGTTGTTAAGTGGATGGCGGACGAAACCACAACAGACACCCGACTCTTACAACCGGCCCTACCTCGGCTGCTACTCAGGGACCTACTTTGGATCCCGACAGGCGCACTACAAAATAGCCCATACATGGTTAAACTCGGGACCCAGCTTTGGAGACCTGTGTGCAGAACAGTGAGGATAGAAGACCCGTACTCTCCACAAATCCCCATAGCAGCAATCATGGCAAACAGCCCCTGGGGTCAAATGGAAACGCGCAGCCAATGGGAGCCCCACGGTTTGGTGACACTGGGGGACCTGATACAAGAACAAGAGATCCTAACGTTCGCTGAACTCAACGAGGCCGCGGGACTGCCGACAGGGCAGTTCTTGCTCTATAGAGCAGTGATGCAGAGAATCGTGGACAGAGGGCCAGAAACAACAAACCTGGTAACAGAACATGAGGTTATCGAAACCATGCTAAACACGGCTGAAGGGCGTCATAGTCAAGGGGAGCCTGTTTAGCTTGAAATGAACAACCAACTACCCACTTAAGGGACATTTAAAGCATTTTGGATAATATCTATTACCAAAATAAAGGTAGTTTGCACCTTACACGCAAGCTGCATTTGTTATGCACTATGTACTAGCTCTTGGTTCCCCAAAGGTAGCTCGTGCCTAACAGGTGATGCCCATTACCCAGGAGCTGCTTCTTGCTCCTGGTCAATAAATCCTAATTTTGATCTCTGTTAATATCTATACCTCAAATTGAGCCAGGTCAAGGGTTTATGATGTGGACTGGCCTACAACCGACATGTATTAGTTTGGTATTTCATAATGAACCACGGAACACAATCTTTAACTAAAAACCCAAGTAGCAAATATGCTGTTGGCCAAGACTGAGATTCCTTCATAAGGCAAGTCATTTTTAGCTGCCCAGGCCCGTACCTACCACTTGAGTGACAGCCCCATGCCCACCAGCCAAGCCTGAGCCCCATACCTGGCAACCTGCCTCCACACCACTAGAGCCCAGGCCCCATACCTGGCATTTCGTTTATTGCATGTAACGCAAACCTATCTGAAGAGCAGCAGAGCAATTAATAACAGGAGGGTGTCAGAATTGGACCTGTCATTTTATACAATCCTGCCACCTACCACCAGAGCGCAAGCCCCATACCTGGTATCCTGCTTCTCCACCACCAAAGCCCAGGCCGCATAGCTGGCATTTATTTTATTTTATGGCATATAGCGCAATCCTTGCTCAAGGGCATCTGATGGTGGACAGGATGGTGTTAGAATTGGGGATGGCATTTTATACAATCAATCCTGTCCCAGCACCGGATCTGAGGTCCCACACCTGGTACCTTGTCTCTCCACCAGCAGAGAACAGGACCCATACCTGCCACCCTGCCTCCCCACCAGCAAAGGCCAGGCCCCTTACCTGGTTTCTGCCTCACAACCCCCAAAACACAAACCCAATACCATCCAGAACCCTCCCCTGATCCTCCCATGTTTCCCCTTAAACAAGTCACTTACCTTACCTCACGGGCACCACTCCTCGAGGTCATGCTGTGTGGTGTTGGTGTCTGGATACTGGAACCAGCGACAAAGACTCTGGACTGAAGCAAATATTGATGCTGGTCTGTGTGCGGTGGCTGCGCAGCCATGGGTGGTCGTGGAGTGGACTTGTAGTCCATTGCACCTAACAGAGCACAGTGGTCGAAGTATGAAAAAAAAGTAGTGGAACAATGTTCCCTCTGCCCGCTAACTTTTATGCACCCCCCTACTCATAGTCACCTCCCAAATCTATTCAAACTCCATACATGGATCCTTCCTTTCCTCCACTCCACTGTACTATCAAGACTGACAAAACGCAATGAAAGAAAATGCTTTTAAATGACCACAATTAAAATGACATTCACATACATGCCAACATTCTGCAGGACCTGGGAGGGAGATTCTGCTACAGAGAGCGGGAGAATTGAATTCTCCCATTTGGATTGCATTGGGGTACATATTATTTTAGTCGGGAGAAAGTACAAACAGCACCATTTAAAATAGTGTGACTCCTCTCTATATTGGGAGGTTGGCATGTCTGCATCCATACACAGATCACTGCCAAGCTGGGCTTTTTGACTGCTTGGGATTCCCAAGCCAGTGTAACATCGCAATGTGCTATCTCACAGGAGCTGGACAGGTATTGTTTTATTTCAGTAGACTGCTTGGGAATTGGGATATAAAACCATTGCTGGGAATGGACAGAATTTACTCAGGGAACTCATCCCCCCACCCTTCATTTGCAGGGGAGGAGGTAGTAGGTGAGGGACTGATTTCCAGTGACATGGGCGGGACTGAAGGGCGTAGCTAGGTGCTGAATAATGTTGGTGCCCTGAATATAGGATACTGGCTACTTCGCATAAAAATAAAGTGCACATTGGCAAGATAAGAATGACTGCCAATTTATCAAACATGTTTGTAATAGTTATCCAAACAAGCATTCCTACTGAACATGCAATGAATACTTGGTATGGTGCACATTTCATCTGTCAGAATAGTTACCATGGCAGTAAAATGTGTGCAAAGCATTAGACATAGATACAGCATTGGACCGTTTTATTACTTGGGTTTGGGCTTTCCTGGTGGGCAAATGAACTATCTGAGGCTGTTTTGGAATGTACCATATCGCACTGGCATTGAGAGTCAAGATTTCAAATGCACAGCAGACTTCCAACTTGCAGCATTAAGGAGATTTGTGGAACAGAAAACGTCCTTAACTTTTTGAGCATTAGGTATACATGAAACGGCGCTCCGGCAAGACGTTTTTGCAGGAGCACAGTTCCGTCTTGTTCCAGCCCAACTCCTCCCCTGTAGAAAACTCATTACCAGCTTAGGTTTTATAGACCAACCAATGCTTGTCAATGGGCCAGCTCTTGCCGGGTCTGAGATCCATCATCAGGTGTCTCCCCGGATCTCGGATCTGGCTTGCCTCAGCCCTGACAAGGCTTTACCAAGCCCCCAGCTTGGCCAAGGGAAGGTTGTGGCTTGGTGATCTAATCTGCACCTTGCTCCTTTCTCCAGCAGTCATTAGTGTGTTATCAGGTTATATTTGCTTAGCCTGTTTCCTTTCTTCTGGCCTGAAAGGGACACCACAGGAATCAATGGGCCATAACTATCACTGGGGAGGGGGCATTACTGTTAAAAGCATGCTCTCTACATGCTGGGCACACTTGTTTTCCAAATGTGCATCTTACCCTTTCATAAAAGAGAAAAAAAGTAATTTCCGAACTCATAAATACTGCTTAAAGTTGGTTTCACTAGTTTTCTTTGAAATGTGTTTCTTTTTCTGTTGGATTACTGTGCAAATACCCTGTAATGTTTATGCCCCTTCCTTTGTGTTTTGTCACAGGTTATGTTTATAAAGATGTTATATGCTTGTCAAACTGCTTAATCACAAATAAATCCTTCTGTTGTGCTGACAGCAGTTATTAGGTTCATGGGTGCCAACTCTTGATTTTCACTACAGGGGCAAAAAAACCCACCTCTGCTCTGAATATAAGCAAGAGACCAGCCCAACCCATCCCTTGACCAAACACATTTTATAGCATTTGTTTTTTTATAAGGAATTGAAAAAAGTCATACGCTTAACAACCCACTTTTGACATATACCATCTCAAAAGTTACTTTGGCAGCCTTCTACTGTAGAGCGTATATATGGGTCCCTTAATCAGACCGTCCAAGTTATTGCAGCATGAAACAGCACATTTTGCAGTTTTAAATGTCAAATATTGTGGCACATACCTTTATTGCAGCATTTCTGCAGGACGTTTTGTATTAACTGGAGGGTGTAAGATTGCCACGCTGCAGGAAAGAGGCAGCGTGCAAGGCTACAAGAGAGCCAGGGTGTCAGTATTATGTAGCTTTTGTATTAATTTAATAGGAAGAGTCCCAGATGTCCCTGGCTTGGCAGAACAGTGTTTGTTTTGGCTACATTTAATAGTATTACCTAAATCCTTCTATGTTCTCGCATCCCCCAAACACCAACACACCCCTCTCACCAACACCCATCACACATCTCACCAACTCGCATCACAATTTGCATTCCTGAACCTCTCTCTCTGTCCTACACATACTCACATGCAATGTCACACTGCCAAGTCACAATGTGCACTCCCCAGCCCCTGCCAACCTCCAAATCATACTCCCAACTCACACCTATGCTCTCCAATTCCTCCAGCAGTATACAGCCCTTCATTCTTTTGTGCTGCTTCTACATCTTGCATCCCTTCTCCCATTCCATCGCACTCTTCCCTCATCCTTGTTCCCAATCTGCAGCTCACTGCCTCTTTCCAGCCAACTGCTTCATCTCTGCTTTCTAGCCCACTACTCTCCCAGAGCACATGCTCCCTCTACATTCTGTACCTCTGCTCACTCTCAGATTTGCATGACAGGATAAGAGACATGACACTGTCTCTGTCACGGCTCGCTCCCTTCGCTCCCGTTCCCGCCACTTGGGGGCATGTTTTGGGGTTTCTTCCCTACTGGACATTCCCTCCGAACCTTATGCTACAGTGTCCTGATGAATTGGGAGCGCTAAAACCTTATTTCCCAAATTACTTCCCTTCCGGATCCATTCCAGGTTTTTGGCAGCCAGCATGCTACTGCTGCTTTAATCAAATGACTATGCTTCCCAGAATGCCTGGCTCACTGCCTCACCTCCTCCCTTGCAGGACAAGGCTGGGTGGAGGATAGGCAACACCTGTGGCTGCAGGTGCAGCAGGCGACACGCCTGAGGGGTTGCTCGTTAAGCAGCTTTAAAAGCCTCAGTCTGCTTCAGTCCAGCGCTGGTCATTGTTGCAGTGTTCCTGTCTTGACTGGTCCCTTGTTCCTGGTTCCTAGTTTTTGTGCCCAGTTTCAAGTTAGTGTTTCTTGTTCCTTGTCCTGGAATTCGTATTTGTATGCCTAATTGATTTCTGCCTTTTGGAAATCCCTTACTCCCATTCTCTGTCTGCAGGCAGCCTTTCTCTGAGCTTTCCTTTTGCTGTAGCCCAATTGCCTGTGTTCACTGTTTCCTAGAAATTGTCCTTTGCTACTGAAAGACTTGTTGCATTAATCTTTCCTTTACAGGTTTAGTTTCCTGCCTTTTCACCTTGGATGGGTGGGAAAGTTTCCCTTTTGATATTGTTTTCACTGCTCCTGATCCTTGCCTTCTATTGGGATCCATGCCATGTTTCCCTTTACACTTTTACATTTATTTCCTATTTTATTATTAGGTGTGGGAAGCTGTTGTAACTAGCTCCTGTGTGATTATCTTTTGTTTTCCACACTGTACTATTCCTTCTTGCCTCTTGACTTGGGCTTAGGTATTTAGTCATCCTCACTCTTTGCCTTTACTGCCTTCTGGGTTCTTGTTTGATTTACAGGGTTGTGGGTTAGTACTGACTTTTGAGTGGTCTTTCCGGTCCTCGTGAATACGGACATCCAAGTGGTCTTTCCGGTCTTCATGAGTACTGGCATTCATGTGGTCATTCCGGTCCTTGTGAGTACTGTTTCCAAATTCTTTATTCAGTACCGTCTAGAGTGTCAGCTTACAGATTCTGTCCCTGCTTGCCCTCTACGTGGGCTTAGCGCTGTCAGTATCTGTAATAGCATAGTGGGTAAGGAGTTTGCCGACTTTCCTTTCAGTCATAAGGAGGTTCTAAGTGCTTCCCCTACATTCCTTTTCATATAGTGGTATACACGAGTCTTGGGTATTGAATGCACGTTGTTATATTCAAGGTTGTTTACTGTGTATTTCTTGCACATTTCCCCTGCCATATCCATCGCCTTCTTCCTTTCCTGACAGTCTCTTATCTTCCATCACTGGGCAACCTCAATGCAGTACTACCATGCAGCCACAGTTATTTCATTATACAAACAGGCTTCCACTTATGAGCTCACTTTGAGATTGTCAACAGGTTGCACTTCTATATCCTATTAATTTTCTCTCAAGCAGCAATCTCAGCAGAGCCAAGCCAATATCAATTGCAATAACCATGTCAGAAGAATTCAAAAAAATAATGGAAGAAGCTGAACAGTTATTCTCTAGTAATCCAACTAAAAGAGATCAAAACAAACCATCCAATGGAACCTCATTAAAAACCTCATTAAAAATGTTATTTGAACAGTTAGAACAACTTTCCAAAAAAGAAATATCCAGATGGTGGGAAATTGCAACCCTGGAAAAATATCTACAAGTCAATCGGATACCAAGAGGTTTACGAATCTGCATATTTCCCTCCTTTGAAGAGGAGGATATTGAAGAACTTAAAGAATGGGAAACCTTGCTAGTTAACACCTCTAAGGAAATGATATACAGAATTATCAAACATGGTAAAAAAGACCATCAAATTACTCTAAAGGAAATAGACAAAATCAAAAAACAAATAGAAGACCTTAACTCACCAGAAGCAACCTTTAAAAATGATCAAATCTTGGATAACTTCCTTACAGCCTTCACAACTGAACTAAAAATCAAAAAGCAACGAAAATTTTACAGGGACGAGATGGACTATAAATTCAAGAGGGTCTACTCATTCCAAAACCCCAGGCAAAACAACCAACCAAACCACCAGCTAAACCACCATCTAAAACCAAACCAGCCAAACAATACACGCCCACCTCTTCTGAAGCTGAGACAGAGAGCGAGAGTGAAACTGACAAAACAACATCATCCACTACATATCCCATCAGAGAGGAGGATCCTTTTCCTTTTTTAGAGGTATACCAGAGATATCGACTCGCCATAACTTATTCAATTTTCAAACCACTCTTTCCTCAATCATCAAACCAACCAAGTACATCGAAAAATGGAAGCCAACAAGAAGAGGAAAGAGAGAGAGCGGCAGCCTCTGGAGCAGAAAGCAACACACAAGGAGTGTTCACCCGTTCAAAGAACTCAAAATCCAGGAGAACTTAGTAGTCAATCTCACCAACACAATATTATCCAAAGAATTAACTTCAGCTCTCAACAAAGGTCTCTCCTTTAGTCCTTCCAATTCATTAGATTTCTTCAAAGTTAACTTGGATCTCTACAAATTCTGTCGAACTTTAAAGTTGAAAAAATACTTCAAGAATAAATCTTTGAAACAAGCCAAAATAAATAAAATAACACCATCTCATCTTTCAGGACATCTAGTAGAAAGTACCATTGATCTCATGAATTTAGAAGATACCCAAAATCAACACAGTATACCATAGTTCGCCCAAGACATGGATATTCCTCTTTATCTCTCAATACCAACTAAATTGAAACCAAAATCGAAATTTAATCCGTTCTTTGAAGCAGACAATGCAGTTGATATTTTCAACCAACTAGTCACTAATGACTTGCGCAAGATGTACTTTGAAGGATCTATAACACCTAAATACATCTCAAATCTATCCCACAAAGAAACCAAAGCAATTAAAGAACTCAAAAAGAATGATGGAATAATCCTAAAACAAGCAGATAAAGGTGGCAAAATTGTTTTAATCAAAACTGAGGATTACCTCAAAATGGCCTCTATCCACCTATCTGACACAAAATGTTATAAACTTCTCAATCATAATCCAATACCGCACCTAGTCAAAGAATGGCAGTCCCTGAACAACCAATGGTTGGAAGCCGACCTCTTGACAGAAGATGAAAATGCCTTCATGAATACACCAACACCGATTATGGCTACCATTTACTTCATACCCAAAATTCATAAGCCATTCAAACAATTGCCACCGACAAGACCAATCATTAATGGCATAGGTTCCCTCACGGAACCAATTTCGGAATTCATTGATAATCATCTTCAACCTCTAGCAAAAAGTATGGCATCGTTTATTCAAGACACAAAGCATGTGATACAGCAACTATCGTCTGTAAATTGGGAACCAAATTTTCATCTTGTTACCTTCGATGTAACATCCCTCTACACCAGTATATTAAATACCAAAGGAATGGAAACCACTCACCACTTCCTCAAAACAAGATCTATTTCATTTTTTCAACATAACCTCATGTTACTAGAAATGCTCAATTTCACCCTAAACAACAACATATTCACAATCAATAACCAAATCTATAGTCAAACCCAGGGTACAGCAATGGGAGCCAAATTTGCGCCCCCATATGCAAACATCTATATGGGCCACTATGAACTTTATCATGCATGGAAACATCCGCTCTTCTACAAGCAAAACTGTGTGGTGTACTGGGGGCGCTTTATTGACGACATTTTGGTAATCTGGAATGGAACAAAAGCCCAACTAGAAGAATACCACCATCATCTAAATAACAACAATTACAACCTCAAACTTACCATGCAAGAAAGTACACCAAAATACAATTCCTGGATCTTGAACTCTATGTAGAAGATAATACTATTCAAACAACACTTTATGTTAAACCAACAGCAGGCAACAGCATCTTACATGCACACAGCAATCACTCCCAGCACATTATCAACAATATTCCCTTTGGAAAATATCTAAGAACCAAACGCAACTGTACAACAGAAATGGAATTTACCAAACACATGTCTATGTCAGAATCAAAGTTCAAAACAAGAGGTTACAACGCAAAACTACTCAAAAAGGCCAGTCTTAAAACACTTTTGAGACCCAGAACAGAACTCCTCCAAAACAAAACAAGTATCAAAGAATCTAAAACTAACCTTCCAAGATTCATAACTACCTACAACAGTGAATCACAGAAACTCAGAATGATCTTGTCAAAACACTGGAATATTCTCAAGGCAGACGAAGACCTTAGTAAGCACCTTACAGATCATCCAAACCTTACTTTCCGGAGAGCGCCGAATCTTAAAAATATTCTTTGTCCTTCTCATTTTCAATATCACAACAAGGAACCTGGTCTCCAACAACTCTGGAATCAAGCCAAACTTCAAGGAAATTTTAAATGTGGCTCCTGCAATTTCTGTCAATACACAGAGGATGCCAAAAAATCCTTCAAACTACCGAATGGCAAAGATGCCTACATTCAAGATTTCATTAATTGCAACAGCAAATATGTTATTTATGGCATTACCTGCCCATGCCACAAAATTTGCATAGGCAGTACAACTCGCAAACTTAAAATCCGGATATCAGAACATATTCGAAGCATAAAAAACAAATTCATGACGTCCCCACTGGCTCTCCATTTCCTCTCAAAACATCCACTGGAGCACATGGAGACAATCAAATTCTTTGGCATACAAAAAATCAACCCTCCTCAAAAGGGGAGGCAACAGAGAACGGTTACTTCACCAACAAGAAGCAAAATGGATCTGTGTAATGGATTGTTGTCACACTGGTTTAAATTCAGACAATGAGCTGGTCCATTTTCTTTGAAAAATTCAGCCCATAAATAACCAACATAAATCACCACATTTCTCGAGCCACCTAGCAAGTGATTTTAGTGCAGATATACAATTCTTTTCAAAAGTTTGCTTTAAATTAGCGGCACGATCACTACACGTCATTACACGGTATTTCTCAAGCACTCAGCAAGTGACTTCAGTGCAGAAATAGAATTCATTTCAACAGTTCGCTTTAAATCAGCAGCATGACTACTATATGTCACCACTACCGCAATACAAGCATATTTGCGGTCCTACAACGTACATGTGCTCTGGTTTTTGTATCTAAACTCTGAATTTTTGCAATCAACAATGTAGAACGCAATAAAATTATCAACATTATATATCATACTCAAAATGTGAATATTTCTTCCCATTCCAAGATGGCACTCGGCACGGGCCAACCGACCAATCTAACATTACGCTACTCATTACGCACTTACGTCACAATTCAATGTCACCACGCAATATAAAAACAAGAACGCGGATGCACTATTGTAGCATCACGTCTTGATTCGAACTCGGTTATCATACCGAACCACTTTCCGACAACACTATCGAACTATATATTAAAGGTAAGCGCGCATTTTTTTCTTTACTCCTGCCAATTGCGGGGACAATCTAGATACCGCAATAATGACGAGCGCTAAGCTCCGTTACATACAGCCATGGGAACGCCGTTTTTAAAGCTCCGCTATTATCCAAACATTTGTTAATTACAGCACAATATTTTTTAGGCACCCGCCGCAAGTGGAAAACTCTACAACCACTGATCCATTGATACATCTTAAAAACTCCAAAAGGATATAAACCAGAAGCCAACAAAGGACTCTGTACGACAAGCAGGAAACCCCTTAACCCATTGAGGTAAGCTCACCAATGAGTAATACGGTTTTTAAACAAAGTTCTGAAATAGAAACTTCAATCGGGCAATAAAATGTGGGCTACATACCACACAACAGCCGATCAATAGTAATGCCGAAGACTGCAAATGATTCATTGCGTTCAAAATGATATCTGTGAAACCAGTACTGTTCAGCAACGAGCATAATTTGTAAAAATCTTTATTGTTAACTTGTAAGCAGAACACAATATTGTGCCAACTTTTCTCCCACTCTTTTTCTTCCTCTACTGCGATACTCTTATTTACTGATTCTATTTACTTTTTTCTGTTGTCCATACAGTGATTAATAGGCCCACTTAACCACACAGGTGTCTATTCACCTAAAGCCCTCCTGAGGAACCAGTATATTCTCTACTGGGGAAACACGTGTTGAGGCAAAACTATAATAAGAGGTAATACACAGAAGAGGCAAAATAACAATCAGAGGAAATACACAGCAGTAAAATTACATTTGACTTTCAAGACACCTAAAGGACGAAATTGTAATGAGGACATCAATAGGACCCTGATTCATAAGAGTACTACAATTAGTTATCTATTGTGAAATCAACAATATATTTGAATTGCAATCAAAAAGGACATCAAGACCTACATATATGGACCCATGAGAATGAAAACCCAATGAGGACATCTAAGGACTTACACGAATGGACTCATAAGAATCTCAGTACCACAAGACAGATATATATTGTGAAGCTAACAATATATCTGAACGATGTAGGCAACAACTACATTTGAGTAAACAAGCAATCTTAACTTTATTGTGTCTCTGCCTTATTACCACAATACTAACCAAATAATCAATACTATTTCTTGATAACTGTAGGCGCAACTCTAAGGTAATACACACAACACTGTTGCATATCTATAATTCCTTGCTGATGGGGCTCTGAACTGGAGGTGAACTTCTACTGATGGTTACTGGGTGGTGCTCTGGCTTTTGTCACTTAGCTCAAATGGATTATTATACTTTCACGTTTTAGGTGAAAGGTTTTTTTCAAGCGTTATTAAAACCACCATAATTTTGCTGCTGTTCGTTAAACATGCTTCAATTCTCCAATCACAAGGCTGTCAAGACTACACTGATGATTCCTAAAACGGGTCCAACCAGGTATGTGGTTCTCTGCAGCTTTGAGAAATGCCTGTCTTAGGTTGATAAAGCTATTTACAAAGTAGCTCTGCCCTGTAAGTCAAAGACCATTTTCTGGAGAAAAAGACGTGCATTTGGTTTAATTTGCATACCCACAATGTCATGGGGATATGGCTCTGAACTGTAGGTGAACTTCCAGCGATGGGTACTAGGTGGCATTGTGGCATGTGTGACTTGGCTCAAATGGATTATTCTGCTTTCACATTTCAGGTGAAAGAGTTTTTTCAAACCATTTTAAATCTACCATAAGGTTGTTGTGCTTTACCTTTAATTCTCTTGATGGATCTGGATGACAGTTGCCAAAATAACGTCTGACATGGGCCCATCCAAACTGGACATTTTAAGGCAAATTCATGAAACGATTCAAAAGTTATTAAGTCATTTATTTCATTTATTTTATTGTGTAAAGCGCAGACCTAGCTCGAGAGCAGCGGACCGCTGTACAGGGTGTGGGTAGACAGCATTTGGGCTAGCATCTTTTAACAGTAGCGCAATATTGAATAATGAATAAAAAAAGTTTTTTACCTAGTCCCATTCACCTGTTCATTTTTCCAAAGAGAAAAAGGTGCTTCCAATGAACACACCACAGTGAAAAACCTGGAAGCTGTTGCCGCCCATTTTCGTTCACTTGAATCTGGGAACAGCGAGAAGGTTAGCATTGCTGTTTCTGGTGTGTCTGCTGGCCGTGTATCTAGTTATTCTGTCGTCTAAATAACGGGGAGCTGCACTTCTCATCCCTGCAGTATTTCCTGGGCTTTTGTTACAATAGACCAGTCTTAACCCAGCCTTAAGTAAAGATTTTTTCACAGTTGTGGGTCCACATATCAAGTCCACTGACATTGCAAACGGCTATTTTCTGGCAGGCCCTTTCCTCTGTATGCCTTGAGGCCAATCACTGGCCACTTACTATTCCATAAATCAATGAAAGAAATTGACTTGTGTCTATGTGACTATATACTATAAACAAATCTTCTGAGTATATGATGGCACCTGATGGTGTTGGGTGTTTTCCCTCTGTGGCCATTGAAATTCTTGTCATTTTCCTGGGTGGCAGACCTCACATCCCATCATTAGGGAATGGCTTTGGCATGCAGCATGTGTAGGTTGGACGTTAATTGTTATACTTCACAAAGTACTATAAGGTGCACAGTAGGTGCCAAGCCTGTAAATGCCATGAGCACTTCTGTTGAGCATGGAGAGGGTTGGGAATGCTGTGAAATGGGTGGGACCTGTAATTAGATGAGCAGGAACATCAAAACAACTTTCCTCAGGTACATGAGGGCGGACTGGCCTGAATTTGCGAAGAATCTTGTTTCGTAGTTCTAGCGCTTGGACTGTAATACAATATTCATCTTCTCTTACTGATGCAGAAACTGACTGGTTTAGTACGTGATAATCTGCACATAGAGGGAAACTAGGAAATGAGTACAGGCACTGGAGGCAATCTGTAAATTCCACACAAGAGTTTTAGGACAATCTCAGCTCTCACATGGAGTAGTGTTGGCTTCTTGGTAAATGGAAAACGGGGTCTGGCAGCAATATTTTTAACTTGCTGGTGGAATTTCCACTGGCACTCAAAAAGACCAACATAAAGTCTGGTAGCAAAGTCAAGATTGGTGCTTATCACATTTCTGCAGTAATCAAATTAAAGCGCGTGCAGGCTTCATGCTTAGCTCCCCATCAAGACACATCAAGATACATGCTCAGGATATTTGGGGATATAATGAGTATCACTGCGTAATATAATTCATTATGCAGTGCCTCGGCATGAAGGCAGTATTGTGAAGTAACCTAGGCCCATGCAATGAAGTACACAGAAGAAGCACGGACAGTAGGTACGTTTCTTTATTCTTGACCCTGAAGGTAAGTCCAGTACCATGTAAGTAACATAGTAAGAGCACAGCAAATACTGTACCATCCACACCTAAACAAGCTCTGCCTCCAGCTGCCACTCTAGGAACAGTCACCCAAGCTCCACTGACATTCCATGCACACATCCAAGCATTTCAGCAAGCAGGCTACTAGATAATGCCACATACGGGCATAGCAGGAGACATTTTGAATGTGTACATGCTTTACAGGATATGCAGGCTCTATTAACCTGATGAATCCTTCTTCTCATCTCATTGATGTAGATATGGTGTGGCATGAGGGGCAACGCCCACCATCTAGGGAGCATCCTTTTTCTGGTGCCTGCGAATGGGCAAATATCGGGTCTGGCGGGCCGGAATGCACCAGCAATTGCCCATTTCCGGGTTCTGGAAATGTTCTGAAGTTTGGCGGCAGCCTGCCGGTTTTACCGGCAAGGCTACCGCCAACCTTATAATGAGGCCCTATGTCTTGAACATGGCACAACTGAAGTTGTTGCATGCTAGGTGAAATAACCAGTCTTGGCTTGTAGGCACACTTAATATAGTTTTCCATTTAAAGTTCTGTTTTTATAACCTTTACCGCAATGCAAAATGGCATGTGCTCATAATCTTGAGATTTACTGAACATGATTTCAGACTGCTGATTCAACATTGTGGGGGTAATTCATAGAATTTCACGCACAAGTGGCGCACGCGGCTGGCGCACAGTGTGTGCGTGCGAATGTCTGCGCCAGCCGCATGCGCTAAAATCGATTTCCACACACAGCGTATTCATGGATTTTAGCCTCCAAAACCAGCCTTGGCGCAGAGTGGCGCAGCGACCCTGCAGCAGCGCCAGTTAAGCCCCCAAGAACGCCCTCGCGCAAGGAAAAGCCATCAATATCCCCAATCCAGTGCAAAGGGTTGCGCTAACCCTGTGTCATGATTACGGGGTTCCCTCGCAAAAGAATTTCCAAGAGTTCCTGGTTGGCCGCTTACAGTTGCTGGTCTAAGAATAGGCAGGTTGACTCTTCCTCATCACTCAACATGGCTGCCTGTAGTTACAACCTCTAGGTGGGCCAGCAGTCTAGTTTTCTGTCACTCGGGAGTATTTAAGCCCCGCCCCTTTGCTCAACGGCGCTTCGCGTCTTCAGCTGTCTCAGCGAACGCTTACCGCGGTTCAGCCCTCTGACAGGAATTCCTCAGCTTCCCTAGTATTCCATGGAAACCCTTTTCTGTAGTGCCCTGGAATAGCTTTTCCCGTCCAGTCCGCTGTCCCAAGTTGTGAATTCTGTGTAAAGTTGGCTTTCTTCAGTGCGGTGTTGGCGGTTACGCTTTTCCAGTTGGCGTTTATTGTGAGGAGAGTTTTCGAGGCGCACCTCCCAGTTCTGTCGCCCCTGTTGTTTTCACAGCAAGTATCTTTCCCTTTTAGTTCTCGCTATAGATTAATGGTTCCTATAGTAGCAACTGCTTTTCACACATTAGTTCTTTCGCGCAAGTGAATGTTCAAACCATATTCACCTCACAGAAGTTAAGAGGGTTGTGTGGAGAATTGTTTCTAGGAACATTAGTGTTCGTTTTTTCTGTCGTCATCAGGTACACTAAGTTTACGCATTTTGGAACCAAAAATGTTGCGGGTTGTGCACTTCAGTTTTTAGACACATTAGGGTGTTTCTGCATTTAGAGGGTTAGTGACACCATTCCTGTCTGACACTGTTAGGAAGTGTACCCCTTTAGACATTTCTGGAAGTTTAAGGATAATTCCATTCTCCTCACGTCCCTTCTTCAGAACACGCACCCCTGCGCAGAAGCAGGATGGAGAGCTAACCAAATCACCAACTAAGGTAACCGAAGAATACAGTTTATTTTGAAGGTGATTCTTTTTTCCCTATTTTAGGAATCACTTAGTTATTGAGTGTGGTAATTGTTTTCATGTAGAGATAGAGAGTCCAATTGGGATAAGATAACAGCGCACCCTGAGAAGTTTCCGAATATCAAGTGGTGTCCCCGAGGAGTCTAAGGTAAGCGTTACAGAACGCGAAGCCAGTCATAAAAAATACTCCGCCTGGGCATCATGGGAACTTCTGAGGTAGATCAGTTAGCTCAACTACTGGGAGAACTTAGAGCTGAAGTCCATGCAGCCCGGTCCGAAACCGGCGCTCTTAGAAGGGAACTGGGAATCAATAGGGAACGAACTGAAGAGTTGGCTCGCCAGTTATTACAGAATCAGGCGGGACAGGTTCCCCTTCCCCAAGGTAATGCCCAAGCTTCCTCTTCTACATCGCCCTCAGTTCCGTTCCAAGTGGTAATTCCAGGAAATATTCCCTTAGCCCCTCCTGAGAGATTCACGGGGGACCCGAAAAGGTTTGCCGTGTTTTTAAATCAGTGTAGACTACATTTTTTGTGCAGACCTGGGGTTTTCTCCACTGACCAATCAAAGGTTGCTTTCGTGTTGTCTTATTTGGGTGGTCATGCAGCAGATTGGTCCATTCCTTTGGTTAATCGGGATGATCCCGTGTTGCAGAACTTTTCAGAATTCCAGAGAGAGTTAGAGAAATTGTTTGCTCGCCATTCACAAGGTCAGGCATTGGACAATGAGTTACTGTCACTCAAGCAGGGCAATCAGGAGCTGCTTGCTTACGTGGCTACTTTCAATCGATTAGTGGCAGAAACTAATTGGCCTACAGAAAAGAGAGTGACACTGTTTTATCGTGGTCTGCGCAGTGAGCTGAAGGATGTTCTCGCTCAAGTTGTCAATCCGCCCGAATGTCTCACAGAATTCATAGACCTGACAATCCAGTTGGATCATCGTCTTCAGGATAGGAGAACGGATCGAGCTCGTCAGGACAGTCGACCCTTTGTAGTCCGCTCCCGAGAACCAACGTCGAAGTCAGGATTAGATGTTCCCAATGAACCCATGCAGTTGGGCGGAATTCGAGGCCCAATTTCCCAAGCAGAGAGAGAGAAGAGACGACAGTTGCAGTTGTGTTTGTATTGTGGCAAGGCCGGTCATTTTTTAAAGGATTGTCCAGTAAAACCTTCACGGAGGCCTTTAGGAGGAATCAATCCGGATAAAAAAGAACAGACGGCGGAAAACTCCAGTGCCCGACAAGTTTAGAGGTCCGCTTGTCGAGCATGGAAAAGGTTGCAGCGACCTCACACTTCGTGTGTCCTATTGTCCTTTCTTGCCACAATAACCCCACACAGAGGCATGCATTGGTTGCGTACATAGACTGTGGGGCCATTGGCAACTACATGGATCAACATCTGGCTAGTAAATTGGGATTCCCCTTGAGGAATAAGTTGGAAGCTGAAAACGTCTCCGGAGTGGATGGTACACCTTTGGTGTCAGGTCCCGTGACCCAGTGCACTGACCCCCTCTTAATGCTTTGCCAGGAAGGACACAGGGAGAGGATCTCTTTTGACCTGATTCAAGCTCCTCAATTCCAGATCATCTTGGGAATACCTTGGTTGGAGAAGCATAACCCTGTGATCGATTGGTGTTCCCGGACATTGAAGTTTGACTCCAAGTGCCAAAGTATGTGTTTTTCTGCAGAAGGTCCAAAGGACGCCAGGCAGTCTGAGATGACTATCTACACCACCTTGGGTCTCATAGGTTCATTACCAGTAGAATACAAAAAATTCCAGGATATTTTCCAAAAAGAAAAACAGGCAGAAATTTTGCCCCCTCACAGACCCTATGACTGTCAAATTGATCTCATTCCAGGGGCTCAGCTTCCTTGTAGCAGAATTTATGCCCTCACTGAAAAAGAAAATGCTCATCTAAAGGCTTATCTGGATCAATACCTGGCCAATGGGTTTATTAGACCGTCCAAGTCACCGGTGGCATCTCCTCTCTTTTTTGTGCCCAAAAAGGAAGGGGATTTGCGAACCTGCATAGATTACAGAGCACTGAATCAAATCACGGTGAAGAACCGCTATCCTCTTCCCCTTATTTCGACCTTGCTGGATCAGGTGAAGCAGGCACAAATATTCACCAAGCTTGATCTAAGAGGTGCCTATCATCTCATTCGAATTAAGAAAGGTGAGGAGTGGAAAACCGCCTTTCGGACACGATTCGGGCTCTTCGAATATCAAGTCATGCCCTTCGGGCTTTGCAATGCTCCTGCTGCCTTCCAGGCCTTTATGAATGATATCTTCAGAGATCTACTGGACATCTGTGTGGTGGTCTATGTGGACGACATTTTAATTTTCTCTGCAAACCTGGCGGATCATGTAAGGCACGTGACATCGGTGCTTCAAAGGCTCCAAGACAATTCTCTGTATGTGAAATTGGAAAAGTGTCATTTTCACGTCCCTGAGATTGAATTCTTGGGGTTCATTCTATCTTCTAGTGGAGTCAAAATGGATAACAGAAAGGTTGATGCCATCCTGTCTTGGCCTGCTCCAACTTCTGTCAAAGGAGTTCAGAGTTTTCTGGGATTCGCGAATTTCTATCGGCGTTTTGTTTCTGATTTCTCTGGCCTAGTTCATCCTATCACCTCACTACTTCGAAAAAACAGGAAATTTGAATGGACTAATGAAGCTGATGAGGCATTTAAGAAATTAAAAGAGCAATTTACTGCTGCACCTGTTCTACAACATCCAAGACCTGATCTTCCGTTTGTAGTCGAGACTGATGCCTCTAACGTGGCTATGGGAGCCGTATTGTCTCAGCGTGATCCTGACACCCAAGAATTGCACCCCGTAGCTTTCTGGTCAAGGAAGTTCGCTGCTGCAGAATTAAATTACACCATTACCGATAAGGAGTTTTTGGCTATAATTTGTGCCTTGAAGGAATGGAGGCATCACTTGCTGGGCGCACGACACACGGTGACCATCTTCACCGATCATCGGAACTTGCAATACTTACGCTCTGCAAAGGCACAATCTTCAAGACAGCTACGATGGGCCCTCTTTCTAGCGGAATATGACTTTGTTATTACTTTCAGACCAGGAGTGCGAAATGGTAAGGCTGATGCCTTGTCTCGAATGGGTAATGGAGAAGAAGCCTATGTGCCAGTGAATCCAGTGGAGATCATTTCTGGAGAAAAGATCCTGGGAGTAATGAACACAACGGACTCTGCCTTTGAAGAGTTAAAAAGGGAAATTCAAAACCATCTTACGCAGGATGAATTGTTGAACTGGGAGTCCAGAGGAGTAGGCTTTACAGTGCAGGAGGGTCTTCCCTTTTATCAAGAACGGTTATACTTGCCCACGCCTCAACTACAAGAAAGAGTGGTTACCAACTATCATGACGCTCTTTTGGAAGGTCACCCCGGAATCAAAAAGACCATGGAGAAAGTTAAAAGATCTTATTGGTGGCCTACCTGGAGAAAAGATGTCATTCAGCATTTGAAAACTTGTGGTAACTGCGCTCAAAATAAGAATCAAAAGAGAAAACCTGCAGGCTTGCTTCTTCCATTGAGTGTGCCACCAACCCCCTGGCACACCATCTCCATGGACTTCATCACCGATTTACCTCCTTGTGAAGGGTTTGACACGATCATGGTGGTGGTGGACTTGTTCTCCAAAATGGCACATTTTATCGCATTGAAAGGATTGCCGTCAGCCTCAGTTCTGGCAAAAACCTTTTTGGAGAATATTGTGAAGCTGCATGGCTTTCCTGCGGTGATAATCTCTGATCGAGGTAGCCAATTCGTCGCCAAGTTTTGGAGAAGATGTTGTGAATTGGCCAAAGTTGATGTACGTTTGTCCACCAGTCATCATCCCCAAACTGACGGTCAAACTGAGCGAACCAATCAAACTCTAGAGCAGTACCTCAGATGTATGTTGCATCAATTGGAGAACACCTGGCTAAATGTTTTGTGGATAACCGAATATGCATATAACAATTCTGTTCATTCCTCCACTGGTTTGAGTCCTTTTTACACCTTACATGGCCGACATCCACGCACCTCAGCTTACGATCCACCTGAACCGTTAGAAATGCCAGCAGTAAAATCCCTGCATGAGAAAATCACCTCAGCCATCGCTCAAGCTCGAGAACAATTATCCATGGCCAAAAAATCCCAGAAAAAATTTGCAGATGACAAAAGAAGTGTTGCACCAGAGTATGAGGTGGGGAATTTGGTTTGGTTGGCCACCCGAAACCTGACCTTGAAGGGAGCTAGAAAGTTCCTTCCCCGCTTCCTGGGACCTTTTGCAATTGAAAAAATCATCAATCCCGTGGCCATCAAGTTAACCCTTCCAAAGAACATGAAAATCCATCCAGTATTTCACGTCTCTCTTTTAAAGCCTGTTAATCCAAACACACGAATCTCCGAAGCACCAGCCCCTGTGGTCATTGATGATGACCAACTAGAATACGAGGTCAAGGCCATTTTAGATTCCAAAATTGTGCGTAATAGGCTATTCTACTTAGTGGATTGGAAAGGTTATGGCCCTCAAGACAGAACTTGGGAACCCTGCGAGAATGTTCATGCCCCTAGGCTACTCAGAATGTTTCACCGCAACCACCCATCCAAACCAGGGAGAGGGAATTTCTGTTTTGGAGGGGCCTTGGGGGGGAATACTGTCATGATTACGGGGTTCCCTCGCAAAAGAATTTCCAAGAGTTCCTGGTTGGCCGCTTACAGTTGCTGGTCTAAGAATAGGCAGGTTGACTCTTCCTCATCACTCAACATGGCTGCCTGTAGTTACAACCTCTAGGTGGGCCAGCAGTCTAGTTTTCTGTCACTCGGGAGTATTTAAGCCCCGCCCCTTTGCTCAACGGCGCTTCGCGTCTTCAGCTGTCTCAGCGAACGCTTACCGCGGTTCAGCCCTCTGACAGGAATTCCTCAGCTTCCCTAGTATTCCATGGAAACCCTTTTCTGTAGTGCCCTGGAATAGCTTTTCCCGTCCAGTCCGCTGTCCCAAGTTGTGAATTCTGTGTAAAGTTGGCTTTCTTCAGTGCGGTGTTGGCGGTTACGCTTTTCCAGTTGGCGTTTATTGTGAGGAGAGTTTTCGAGGCGCACCTCCCAGTTCTGTCGCCCCTGTTGTTTTCACAGCAAGTATCTTTCCCTTTTAGTTCTCGCTATAGATTAATGGTTCCTATAGTAGCAACTGCTTTTCACACATTAGTTCTTTCGCGCAAGTGAATGTTCAAACCATATTCACCTCACAGAAGTTAAGAGGGTTGTGTGGAGAATTGTTTCTAGGAACATTAGTGTTCGTTTTTTCTGTCGTCATCAGGTACACTAAGTTTACGCATTTTGGAACCAAAAATGTTGCGGGTTGTGCACTTCAGTTTTTAGACACATTAGGGTGTTTCTGCATTTAGAGGGTTAGTGACACCATTCCTGTCTGACACTGTTAGGAAGTGTACCCCTTTAGACATTTCTGGAAGTTTAAGGATAATTCCATTCTCCTCACGTCCCTTCTTCAGAACACGCACCCCTGCGCAGAAGCAGGATGGAGAGCTAACCAAATCACCAACTAAGGTAACCGAAGAATACAGTTTATTTTGAAGGTGATTCTTTTTTCCCTATTTTAGGAATCACTTAGTTATTGAGTGTGGTAATTGTTTTCATGTATAGATAGAGAGTCCAATTGGGATAAGATAACAGCGCACCCTGAGAAGTTTCCGAATATCAAGTGGTGTCCCCGAGGAGTCTAAGGTAAGCGTTACACCCTGGACCAGTTTACAGGGCTGCCAAACAGCAAACGCCAAGCGGGGGAACGTGTATTACTGGGGTTCGCGTGAAGTTTCACACGCGAAAGGGCCTGTGCGAGTGGGGTACGTGTATAACTGGGGTTCGCGTGAAGTTTCACACGCCATTGGAGCAGGGTACCTGTATTACGGGGTTTGCGGGAAGTTTCAAACGCGAAAGGGCCTCTGCGAGTGGGGTGCGTGTATAACTGGGGTTTGCGGGAAGTTTCACACGTGATTTTAGCAGGGTACGTGTATTATGGGGGTTCGCGGGAAGTCTCACACGCGATTAGATCTGGGTACGTGTATTTTGGGGATGCGCGGGAAGTCTCACATGCCATTGGAGCAGGGTACGTGTATTACGGGGTTTGCGGGAAGTTTCACACGCGAAAGGGCCTGTGCGAGTGGGGCACGTGTATAACTGGGGTTCGCGGGAAGTTTCACATGCAATTTCAGCAGGGTACGTGTATTACGGGGGTTCGCAGGAAGTCTCACATGCGATTGGATACAGGTATGTGTATTACGGGGTTCACGGGAAGTTTCACACGTGAAAGGGCCTGTGCGAGTGGGGTACGTGTATAACCGGGGTTTGCGGGAAGTTTCACATGCGATTTCAGCAGGGTACGTGATTACGGGGGTTCGCGGGAAGTGTCACACGCGATTGGATCCGGGTACTTGTATTTCAGAGGTGCGCGGGAAGTTTCACACGCGAAAGGGCCTGTGCGAGTGGGGTATGTGTATTCCTGGGGTTCGCGTGAAGTTTTACATGCGAAAGGGCCCTGTGCGAGTGGGGTACGTGTAGTCCTGGGGTTCGCGTGAAGTTTTACACGCGAAAGGGCAACGCCCGTGCGCGATACGTCACAGACGTGCTTACGCGCTAAGGGCCTTTGGTCCAATGAAATCGCGTACGTGTGCTGACCCGCTTACGCGCTAAGGGCCTTTCCTCGAATTACGTGCTGACGTGCAATTTTTTCACGTGCCAAATCACTCTGTATCAAGCTGGCCACGCATACACAAGCGGAAGACCACGCTCCTGCCCTGAAGGCCATTTTCCTGCCCCCCAGAGCCCCAAGCACGCTCCCACCTGCCATCTGCTGCTGCCTGACTGTCTGCTGCCCATGTGCCCTGCTATTTGGTGCCTGGACATCAGCCATCTGCAGGGGTCCAGTTGCTGTGTCCACCCATGCTGGAACAGAAGACTCCCGACTGGGATACCATCGCTCCACAGCCCAGCCCCAGGACCCAGTTGCCCACCCACTCCTGCCTCTGGGGTTGCCATGTCGGGCACATCTCCATCTGGCACCACTGGCAACCCCCAGCCAGGCAGCTTCACTGCCACCGAAGTTGGTGTCCTGGTGGAGCATGCCCTGGGGCATTATGATGCCCTCTTCGGAACATCACCCGCCAACAAGGAAGGACGGGAGAGGATCTGGGACGACGTAGTGGTTGCCATCAACGCGGAGGGGGTGGCAACCCGCAACATCAAGCACGTCAAGAAGCGCTGGGAGGACTTCAGGTCCAGGACCCTCCACAAGGCCCGGCGCCTCGCGGAGGGGGGCCGGGCACGCATGAGTAACATCCAGATGAGGGTCCTGGAACGCATAGGCCCAGCGCTCCACGCCCAGATCCTTCGGCGGCAGACCCGTCTGGAGTTCAGCGGTAAGTGGCCAAGCATTGCTGTGTGAGACAGGGCATGTTGCAGTGTGCTGGTAGTCTGATGCTTGCCTGTATGTGTGACATAGGCCATGTTTGGATGTGTGTGTGCAGGGACATCATGGTCATGCATGTGAGACCAGTTATGTGTGAACCACATGGTTGGTGCATGTGTTTTAATGCAACATGGGGAGCACTATGCAGAATGCACACATGAAAGCATGGCTGTCTCTGTTCCTGGACATGAAGGGGGGTGAGGAATGGGTGCTGATGTCATATACATGTATGGTGCACATGTGTGTGTGTGTGCCTGAGAGATGTGTGTGTGACTTTGAAATGCCATGGATGCATGTGACTTTGAAGGCAACATCTTGGTTCACAGGGGCCCTTCTACATGGATGTTGATGTTGATTGCAGGCACCAGGACTGTTTCTGCATGTGTGTTGTGTGCATTCACCCATGTGTTGTGGAATGACAGGATGGAAGTGACATTTGACAGTGCCACTCATGTGTTATTGCTTCCTGTCTAGGGTATTTTGTACTGTACCTTGATGATTGTGTTCTATGTCTCCCTCTACGCAGCGTCAAGTGAAGAAGAGGGCGGAGACGGCACTGTGGAGCCAAGCGGCGGGGATGCCTCCACTGGGCAGCGACGCAAGGCCCAGCCACCCTCCCAGGAATTACCATCATCCGGGAGCGAGGGGGCTGGTGCTGCGTCTGCCACAACGGCTGTGGTGGAAGGGCCGGGTGAGCCCCCACAGGGGCTTCCAATGGCGGAAGACGGTGTGGAGACATCCAGGTTGGTGGTCTCCACAGAGGAGGAGGAGCCCGCTACTGAGCCGCACATGGGGCCTGGTGGGGGTAGTACCACTGGTGCAAGTGGTGCAGTCCAGGGCCAGGGTCAGGAGGCAGCACAGGTCACCGTGGAGGGGCCTGTGCATGTCGCTGTCCCTGACCCTGTGACTGCACCACCATGCACCAGCAGGGAGGCCCCGTCCCAGGCCCGTCCGCAGGTAGGGGAGAGTGCCATGCCATTTGCCTCTCCACTACCTGTGGACGAGGGGTCCCACGAACGTATGGGCTCCGTCCTGGTTGAAGTCACGTTGCGCACACGTGTCATTCATGATGACGTGCGTTCTTCCTGGGCGGAGAACGCACGCCATCATGGAGAGCAGCGTCATGATGTGGCACTGCTGGGAGGGGCCCTGGTTGGTGGGTTCCTACATGTGTTGGGCACTCTGGCGGACCTCTCCTCCTCTGTGGAGACTATGCGCCAGTCGTTCTCCACACCGTCTACCGGCCCAGGTCCACCAGGGCCCCCTGTGGACCTGGCCTGACCAACACAGCCAGCTTGGTGGAGCTCACATCCCTGCCACAGTCGGGAGTCGGCGGCCCAGCAGGGGTGGACACCACAACTGGAGACCAGCTGATGGAGGATGTGCAGGCACCATCAGACACGGCACATGGACAGCAGCAGCAGGAGCAGGCTCTAGGTGGGAGCAATGATGGCTCGGGCCATCAACATCGGAGGGGCAGGCATCGGCCAGAAGGCAGGAGGACCCAGGAATGGGAGTGTCTTGCGTGTGGCACCGGTTGGGCCGGCAGATAGGTGTGGAGCGGCGGCAGGCAGAAGAGGCACGGCTCACCATGGTCAGGGCAGAGTTCTCCATGCGTTGGGCTTTGAGGCGGGCAGAACGCCTCAAGGCAACTTGCAGGAAGTTGGAACAGGCCATGAGTGCCTCCCTGCGAGACCTCGGGGCCAGGACAGAGGCCCGCCTCCTGCAAATAGATATGGAGTTCGATGATGCCCTGGCCCAGGACACCACAGAGTGAGCCGCTGGACTTGCCCGCCGCCATTGTATATAGTTAGAGAGTGTTAGGTTTCCTTTTGTTTTTTCTTTATTTTGGTTGCGCTTGGACAATGCACCACGTTTTTGTATATAGTTTTTTATTAGGTAGTATTTTTGATAGGATTTATTTCATCAGTTGGGCTCATGGACCCTGGATTGTTCATCTGTACATAGTTCACCATTGGATTGTTCTCTTTTTTTTATTTTCACCATGGAGAATGGTTTTCACTTTTTTTTTTTCCCTTGGATTTGCTTTGTTGGACTGTGACTTTGGACACCATTTCTTTTGGATTTCTTTGGATTATGATTTTTTTTTTAAATTCTTTTACGGACATGCAGCTTTTCTTTTATTATTCCCATTGTTGTGTGTTGGATTTTGATTACATTTTTTTCTTCATATTTCGATGTGTGGTATTATCGCATTGGTTTCAAGCATGTCATGATATGGGTTTTCACATTCACTTGCACCCATTGTGTGTGTGTGACGGACATGTGTTCATTTACATACTTGCCATTGGGGTTGTATAATGTAATTGCCTTTTCTATGTGGGTGGATGCAGTACTTGGTTGGGTCTTTGGGCTGGGGAGGCTGGCCATAAGGGCCATGATTGAGGATCGTCATGACCTGGGGGCAGGGGGACATGAGTGGGACATGAGTGGGGGCCTGCTGGCAGGTGCCCTGCACTGCTGGTGGGTGGGGTTGCAGGGGGACATGAGTGGGACATGAGTGGGGGCCTGCTGGCAGGTGCTCTGCACTGCTGAGGGGTGGGGGTGCAAGGGGACATGAGTGGGGGCCTTCTGGCAGGTGCCCTGCACTGCTGGGGTGTGGGGGTGCAAGGGGACATGAGTGGGACATGAGTGGGGGCCTGCTGGCAGGTGCCCTTCACGTTTAGGACTCCCAGCGCACCCCCGAAATACATGTACCCTGCTGAAATGTCGTGTGAGACTTCCCGTGAACCCCAGTAATACACGTACCCCACTCGCACAGGGCCCTTTCGCATGTAAAACTTCCCACGCACCCCCAAAATACACGTACCCTGCTGAAATGGCATGTGAGACTTCCCACGAACCCCAGTAATACACGTACCCTGCTCGCACAGGGCCCTTTCGCGTGTAAAACTTCCCGCGCACCCCCAAAATACACGTACCCTGCTGAAATGGCATGTGAGACTTCCCGCGAACCCCAGTAATACACGTACCCCGCTCGCACAGGGCCCTTTTGCGTGTAAAACTTCTCGCGAACCCCAGGAATATTGGCCCTGTGCGTGTGGGGTACGTGTATTCCTGGGGTTCGTGTGAAGTTTTACACGTGAAAGGGCCCTGTGCGAGCGGGGTACGTGTATTTCGGGGGTGCGCGGGAAGTTTCACACACGATTTTGCTGTCAGAGTGGTGTACTGAATTTCGGGGGTGCGCGGGGAGTCCTACACGTGAATTGGCAGTGTGGGTCCTCCCAGGTGTTCCCTCTACACCCCCCACGGCCCCTGCAGGCAGCCCACACCACAGGGGACTACCCTGCACCCCTGGTCATGTCCCGCAGGCAGCCATCTACCATGGGCATGCCCCCCAGCCAAGCCACATGTCAGCTTGTACTACTGATCACCCACTCATTTTGCTTTGCAACCCCATACCCCAACAGTGCAGGGCACCTGCCAGCAGGCCTCCACTCATGTCCCACTCATGTCCCTTTGCACCCCCAACCCCCAGCAGTGCAGGGTACCTGCCAGCAGGCCCCCACTCATGTCCCCCTGCGCCCCCAACCCCCAGCAGTGCAGGGCACCTGCCAGCAGGCACCCACTCATGTCCCACTCATGTCCCCTGCACCCCCACCCCCTAGCAGTGCAGGGCACCTGCCAGAAGGCCCCCACTCATGTCCCACTCATGTCCCCCCTACACGAAATAAAGATGCAGTCATGGCCCACTTCTACACCAAAAAATACCACATCACGCCACCCCATTCTTGAGACACAATGATTTCCCAATCCACCCCACACTGACATGCCTATCTCAAGCCACAAACCAAAACTCAACTATGTACATCAACACATGTCCATCACACACATACACTGGTTGGCATTGCCTGTGTAAACCCACAATTTCACATGCATCAACCCAATGAGTAAATCCCACACATGGAACTAAAATATGAAAATGTATTATGTACATAAATAAATAAATGAAATGAAAGCATAGCAAAATATTAAACATGAAATGAAAAGCATGTGAAAAAAATGAAAGAATGAAAATAATAAGCAATCCAAAAAAATTAGAAAGAAAAACAGTCCAAACTCTCCCTCCACCAACGCGAATCCAAAAAAAGGTTAAAAAAAAAAGATATCCATTGTTTCTTGTTCATAATGATAAATAAAAATGCGAAAGTCCAACTATTTACAATACATTGTCCTGAAAAAAAAACCATTAATCCATGTCCATACTGAAAAAAAAATCCAAATGAATCCATGATGTAACTATATACAATCCATTGTCCAAAATAAAAATCCATTAATCCATGTGCAAAAATCCCAACAAAAAAAAACAATCCATTGTCCAACGATGTAAAGGGTCCATGAGCCCAACTAAACATATGAAATCTACCTAAGAAACTGCCTAAAAATATAACTATATACAAATGTGTGTGGCATTGTCCATTGACCACAAATAAAAGGAAAACGAAAAGTAAACCTATCTCTAAAAACTATTTACAATTGCAGCGGGCTAGTCCGACGACTCACTTTTGGATGTCCTGGGCCAGGGCATCATGGAACTCCTGCTCAATGTCCTGGAGGCGGGCCTCTGTCCTGGCCCCGAGGTCTCGCAGGGAGGCACTCATGGCCTGTTCCAACTTCCTCCGAGTTGCCTTGAGGCACTCTGCCCGCCTCAGGGCCCTCCACATGGAGCTCTCCGCCCTGACCATCGTGAGCCGTGCCTCTTCTGCCCGCTGCCGCTCCGCATCTATAGCATGGCCTAACCGCTGCCACACGGAAGACACTTCCAGTCCTGGGTCCTCCTGCCCTCTGGCCAATGCCTGCCCCTGCGATGACAAAGGCCCCGAGCCATCATGGCTCCCACCTTGTTGCTGCTGCTGCTGTGCCTCTGCCTGTGCCCTGGCTCTTGCTGCCTGCACATCCTCCTCCGGCTGGGGTACAGTTGTTGATGTGGCCACCCCTGCTGGACGTCCGACTCCCAACTGTGGCAGGCATGTGTCCTCCACCAGCCTGGCCGCAGGGTCAGAGGCAGCTCCACAGGGTACCCAGGTGATACATGGGTGGGAAGATGGCATGGAGTACGACTGGCGCATAGGGGGTTCAGTTGAGGAGGGGGTCGGAACAAGGTCCAGAAAACGGAGGAATCCGGCCCTGGTGAGCTGTCCCAGTAGGTCAATGTGGTCAACGAGCCATTCGAGAAGACATGGAGTCTCCTCATGAAAAGACTGCAGCTCACCTCGCATGGCCCGTTGACACAACGCCACCCCACCCAGGACAGGCTCAACCCGGTCCTGGATACCCACGTCCACAGGGAGAGGAAGGCCAGTTGTTGTAAGCGGATCCCCTCCCTGAAAACGGGTCTGGACGTAGGCATCCGTGCTGGTGCGGGATGATGCAGTCACAGGATCGGGGACAGGGTTACACATAGGCACATCCGCGGTGGCCTGTGCTGCCTCCTCTCCCTGCCCCTGCACTGCACCACTAGCACCAGTGGAATCCCCACCGCCAGACCCTTTGTCTGTCCCTTGCACGGCCTCCTCCTCCACCAAACCCCCCACCAACCTGGATGACTCCGTGCCATCTTCCTCCGTTGCACCCTGTGGGGTCTCAGCTGCCCCTTCTGCTGCCGAGGAGTCCAACTCCGACCTCCGCCTCTTGGACCTTCCCTCAGCAGCTGCGGCCTGGGACGCGGCACCGGACTCCTCACTCCCCGACAAGATGACAACCTGGGAGGGGAGCCGGGCCTTGCGTCTCCGGCTGGCGGGATGATCCCAGCCACTGTACTCCACAGCACCCTCTCCGCCCTCTTCTTCAGTTGACGCTGCAGACAGTGAGAGATAAAACACAGGCATCAGGGCACTGTACAATGGACTGATACACACAAGACAGTTGCACATGAGTGGCATTGTTTAACTACAGCCGCAGCATCACACTCCACGACACACATGTCATTTTAACTCACACACGTGAACATTTCAACAGCAATATTGCCCCAGGCAGCACCATCCATACACATACAACAGCATGAACAGCCAAAGGTGAGCCTGACATCACATGAAACACAAGGAGTGCACTAGACATGCACACACGCCACCACACTTACATGCATGTCTACATCTCCTCCAACTGTTTCAGTGATGAGATGGCCATACATGTCACATCTGCAATTCATCCTTCTACATATCAGTGTCACGTGCCTCCATGTTGCATCACAGTTGCACACTTGTCAGATACACATACATGCACATGTACACAGTGCAGATACATGCATTATGAACCACCATCCATGCCACAACCATGTCAATGTACAGACACAGAAAATCAAACATGTGTGCTCCCACACCTGCATTTGCCCAGCATGCTTACCAACACATACACCATCAATGTGTCTCACAACTGAAAGGACTCATATGTGGCAGCCTCACGCCCATGTTCATAAACATCCCTACATGGCCCTACATAAACACATGTGCAACCTGCACACTACTGGCACACCACGACACGTACAGCGTACTATCAACATACATGTACACTTACCGCTCGACTCCAGACGGGTCTGCCTCTCAAGGATCTGGACGTAGAGCGCTGGGCATATGCATTCCAGGACCCTCATTTGATGGTTCGACAGCTGGCCCCGGCGCCCCCTTGGCATCCGCTGCCTTAGCGAGGCGCCGGGCCTTGTTGAGGGTCCTGGACCTGAAGTCCTCCCAGTGCTTCTTGACATGATGTAAGTCGTGGACTGCCACCCCCTCCGTGTTGATGGCAGTCACGATGTCCATCCAGATTCTGGTCCGTCCTTCATTGTCGGCGCACAAACTTCCAAAGAGGGCATCATACTGCCCCAGGACTTGCTCCACCAGGACACTAACTTCGGTGGCAGTGAAGCTGGTGGCCCTCTGCCTCTCTGGCTGGGGGTTGCCAGTGCTGCCAGATGGTGTTGTGCTGGACATGGCAACCCCAGAGGCAGGAGTGGGTGGGCAACTGGGTCCTGGGGCTGGGCTGTGGAGCGATGGAATCCCAGTCGGGAGTCTTCGGTTCCAGCAGGGGTGGTCACAGCAACTACACCCCTGGCTGACATGCAGGCAGCAAATGGCAGGGCACGTGGGCAGCAGGCAGTCAGGCAGCAGCAGATGGCAGGTGGGAGTGTGCTCGGGGCTCTGGGGGGCAGTAATTCAGCCTTCTGGGCAGGAGCGTTGTCTTCCGTGTGTTTTCGCGTGGCCAGCTTGATACGGAGTGATTTGGCACGTGAAAAAATTGCACATCATCGTGTAATTCAAGGAAAGGGCCTTAGCGCGTAAGCGCGTCAGCACACGCACGCGATTTCATTGGACCAAAAGGCCCTTAGCGCGGGCGTTTCCCTCATAGCACGTGATGACAGAGCACACGTGGAAAAACTGCACGTCCGAGTGTCATCGCATGTAATTGGAGGAAAGCGCCCGTGTACACGCGTATCTGACGTGTACGCGTGGGCCGGTTTAAAAGCTACATGTAGGACGCCATTTCCTTGTACGTGCTTTTCGTGGAGAGCGAGTGGGTGAAATCTGAACTTCTTGTCGGTTCACACGCGATTACTTCACAGCGTTTCTAGTTCGTACTCCCTCTTACCTCTGACAGCTCTTTTCTGAATTTTTGTTGGGCCTGTTTCCTCAAACAGAGTTCACTTCTCCTTTTGTCCTGTCTCCTCAGACAGCGTACAATTCTTCTTTTGGTGGGGGTGTTGTCAATGCACACACGCGCATATTTTTCACGTTCTTTTTCCAGGCAGACGGTGAGTTCCGCACGTACTTAGCAACTGTGCTTGCCCCGTGTGTCGCGTTCCCCTTCAGAGGTAATTGTAGGCTGCGTGTATTACGCGTACGCTTAGTTTTGTGTGTCTGGGTGCCATAGCGTAGTGCGGGTTCATTTTTTCACGCACGTGGTCTACGAGGGGTTACGTGCACGTTCATTTTTGATTTTGGGCTGCCTGTGCGTTGTGTGACCTGTCATCTTCCCCCAGGGTTCACAGACAGCCTTGTTAGAGCACTAGGGTACGAATTCCATCGAGTATCCTACCCCTTTGACCCCCAATTGCCCACGACAATAGTTTACTGCAACTCCCATACGCACAACAACATCAGTGCCATGGTTGGGAGGCGACCAAGCAGTAAGGGAGGCAAAGGTGGCCGACCTTCAGAAGGTGGGCGTGGTGGGCGCAGTAGGGTAAGTGGCTGGGATTTGCAGGGTGCCCCTATACCCCCATGTGTGGAGGAACAATCAGGGACACCCATGCCCTCCCCACATGGTTGAGGGAAACGTGGCTGACACCATCCCAGCTCAGCCCCTGTTGAACCAGCCCATTGTGGCACCTGACCTGGCACAGGATGACTCCCTGGCTGACTTCCAGGTCAGCAAGTCTAGGCCACATGTGGCGGTGCAAATTGTTGTCACCAAGCCACGTGGATCTGGGATAGTTATGTCATCTGCTGCCCCAAGTATGCAGGGTGGGGAGGCTGCAGGGGCAGCTGCAGCTCCATCCACCCCAGCTCTGACTCTCCCAGCCAGGACAGTGTCAGTCCAGGTCCATCAAACTGACGTTCCCCCTGCCAACATTACCCTGCAACCTGCCTGCATCAAGACCTATGGTCATTGTGCATTCCCACACTCCTACTACCCAGTCCACCGGTGATTCTGCCCCTACTGACCAGAGCGGCGTAAGCCACTCTGGCTCTGCTCCACCTTTAAAGAAGAGGAAGAAGGGTGCTCTGGCACGACAGGCTGAGACCCCAGACACGGCTACACACTCCGGTACCTCAAGGAAGCCTAGCTTTAATGATCTGGAACTTGATGCACTTGTGGCCTATGTGTCAGCACATAGCCGCGAAATGGTGGTGACTGCAGGGTGCAAAACCACACCTGGTCAACGTAGGGCACACTGGCAGACCATCGCGGACCGCATAAGTGCCCTTGGATTTGTGAGGCGCACAGCTGATGATTGCTACAAGCGGTCGAATGACCTGAAACGCAGAGCAAAGAACAAGCTGGCCTCAAATCATGCCGCTACTCTGGTGACTGGCGGTGGGTCTCCACAAGAGGGCAACAAACTCACTGAACATGAGTCTGTTGCTGGGGCCTTCGTCACAGAGGAACAGATCCAAGGTGTGGGAGAACTACCTGATAATGATGCATTGTCCGGTGAGTGCCCATGCATGTGTGTGTAATGCATGTGTATGTTGTTTGGTTGACACGTTCTGATTGAGTGCCAGGTGAGGGTGTGTGTGCCTGAGTGGTATGGGTCACCCTTGTGCTTCATCCAAAACATTAAAAACATTCAGCAGCCTTGGATTTGGGTGTGACAGTATCCCTTCTGCCCACAGTAGTAATTTAGCGCAACATTACGGCAGTTGCCCTTGAAGTGGCATCTTGCAACAACATTGTTTGTATTTTTCAGTGTTCGTTCAGGCTGATTGTTTCAATTCTCCCACTTTTGCTACGCATTCCTCAGCCCTATTGTCACATTTGTGACATGCTTCTGTCATTGATGAACCCCACATTGGCCCACATGTGTTACCTTGTTAGGTGAATGATTTGACCATTCAGGCTGATTGAGTATTGGCCTGATCACATACATTTTTGGGGCCTGTTTGAAAGTGGAACATGATAGTTGTTTCCTGTCATGTTGAAGTGCACAACCATTGATGTGTACTTCGGCCTGCAATCACTGTATTTTTGTACAATGGATGTGTTGCAGTGTGTGGCACATGCCTATTTTGTCACACTATGTAGCATTTTTCATCTCATCATGTCCATCTCACATGGATGGCTGACAGTATTCATTTATTGACATATGCATGTACTTGTGGAATGTACCATGGCTATGGTACATGCCATCTGTGTGATGGCATGTGTCATGTAGGTGTATTGGACATGCCACTCACAGGCCAATGTGTGATGGCAGTGCTAACCAGCATGTAGCAAATGTGTTGCTATTCCATCTTGGTGTCATCAGTGTCTGCCTTTTGCCTCCCCTTCCAACTCAGTGACAGTGCATGCGTGGGAGGGTTATAGTCATGTGGGACATGTGTAAATCATGTACTGGTTCTGTAGCTTGTCAGGCCTATTTTTGTGCTACGGTGCTAATGCCTGTTTCCATTTTTTGTCTTTCATGTTTTTGCAGGGGATGACGCACTTGATGCTGTTGAGGTTGAGGAGATGGTGCAGACCCAGGCGGGATCTCAGGCACGACCGGGCACCAGTGAGGGACGTGGTGTGGTGGTGGGTGAGAACCCAATCTTGCTGCAGACGATTCTGTCCAGGGGTGTCTCTGGGTGCACCTCTCCAGACCTCTATTCAGGTGCTGATTCGGATGATGAGACCTATGTGCTGTCACAGGTAATTGTTCCTGGCAGGGATTCTGTTCTGTCCAACCCACCGGCACCAGGGGTAGAACCCTCTATGGGGATGTCAGTGTTGGTAAGTCCGCCTTTGGTGGTTACGGATGCAGGGTCACACTCCACAACATCTGATCCTGTTCCTAGGCCAGCAGATCAGAGGGGGAATGCAGTCCTGCAGCCTCAGGCAGTGCCGGCACAGCAAGGCGCAGATCGCCTTGCCCCAAACAGGTGTGGTGCCCGCCGACGCGGTGGCCGTACGCCACCAGGCAACACCGCATGGGAACAATCCATGTACGGTATGGCAACCCAACAGGCAGCATCAGTTGAGATGATGGCTCAAGCAATGGAGAGGGTGGCCACTTCCATTGTCCCCCCTGAAAGGTAGATGGAGCAACTACAGCAGGCAACAGACTCCATTTGCCAATCACACAGGGAGGACATGTTGGCGTCCAACAGGGACAGACGGCGGCATTGGAGACTCTACGCCAATCGATATCAATAGAGTCCCAGGGCCACAGGGAAGCCCTGAGGGTAGAACTACATCACCTCAGGGAGACTCTTGTTGACCTTGAGGCTTCCACTAACTTGAGGACAGAACAGCAGCTGGAGCAGCTCACATGTTTGCTCTCAGCTGAGATGCAGGCAACTCGGGAGGAGATCCGGGCATCACGTCAGGTGGTGCATGGGGATCTCCGCACTATAATCCTCCAGAACGAGACCTTCCACATCCGCATGCTTGCTGCCACGGAGCACCATACCAGGGCTTTGCATGGGCTGCCTCCCATTGCACCACCACCTCCTGTGGCAGCAGCAGAGGGTGATGAGAGCAACAGCAGCAGTTCTCCCACATTGGCATAGCCGTGCAGGCCATGAGCCCATGGAGGTGTTTTTTTTCCCAACATCCACACAGGTGGCTGTTGGTGCACACCCTGTCCTCAGACCTCCTGGGTGGCCTCCCCCCCACCCCGGCCCCCACATGGCCATTTTTGATTTTTGATTTTTGATTTTTGATTTTTTTTTTACAGTGTGTTGCCTTGTGTGGCTCCCGTGGGCATCCACTGTATTCCGGCTGCAGGCTTGTCCTGAGTTTGGGTTAGATGCTTGAGTTCGTGAGACACACACCCCTCCTGCTTCCCGTTTCCATGGGCTTGCAAAGGGTGTGCCCAAGTGATAGTGACTTACACAGTGACGTTGAACTCCCATGAGCTGTGTGGGCAGTCTGTAGTCAATACTGTGTATACATTCCTAGTGGATATTGTTGTTGTATTGTACACTGCATGGTGTATTGATATGTGCTTGTGCATCCATGTCTTCCTCCTAATTTGCAGGTTCATTCCTCATGTCTTCACAGGGCCATCTACTTTGGAGATGGAGTTCATGTTGTAAGCAGTGCACTTACACATTTGCGTGGCAGCAGCACTGTACAGTTGGAAGTGGTCGATGTGCTGGCATAATCAGGTTGAAAGACTACCACTACTCTAACTTAGTACTGTCATATTTATGCTATGTTTGAGGTTGTGTAGCTGCATTGTATTGTTGGTAAGTATTTGGTCATGTGTGTTGTTAGTTCTACATTACTGGGAGCATATTGTGTGTGGAGAGTTTCCATTAGGGACACTGTACTTTGTGACACTTGTGTCATGTTTTGGGGATTGCTTTGTTTGCTCTCACATAGCATGACATTCCATGGTGTGTTGGGTGGCGGTGCTGGGGAGGGGTTGGGTGACATGGCACTGTTGTGATGTTGTATTTTGCAAGGGGGTAATGAATTTAGCAGCATAGAAGTGTGTCTTTTGATGACACAGCATTGGTGGTGTTTGTGTAGGTAGGGATGAACACAATGTAACACTTCCAGGTGACCAATATCAGGCTGGTATTGTTGTGACAGTTGACTGTCCCTTATGTCATCATCATTGATTGTCAGATGGTATGCGCCAGGGCTGTGTGCACTCCACAGGGGTGTGATTTTAGGTGAAGTAATTAGCCACCAGCTACGTATGGGCTGTCTCACCCCGTGCCCTTTCCCCTCCCATGCGCAGCGGGCGTGCATGTGGTTGGGGATGTGGGGGTACCACCATGTCCACGGGCAGGCCCCGGCGTGTTGCAACGTTGTGCAGGACACATGCTGCCACTATGATCCTGCACACTACTGGGGGAGCGTATAACAGATTCCCGCCAGAACGGTCAAGGGAGCAAAAGCGTGACTTGAACACTCCAAAATGTGGGCTCCACTATGCCCCGGTTTGCAATGTGGGCTGTGTTGTATTTTACCTCGGGTGGCGTGGTGGGGTTCTGAACTGGCGTCATCATGTGGGTGCTCAGAGGGTAGGCACTGTCCCCTGGGGAGGTGGTGATGGGTATCATTAGTGGGGTTGTGACATTACTCAGTATCTGACATGCATGCATGTGCTGTGGCATTTATACTCACCGAGCAGCCATGTATCACCATGCCGCCCAGCTTCTAGGTCCCGGTTTAGGGTTGACATTCTGTAAATAAAACTGTCATGGGTGGACCCTGGATAGTTGGCATATACTGATGTGATGATTCCCTTGGCATCACATACTACCTGGACGTTGATGGAATGCCAGTGCTTGCGGTTTCTATAGATGTGCTCTGATGCCCTGGGGGATGTAGAGCCACATGGGTGCAATCAATGGCACCTAGGACTTTGGGGATTTGTGCCACCCCGTAGAAATCATGGATGGCAGCCTGCCTTTCTGCAGGTCTTCTGGGCATGTATATGTGCCTGCGGACTGATGGGCGTGCAGTCATGATGGCCAAGACCTGGTGTAGACAGCGTGACTGCGTGGCCTGTGACACCCCCCCCACTATAGCACTTGTCCGCTGAAATGATCCAGTGGCCAAGAAGTGCAGTACATTGAGGACCTTCTCCAGGGGGCTGAGTGCTTGGGAGCACAGGGTGGGTGATGTGAGGTCATCCTCCCACTCACTCACCAGGTCGAGTATTATGTGAGGTGGAAACCTGTACCTCCCATACACCTGGTCATCAGGCATCCCAAAAAGGCTGGTTCTGGGTGTGAAAATTCTGGGCCTGACTATCCTCCTCCTCCTGCGGTATCCCACGACCACTGCTGCTAGGAACGGTATATTCATCCTGGCGTCTGAGCTTGTTTGTTGTTTGCGTGCACTTTTATGCTGTGCGAGTCCACGTACGTCTGCTTCCTGCTGGCGTACGTGTTTCTGGATTAGCGCGTCTTTTTTGGCGCACGCGTTAGCCCCGTTTGAATCCATGAATACGTGTTTTGAACGTGCGTGTTGGCGTTCCGCGCATTTGCCTCCTGTACTTCCCCCGTGACGCCCACATTTTCACGCGTTCTTCCCCATTCCATGTGTCACGCCCTCTGTTCCTCCTACTTTTGTTGTGTGCTCCGCGCTATGTGCGATTTCGCTGTGCGCGCAGCGCATGCTGTTTGGAGACGTGTGCGCCAGCGTGTGCCACGCAGAATTTTGGCGAACATCCTGGGATTTACACGTGCACAGACTTCCATGAATCGCTGTGCGCAGGTTTCACTGCGATTTTCGCACTGGCACTGCGATTCGCACGCTTTCCCATGCTTTCACACACTTGCACACATTTCAGCGCACATTAATTCCATGAATCGGCCTGTTTATTTTTAAGCAAAAATGTGAATGAATAATTTGAGTGAGAAAAGTAGGCAGTGGTTTATCTATATCTCTAGCTTCAGAATCCGGACACACAGCTGTTATTGTGTAGGGAGAGTACTGTGGTAGCCAAGGTTGGCCCCTTCCCAAGGGGCATCTTGGCATCAGCCTGCTGCAATAGGGAGATGAGACACTGGACTGGTGGATAAACACTAGCTTCTTGTATTAGATAGAAAATAAACAGCATACAGAGAAATTTATCAGAGGAGGAGCAAGAAAATACAGAAGGATAAGTGGCGGGTAGTCGGCACTCAGAGCTCTGAATGGACCGCTCTCAGAGCACACATTATATAGCATATCATAACATAGCATAGCAAAACATAGCACAGAATAACACACCTGCCAAATCAGTACTATTGTATGTATGTCTGTGACTTAGTCAAACCTAGCTACCAAGTAGTTGACCTCTGTACAAAAAGGTGGGAGAATACAGTAGCAAACACTGATGCATGAATATCTTCAGAGATATTATTTATGGAATATGCACACATGTAGTCAAATTCCGACATGCTCCTTTCAGCTTTTCATCTCTACATGTTGATGAAATGAGTACCATTAAGTTGCATAACAGTTACATGTATTAATTACAATGCAAATAAGGTGACCTGTAAACGCTCAAAATGTGAAATGGGCACAGGAGTGTGCAAAAGAAAACACTCAAGTTAAATGAATATACCTTAATTAGTTTATGTAGACCCTTCTCTTATGTCCATGTCTATGTAGTGCAGGACCTCCTTGAAATTAAATTCTGGCTACACAATTTTAGACTAGACTGTTAATGTGCCAGTAGATCTGCGCGTCATTATCACAGGGGTGGAAAGATGGGCAGATGATACTGATTTGTTGGATACATTTACCTACTCATCAGAATTCCCCTCCATCTCAAAGCTGCACTTCAGCAGCTACCAGCAGAATGGGTGCATTGGCTCCTTTGAGCACCATTGCCTCGCATCAAAACTGGGTTTTGCAGCTACAGAATGATGGCTGCACTGTCGTGCCAAACACCTATGGGGCAAGATGGAACAGGGAGCACACTGAGAAAGGCTGCCAGTGTGTTGTCTTACATGCGCCAAGGAAGCGAATTGAAAAGCAGCACTGCTTTGCTGCTTGCTCAAAATTTCCCATTGGAAAAGGAAATATTTTACATTTTAAACGATGCCGTTCTGATGCTCTTTTCCTTTGTTCAACATTGCACTGCTTTTATCAGTGAGACCCTGCTATGCCCATCCATATTCAGATTGTGCTCCAGCAGAAGAGAGCAGTATCACTGAATGGCAGGCTGTGCCAGGCAAGATCTGAGGAAATCACCAGAAACTTTACTCTCAGCCGTACGGAAAAACACATGACTTTTGCTATAAAGTGTCAAAAATAAACCCTTCAAAAGAAACCCTAGCTCTCTTGGCATATGTCAATTTCAGTGGACATTTGCCTTGAACACACTGCTGTGTAAGAGAAACTGAGTAGGGCTAGAAACAATGTTTGGAATCCAGATGGGAGAGAAAACCGAATTTGAAGGGGACATCCCCGCAGAATTCACCACGTGTCAAAATGTGCTTTTGGCAAAAGAACAAAATGCCTGTTTTAAAAGTACAGTGTGATTAAGGCCCTGTCATTGCCTAGAAGTGTAAGGGGGGTTTGGGTAAAACCTAGATAAAGATGTATTTTAACAGACTTGCTTCTGATTCAGAACAAAATAAATAAATAAAGCAGTGGCTGTACTGGGGAACCAGTCAAACAGGTTTCCTGCTCAATTTACACAGACATTTGTGTGCTGACAACAGGAGTGGCACATTTGTGTGCTGACAACAAGCGGAAGAATATCACACCCCCATCAGACTTCTGTCTAGGCTTCAGCTTGAGACAATAGATTCTGGGACACCTACGTGTTACTTTTGGAAGTGACACCGACCAGTCACTCAAACTGGGGAAACTCCAGGGCAGCCCTGGGCTAAACGGACATTTGGTGGTAGCCTGGAAAAAAAATGGTCCCTTTTGGAGGATAAAGGCCAGCCCATTTTGGCTCAAAGACTATTTAATTAATAAACTCTAAAGATTGTTAATTCTATAACCGGACAATGCAGTAATGTAAATGTTTTACAGTTTAAATGTAATTTTTCGTGGCTTTTAAACAAGATATTGTGGCTGTCCATAGCATGTATGGGCTGAAACGTCAGGAGAATATGACTCATGGGAAAAGTACCTATGATGGAACTTTAAAAATTAATGGAAATGTGCCCTATGATAATATGGATATATGCCTAAAATTGTGGGATTTTGAGTAAAGCGGTTTCCACTAAAAAGCACAAAAAATTATTAAAAGGGTGAAATAATGTCATACAGACCTGGGAGTGGGAACACTATGCTCGGTATGAAATATACAATCTGCCTATATAATTTGCAAAAGTGCCACAACTGTATAAAAGTGTGATTTATGGCATAATTGATTTTGTGAAAAAAGGACTGTGGGATGGCTTTGCACCTCATGAAAACACAACCCCGTAAACTGAGTCCCCTCCTGGAGGAGGCGACCATCATAGGCTAACATATCCGGTTCTTCGGGGTAGGTATAGCTTAGTCCTGCCCAACAATAAATCCTGTGAGTCACCCATGTTATAAAAAGGGGAAGCTGACAGAGACAGGGACTCTCTTCTGAATTTTCCAATGCCTGCGTTTCCAGACCTTCCAGATTCACCCTGCAGATTCCAGATCCCACTGCCAGAAAGGGGATAGTTGATCCAGGCCTTCCTATCCAGGCAGAACCACCTTTCAGCACTAAACCCTATAACAAAATCCCACTAAATTCAGGGAGAAAGGAGAAAGGGGGCTGAGCTTGCTTTGAAATTCTTCAGTGCCGCTTGCTTGCCCTGCTACCCGCTCCATCCAGTTGAGGTGCTGCTGTGCCATGGCCAGACCTTTTCCCAGCTGTCTTTTGCCAGGAGAGTCTTCCGGATGACCAGATCCTTTGAGCCCAGAAACCCGGTTGGCTGTCCCAAATCCCAAATGTAAGCGCTGATTGTGAGTATTTCCACATCTCATAGCCACACATAGCATACCCCATCTTGATATTTTGGGCCCCATTACATGGTAGGCGGTAAAAAACGGGATTTACCGGCATGGCGCTATTAGCGTGTCCGCCCTCACAGGAGACCGCCAATAGCATACCATTACGAGTAAGCGGACACGCGCATAGGGCCATGCCGGTAAATGACCCTACCGCCATGCCGCAAAAGCACCTTACCGGGGCCGACCAAAGTGCTGATAGCACCTCCGCCCTCACTCTACATGCTAATAGCGGTGACTGCTATTAGCGGTCACCGCTATTAGCATCGATCGTTAAATTGCGGAACTGGAAATAGCGTCATCCCACCGGAACGGGAAAGAGCACGCGGCCATCTTTAAAAACACAATCCATTGCCATCCTCTGCCCCCTGGACCATTCTGGAGTTGGGAGCTGTGTTAAATCATCCGTGACACCAGCATCATGCCCAAGGCCTTGAAGAAAACCTGTGACAGGCAGCGGAAGGACAAATATACTAATGAGGAACTGGTCATGTTGACACAGACCCTTGCAGAGCATGCAGAGGTAGTCTTTGCCAATGACATGCGCCGCGCTACCTTGCTGGAGAAGAAAGCCATCTGGGAGGAGGTGGCCGTCAAAGTCAGTGCCGTGGGCACCAGCACGCGCACTGTGTGCGAATGCAAGAAGAGGTGGGACGACCTGAGGCTGCGGGTGAGGGGCATCCTGGCAGAGAACCACCGCATTGCCAGTGCCGGTGGAGATGGCTCCCCAATACGCCTGAAGGAATGGGAGGAGACATGCGCCAACATGATTGCCACCGAAAACATCGAGGGAGTGGGCAGCATGGAGGTCGGCGTGGCTACCACTTCCGATGGAGGTGAGTGTACACATGACAGGATGCGGTGTGAATGTACAGTCACCCCCATATGTGAGCACAGACCCCACTCATGCATGGACACACATCCACACATGCATCTATCCATCACCATGTCAGTGTCAGACCCAAACACACACACATGCACACATCACCAGAGACAAGTCCCAAACTCAACCATGCATGGATGAGGCACTGAACTGGCACATCACCTGCATCCACAACTGCTAAGTCCCAATGGCCACAACTGCATCATTCCTGTAATTTACATTGAGTATATTGAAACGCAACCAATGCCATCCCCCTTCTTGTCCTTGACAGGCTCACATACAGATGGGGAGGATGCCGCTGATGCATCAAAGGCACCACCTACATCCAAGAGGCCAAGGGCACAGGAGCCGGAGGATACCCCAGCAACATCCAGGGGCAAGGGGGGAAGGCCACACCTGAAGAGTGGTAGCCTACGTCATAGTGCCACTGCCAGGGCAGCAGTAGCTGCACCACCACTGTGGCCCCACCACTGGAAGCAAACCCACTGGCAACAATGCCAGACACCCAGGGCCCACCATCAGCTGCGGCAAGCTCCGCTGGTGAGGCAGCCGCCACTGGCTCCCTATCCGATCCAGAGGACACCCTAGTCCAGCACATGGAGATGCACACCCCAAGCCCCCCAGGAAGCCCAGAGGCAGTGGCATCCCAGACCCCTTGTTCTGATGGGACTTTCGAGGACACCAACCCTGCAATCATGTCACCCATGCTACCATCACCTGTTGCATTGGAGCCATCTGAGGGCACTACATCCAGTGCACAGTCACCAGGCACTGACCTCCGAATTTCCACCATCCTGCAGCACCAACAGAAGCTGACCGTGCTGGTTGGGCAGCATGTCGCTGAGGCTGCCAATCTCAGTGAGAACATTGTCCAGACGGTGAGGCACTCCACTGAGCGCATGGACGCCAACACGGACAGGATATGCAATGAAATTGGAAGGCTTAGGGAGGTGCTTGTCCGCATGGCAGACACAATGGACCGCCACTTTCACCAACAAGGCCAGTCTGCACCATCCTCGTCTTCCGGGTCAACACAAACAAGCCCCCTCAGGCGCTCAATGCGAACCACCAGTCGCACGTCTGGCAACCCTCAAGATCCTTCCAAGGACAATGGAAATTAGGGGGTTGATGGGGATACCTCGGTGTGCATTGGCCATGGCAAAAATGGCAGACACATGAGGGACTGTTGCAGGGGGGTGGTGGGAAGGGTGTTATGGGTCTATTGTGGGGGGTGGTGGGAAGGGTGTTATGGGTCTATTGTGGGGGGTGGTGGGGAGGGTGTTATGGGTCTGTTGTGGGGGGTGGTGGGAAGGGTGTTATGGGTCTGTTGGGGGGGGTGGGAAGGGTGGTGGGATGTTGTGGGGCTTGCACTTCTTCACCTTTATGTTAGTCAATACACTGGTTTCTGATGAAAACAGAGCCTTGGACATCTTCATTGTGTGTGTGTGTACTTCATTGGCGACAGGGTCCATTGCGTGCTCTAAGACATACACCAGTGCATTCCTCCCCATATCCATGTGACAGTACGAAAACATGTTCCGCAGATTGATTGGCTGATCAGATGCTGTCTCACATCTTGCAACACCTGCATCCCCTTCACCTCCCTCCTCATCAACATCATCATCCTCATCAGGTGCTTCTATTCCAGCGTCAAGGGGCAGTGGGCCATTCCGTCTGTCACACATATTGTGCAGCATGACACATGCCATGGTGATCTTGGCCACCTTCTCATGTCCATACAGGAGAGCAGCACCAGACCTGGTAATGCACATTCAACGTGACTTCAAAAGTCCAAAGGCCTGCTCGATCACGATGCGGGTACGGGTATGTGCACGATTGAATACCTCCTTGTGCCTGTTCTGTGGTCTCCGTACAGGTGTGAGGAGCCAGGTTTTCAGAGGATAGGCCGCATCACCTGTATGGGGGGATGAATGGGGTCCTGTTACTGTTCACCTCAAGGGCGGCCTGTTCACATCACACAAATTGACATTGCATTGTGATGCAAGTGCTAAACTGAGAGCATACATGCAGATGGTCTGTTTGACAGCAACGTGCAAGTGTGTGGCCGACCCTGCAAGTAGAAATGCCACAATAATGCCTACAACAGTAATTTTGACATGTCCTGGGTGAGGCCAGGTCTTAGGTGTCCATGGCCCAGGCAAATTATGTAGCACACTGCTTGTGTACTGACATTCTGACACCGATGTTGCCATGCTGTGAAGCATCACTTCAGTGGTGCTTTAGGTGTGTGGTTCACTGCTATGTCTAGGGGTGTTCCCTGTACATGCATTCAAGGGTACATTGCTGGATTGATGCTGTGATGCGCTGATTCTGTATTACTATCTTGATGCCATGTTGCTGATTTGTGTAATATGTGGCATGATGTGCAATGGGGATGGATGTGTAATATTTTGCAGCCTGCATTGTTCTCATAGTCGTGCACCTTCAAATTGCATGTGGGTTCTTCTCAGATACATTGTGGCCTTCCCTGAAGGACATTGGCGTACATCTGTATGTCCATTTTCCCTACGGACGCCAGTCAACACCCAGTTGGAGTATGTATCTCTCCCCCCCCATTCACACCCAGTTGGAGTATGTATCTCCCCCCCATTCACACCCAGTTGGAGTATGTATCTCTCCCCCCCAAATCACGCTGCCATGTGCTTGCCCTGCTACTCACCAAGTAGCCACGAACGTTGTCCGTTGTGTCACTCCATGTAGCGTGGGATAGTTGAGTTCCGCAGAACCATGGAATCATGTGTTGATCCTGGAAATCTGGCACAGCAATGTGTGATTATCTTGTTGGCGTCACATACCATTTGGACATTGATAGAGTGGAATTGCTTCCTGTTTCGGTACACTACTTCATTGTGATGTGGGACCACCAATTCCACATGGGTACAGTTGATGGCCCTGATGCAACTTGGAATGCCTGCCAGTGAATAGAAGCCAACTTTTGTGTTTGCAATCTCCTGGCCAGTCTGTGGCATGGATATGTGTTCAGGTGCATGCTTCAGGAGTGCATCGAGTACCTGGTTCAGCGTGTGTGAGAATATTGGTTGTGAGATGCCATGCATCTGTCCCACTGTATGCTGATAGGTGCCTGTGGCCAGGAAATGGAGCACACTCACCACCTTCAGTAGCGGGGGGATGGCAGTTCTGATGTCTATGAGGCTCACAATGTTGTCGTGGATCATGTCCACGATGCTGGTGATGGTAGCCCTGTCCAGACGGTACAGGGTGTGTATCTGCTCAGGGGTCAGGTTGAATGGACTGGCTCTGATCCTGGGTATTGGTGGGTGCCTCTGTGGTATGATTAGGTGCTGTTGTGGTGCCTGCTGTGCCTGTCTTGCCCTCCTCCTCCTCCTCCTCCTCCTGCGTCTCCTTTGTGCTGCCTGTTGTTGTAGCAGCTGCGCTGCAATGAGGTCCTCCAGGCCATGTAATGCTGCCAGTATTGGAACCATCTTGGTGTGGGGAGGGGTGTGGGAAGGGGTGTGGTGTGCTCCTTTTGAGCTGCCACACTCTCCATTGCCTTCACCTGTGCTGATTTGGTCCACCTGTGGCAGGTGTGAACACTGCTCATTTCACTTAACGGGTGGTCCGCGATGCCAGTATTTGCACCATGGCGGTAAGGGGTTTGGGGGGATTTACCATGCCGCTATTAGCAAGTGCACTGGCCTTGTGATGCTGTGCTAATAGCGGCATGGCGTAATTAACGGGATGGAGGGTCGCACGGACGCGGCCTGCCCGCTATTAGTGGCACCGTAATTAGTGGTGCCGCTAATAGCGGTGTGCCGGGTCGTGATCCACATGGGGATTTAACGTTACCGGTAATACATTACCGGTAACGTTAAATCCCTACCGCCATCCGTTTAATGAGGCCTATGTCTGTGTTTCACTCTCTGAGTAATCCTATCCATACCCTGATAACTTGTTTAAAACTGTCAGAATTCGTTGTACATCCTATCTTTGATTTCTAAGCATTAGCGCTATTCTTCCATTCACTCCTGTCTTGTAGGTCCTTAGCAATATTTTGATTAAATAAATTAATTCTCCCTACATATAAGGGGCACACTGCGTCAAGGGTTACAACTGCAGCGTAACTTTTCTATTCACGGGTGGCGTTCCTCTTTTCTAGCCATTAAATCTAGTGTAAGTGAAATTTGTCTTTTTCTTTCCAAACTGATTTTCTTTTTAACTGCTTTATTTTACCAAAACCGAATTTCTCTCACTTTGAAAATCTCATCCAGTTCCTCAGCTATAGTCACTCTTTCACTTCCCTATTGTCCCTGTAATGTGCATCTATCACTCAGCCTAAAAAGTACATTCCGATTTTCTCGATTTCACCCGTTTAAAAAAAACATTTTGACATTTAAAACTGAAAAAGTGTAAAATGCAACTTTACAACGTGTGTTTTGGCTGCACTGCAGTTTTACTTTCAAGTGCTTTCCGGAATGTATGCCCTTTGTTGATACCTTGCCCTGTAGTTTCTAGTGATATTATATCCCTGATACTGTGATAAATCATATTTACCTCCTTGATTCAACTGCACATTAATTTAATTATTTGACAATTCCGAGTGCCGTTTTATGCAATTGCAAAGGGTTTTAAAATCTGTTTTTGCCTCTTATTTTATGAGGGAAGGTCGGTATTTGATTCTGTTTGCTGCATAGTATCCCTAACTTCTTGCTGCTCCTTCCCATTCACTCGATTCATTGGTGTTTGAGGGAACATTGCAGGAGAAAATCTTAACTCGGGTGCTATCTACCAGAATATAAAAAGTGGTCCGATTCATTTGTGCTTTGGATATGTTCTTGTAGGAGGTCGCCCAAATGCATTTAATTAGTTTACATTGTAATTATCACCCCATTGGTGATTGCTGCCCAAAATTCAAACTGTGTGATTGTCTTTGAATTTAAAATAAATAAATATTGTATTCCCACCAACCGGCCTGGTTCATGGTCCATTGAAAAAAGGAGGGGGTGTGATACGGGTTGGGGGCCAGCTCAATTCGAATTCCTAGAAAATAAAGAAAAAGTATTCTAATTGAGTGCTACATCCTAGGCTAAGGGCAAGAGTCCTGATCCAGCGTGTGACGCCCGATTGGAATCCTTTACAGAATGCCTTCATGAGAAGGAGGCAGCAGTGGTTTATGAGGATAGCAGATGCTTTTGTCATGGAAAGTTATGTGTTGGAGTGTTTGTAGAGTGAAACATTTGTTCAGAATGGGAATCGTACTGCCATAGGATAAATCGAGGTGTAACTTAAAGCAGTCCTTTATTTTGTGGAAGTACCAGGCATTTAATTTGCTCCTGAAACACAGGTGATTGGATTGATTTTGAAAGATTTGGGCTGGCTGGCCAAGCGTTTGTAGCTGGGACTACTAAACTGTTGGTACAAGATCTTTTTTTCCGGAAACGTGGGATATTTCATCTGGTAAGACCCACTGATTGAAGAGTTATACTTTTGAGTATCCACTCAGCCTTGATGAGAGTGGGGGTCTTTAGAGATCATAGAAAGCCTTGTGAACTAGGCAGAGAGATGTCAAATGGAATGGGCTCAATACCGGCAGCCATTGAAGGGATGTGAGGCCGGGGTAATGTGGCCAAATCTCAGTGATTTAGTTGAACATTGGGTGTTAGAGTTTTACACACACTGGGGATGGACCATTCATTTTTGTAACATTCCAAGGAAAACACTCTTGTCAAACTCCAGCCTAGAAGAAACAAAGTCATTGATAGCAGTGATGTCTGTGTGTTTGGTACCACACACAAATAGCATGTGTACCAATTGCATGGAACGCTTCTGTAGCTTATAGGTTCCCTGGGTAAGCATTGCTCAAGAACCTTCCAGAAAGAAGAAAGGGGTCTGAAATGATTTATTTCTGCTTTTCACATTTGGTCGGGCCTGACCTTATCCAGCGCAACGGAAGCATAGGCCTGGCAGTGTGCATACAGAAAGGAATTCCTATGCTATGTTTTGTTATTTGGATTTATAACATACTCAACTTCCATTTGCATGGTCTCCAGGTGCTCTGGCAGATCTGAAAGAGGGGGTGTTGGCTGAGATTACTGGGGAGTGAGGGGAAATGCAAGATAGCTTTGCCGTTCTATTGATGTATGCAGACCAGGTATACCCTGAGTTTTGCGTTCCAGTCCGTTCCTAGGTATTCTGTCTCAAGAACATAGAGGCTCTTGTATCGCAAGCGAAGCCTTGTGTGCCCCTGGTGCTCCGATGCTTTGGCCGAGGCTGTAATATGTAAATTGGTGGCAGAGGTGGAATATTCAGAAGTTTGATGACTGTGGGGTGGGGTGTTCAATTGCCATGTGTGGGTGGCTTAGTTGGTATTGTGTGTCGTAACATAGAATTTTAGCATGTTACTGCGGGAAGCAGAGACGTTGATGGGCAGGTTGGTAAGGGCCACAGACACTCCTGAAAGCACATATCTCGGGAGGATAGATCAGGGGCAGCATGCTCGCCTTGGAAGCAAGACAACACGGAGCAACACAGGTTCGACACCCGGGTCTGTGGTTAGAACCTCTGTGTATTAAGCGTGTTATAAATAACTAATCATATCATATCACATATAGAAAATCATCACATGGCACAGTATGACACAGAGTCAGCAGCAGCACGTGACCAAGGCTGTTCAATGCAAAACACTCTGGTGACCAAACCTTGCTCCTGCCACTGGTCCCTTGCAGGCAAGCCCCGCATCACTGTCGCACAATCTCTCTCTCTCTCTCTGTCTTCCTCAAATAGATAAACTGCACCCTGTGTGTAACAAGGGTCTGGGAATTGGCATTACCAGAAGGGATATCAAAGATTAAGGGAAAAGAGTTCTGAGAGGCAAGAACTTTTGGTTAAGAGAAAGGGCTGCCTGAGATTTGAAGACCCCCGGCACACCATTATACTATGCTTGCTATGCTGTTTGACAGGCTGAGAGCTGCGCTCAGTGGCAGGCAGGGAATTCCGCCTGCTGGGGCAATGAACAGCGTTCATGTGGCATTTGTGGGCGACTGGGTAGAGCCAAAATCCCTGGGCCTTTCTCACATATGTTACCGCCTTATATTCCACAAGCCACACTCCCCTCTCACTCAGTGCACACAGCCACAGATCCAAATGAAAATGCGCTCCCGTGCCAACCCACTGCCCTTCAATTGGATTTGAGGCAGCTTTGTTGCTCGCATTTCGGAATGAAGCTGAAACCCTGCAGGGGGGGGTTGTGCACGATGAAATGAGGAACACGAAAGTTAAAAGATGGAGCCTGGATTCCTTGAGGTGCCCCACGAAGCTGGGTGCGCCATATCGTGGCCTTACAACTAGTGCCTAGCTGAAGGAAGTTGAAAAGAAACAATCTTGATAGTGAAAAAGGGATGGGCAACCCCAACCAATAACGCAGAAATGTCGAATTTGCACTACCCCGAGCTTTTTAATAGATAGTGATCCATGGCCAAGATCCTTGGAAATCTTTGTGCAATAGCTAACTATAAACCATGGAATGCCCATTATCCTGCCCTGGCACTATCTGCCAAGCGTGTAGTTCCTGCTCGTAGGACACTTGTGTGCGAGCAGTTCCACTTGCGCATAACCAGGTAGGCTTCATTATTCTGGACATGGCCATTATCTGCATCATATGTGTTGTGTTGTGTGAGTTGCCAAAAACGTTCATGAACCGACGTCAATATACCCAGATCACACGAGACAATACTTAACAGAATGCCTTGCTTTGACAATCTGTGCAAGTAGAGCTACATCATTCCTTTTTGTATTTTATTTTAATTAACTATTCATTTAACACGAAAATCAAGCGATTATTTATTGGAAAAACACAGGTGCATATTTGCATCCAGCAATACTGCCCAGAACGGCAGAAGGATAATTCACAAGAAAGCATATAATGTGCATTTAGCGTGACACGTAGAGTGTCACGGAGCGGCGTGCAGTCATTAACATTTAGATAACGAGGACACTGCTAGAAATGTGCCTCGCCTTGCAAGGGGTCGCTTGATTGGCTCACGACTGCCACCAAGACGCAAGTTAATTAGTGACATGGAAACTGGGGTTTCTGGCATTTTCTTTGCTTTCAACACTATCATTAGTTCAAAATCATACTTACATCTTAGCCCAAACGTACCTCCTATTATTTTGCTTATGCCTCCCATCCCAACATAACTGAGCAGTTCCGTTTGACATCTCGCCACCTTGTGTTGGTACGGCCATGCGGCACACCTTAATTGTGCATGTGCCATTGCCAGAGTGCACGATGTATAGTAGGATTTCCACATACGCATAATCTCCTTACGTTTAGTGTCTGACATATGTGTGTCAATTAGCGATGGCACCATTTTGGATAGCTCCTAAATTCATGCTTCAACGTATGATGCAGCCACCTTGCATTGCTGCAGACAACATACTGGTGGCATCTCCTTCTGCCTCCCCTACGTAGCTCAGCGGTCTTGAGAGAAGTGCTTTTTTTCCTTAAGTATTTTCTGTGGTCTGTCAGTAATGGGTGAAAACCATTTGATTTAAGCAGAGGCTGCTTCCAATTCTTGATGTTAGTAGCAGTGGCCAATCTGTCCTCTCACTAAAACCCTGAATATGGGAGTGAAATTATGACATCCATTTTGTTCTAGCCAATGAATCACTGTTCCACTCTCGGGTCTTGCTCGTCTCCTTTGGGGACTTTTATTATAGACTGTTTTAGGTCTCCACGAGAATGGTTCATTTCCATGTAAAAATTGACCAGAAGTGCACATACACTTTGAAAAAAGACCCTCCACCTATGTTCCCTTATCCACTTTGTCTCTGCCATGCTAGACTTGCCAGTTAGGGATTTCCCACATGTGCTGATGCTACGATAGAGGCAGTCGTTGGCCACTTGCTTTGTTATGCCATTGGCCAATTCAAGATCTACTGGAATCTCTTTGTCTTTGTTTTAAACTGATGGGATATTCATCTACCGCATAGTTACTGACCTCTTATTGTGTCAACCCCCCAACTCGCCATGATCAAAGAGCTTGTGTCCTCCTTCTTCTCAGGGAATGGACCAATCTGTCTAGTACGTATTTCCCTCTCATAGCAGCTTAACAGATGGCTGGTTGACATCAATGTTCTGATCATACAGATTCCAGTTTTGTTCTGTGAGATCTTTTAGTTATTTTCCCTAAAAAGAGCTGCATACAGTTTACCATTCATATGCCAAACTCATATATCTAGGAAAAACTTGTGCGATAGTGAATACCAAATTACGTTGTTGTTCTTAAGAGCAGACATCATCTGCGATCCTGAGCCATATGCGCTGGAGGACGCTGATGGCTTAGGCTCCCTTCTACATGCCAGGCAGTTTGCGGATAGTCACCTGACCAAACGAGAATTCACATTTATTTCTTTCTGAGGCAATTACCGGGGAGGCCTAATTGAGCAAAACTGTGGGCCTATGGGAACATTGAAAAGAGCTTTCAAAGTATCCTAAAAGAGATCCTGAACCTATAGGTCTCTACCTTCACAAAGGTGAGGTGAGATTGTACGCCCTCACTCATGAACTAGTGGAGGAAGAGGAGAGTCAGCGTTGATTTTGTAGAATTTTGATGAGGTCTCCACGTTATCTTTAACCAATAGTTTCCTAACTGTAGGTGAATGGATTTAATGCTTATTTCAGCTGATCATGCTGACTATGGTACAGAATGGCTCTTGTTTGCATTACATGGAAATGGTAGCGTCCATGTAGTTATGGTTAAGTTGGTGTTTCCATAGGAAGAGCATTTTTTGGGTGTCTTATAACTTCGCTCCCTCTGGACGAATCCTCACCAAACTTTACAAAAAAAGTATATGGCCCACTCTGTATTTTTTTGCAAAGTTTGGAGAGGTTTGGTCCAGAGGTTTGGTCCATGGGGGGGGGCAAAGTTATAGGGGGAGTCCCAAAACCATAGACATAATGGGAAAAAACTTTGCGCACGCCTACAGCCTAAACCGCTGGACGGATTTACCCCAAATTTGCGGCGCGGGGGCTTGGTCCCGAAAGCGTGCTTTTGCAAATTTGGTGTAAATCCGTCCAGTAGTTTTAAAATGACCAAAATGTAAGGCAAAAAAATTAGTGATATCTCCGTTCGCTCCGCGGACGGACTTCCCGGTTCGCTCCGTGGACAGTGCCCTGATTGGCCGAGCGGCTTGCGTGATGTCCGCGGACATGCAACGTGTTCGCTGATTGGACGGGTGGTGCGTGAAGCGCGTCAGATTTTCTGTGGCGGCCGCCATCTTGCATTCGCCGACGACCGCGGACAGCGCGGTGAAACTTGGATTAAAAATTGTATTTAGTGGAGTGTGTTGGTGTGTAAGAGTGTTTGGGGAGGGTGGGGGAGTATGAGATAGGTTCAATGTTCTGTTTTTTTTATGTGCTAGACACTTTTGTTGTGTTCGATTTGTCTGCGGACAACACAGCTGTTCTGAAATTTTCTATATAAACTAAATGGTGGGGTGTTCTGAGGACGGAGTATGTGTCCGTTTTGTTTGCAAGCAAGCTAAAATTGAGCTAAGAACACTCGTGGTGTCCTTAAATGTTTGTACATAAACAAAATGGGGGTGTCCTGAGGACGCTGTCCGTATTGTACTCTGGCAAGTTGAATGTGTTCTAAGAACACTCGCCGTGTCCTGAAATGCTCTGATTACTTACCGGTAATCTTCATTACTCCTAGTCCTACTCTTCCTCGTCACAGTACTGACGACCCTCCTCACCCTCCCTGCGGGGAAGGTCCCATGCTCCGGCTTGGTAATATGAAACTGAGTGATTTGGATTTTTGGGAGGAGTTATAGGAATTTAAAGAAATAGAAGAAGGTCCTGTGTCGGAGGCAGGGGCCTCATGAAGTAAGTACTGGGACGAGGAAGATTGGACGTGGAGGTAATGTTTGCAATTAAACAAAATGGGGGTGTTGTGAGAAAGCTGTTCGTATTGTTCATTGTCAGGTTGAAAGTGTTCTAAGAACCCTCCTTATGTCCGTTGACATTACAATTTCCTATGGGCCTTACCCAACTTTTTGTCCACTAAACAAATGATAAATCAGGCTGCTGTGCGCCGACATTATGTGATAATCCTATCACTTGCCCCATCGAACTGGCTGACCTGCTTTTGCGACACTAAATCATATCTCCCGCCCCTAAGCCTGACATTATCAAAGCATTCATATTCCCCGTCTCCCTCTGTGACGTTACAGGGTGCGTAGCCAAACGCGCCCAGTCGTCTCCAGTCCTACGCGACAGAACCCGGAAAACAACATAGATCATCTCACAACACAGCGCGCCACAATTTGGAATATGAAACTGTGATTTAAAAGCAAACAGCAAGATTGTACATATCGTAAAGTACTTTTATTTGACATCAAATGTTTAGAGAATATTCAGCGATTTGCATTTGTCTTTACTGTCGATCCGCAAAAGTTCATCTTGAGTCACGCGCTGTTCCTTTGCGGTACACAGGGTGTTGGTTTATGATAAAAGAAGCACTATGGTAGCACTGATAATCGGAAGGCTGTTCCAACAATGAGGCATTAGACCACCATAATGGTTGGTATGTTGCTTCTAGCCGCTAGTATCGCGTAAGGCCCAGTCATCTCCAGTCCTACGCCACTTTACACAGAACCCGGTAAACAACACAGATCATCTCACAACACAGCGCGCCACAATTTGGAATATGAAACTGTGATTTAAAAGCAAACAGCAAGATTGTACATTTCGTAAAGTACTTTTATTTGACATCAAATGTTTAGAGAATATTCAGCGATTTGCATTTGTCTTTGCTGTCGATTCGCAAAAGTTCATCTTGAGTCACGCGCTCTTCCTTTGCGGTACACAGGGTGTTGGCTTATGATAAAAGAAGCACTATGGTCGCACTGATAATCGGAAGGCTGTTCCAACAACGAGGCATTAGACCACCATAATGGTTGGTATGTTGCTTCGAGCCGCTATTACCGCGTAAGGGCATATTGGTCCTTGGCGATTGTCCCATAAAATGGTGAGGGTCATGAAGTTGTTTAGAAGTAGCTGCACCTGGCAGTTAAAAAATCCGTCGGCCGGGGTCTGAAAATCGTGGCATTGACAGTAGGGAAGGATGTACCTGTTTTAAAAACATAAATTAGTCTCACGAGCCGATCTTCATTAAAAATATTCATTTTATTTATTAGGGCGTGAAACTATTTGCTAGCGAGGATAGTGCAACGGAGTATGTTAACTTATTCCCACTAACCCACCCTCTCTCCTCTGCCTTTTTCAGAGCCGTCTGAGCGCCAGGGGACCACTTCGGCTGTGATAGTGCGCGGTACAAAACAATATGCCACATTGAACGAACAAGTACAACTTAACCGAGCTTTAACGCCACACTATTGTTATTATATTCCGGTATAAAATAATCTAAAGGGTTACTTACATTATATTGGCATTTTCCATTGTCTATGCGTAATGCAGTCCGTAAATACGACTCCGTCTGTTCCAACGATCTTTCTCATAGTGATATAATATATAAAAGCGGTTTAGTTTCAGAAATTTCATCCTTATCGTCTCTTACGTTTTTGCACCCATCTTTCAAAAGAAGTCTTTTGGCACGATCCCTGTCTGTCAACGTCAAATAACAATAGAACCTTATAGTGCGAGTCGTGGGCCACTCCGGCCCGCGAGCAAAAAATGGAAGCAGCTGACCTTCACTGTGAAAGAGCATAAATTCTTACTTTGCAACATTCTGTGTAAAGCCATCCCTGAGAAATTGCTTTTTACACTGCATCTTTGTATATTGTCTGCGTGCTAATGAAAAAAGTTTGTTAAAGGGAGTTTATGGTTAACTTGCGCTACTAAAAACCTATAAAATTGAGTAAAAAACGTTGTTAAGGGGACGTTATGGTTAAGTTGCGCTACTAAAAACCTGTGAAATTCAGTGAAAAAACTTTGTTAAAGGGACGTTATGGTTCCAAGTAAAACCGAAAAACCCCTGAAATTCGCCAGTTATGGTAAGCTAAGCAACCATAACTCGCGCCACCACCGTGCACTGCTAAGCCTAACACCCAGAACATCATAGATGACATCACAAATGAGTGACCCCCAGATCCCTTATGACATGAAGCTTATGAATATGTGCGAGGCATGCATGTGATAGCTTAATGTGTATACGTCCAGAATCCTCTGCAGTAAGGCTATGTATATGTTAATGTGGATCCGCAACAGGGCACAGCTGGTTTGGACGCACCATCTGATGTTCACCATATTTAAGAAAATGGATGATATGCCATTATTTTTAGGAAGTGTGGGATGACTGAAGTCACAGTAACCTTGTGCTTTAGAGGGCTGTATTCAAGTTCAGCTGCTATAGAAGTATGTTGTGGTCAATGGCATTGAAGCAATCAGAACGCTTTTAGGATCAGTTTATCTTCCTGGTCCGTGGTGTCAAGCAGTTCTTCTCTGATATTCCAAAGGGTAGTTTCTATTCTAGGGTGGCATGACAGCCAAATTAGTAATCATTGAGAAAGCCATGATATTCTGGGTGGGAGCAAAGTATGGTGGTGAACATGCATTCCTGGGTTTGGGTCATACATGCACAACCCTTGATAACAATATAATTTTCTCGGGTTTCAAGGTTAGACTTTGCTTTATTTAGAATTGGAGTAAAGAGGCCATGTTTAAGCTTTGCAGGAGGATATTTACCTCAGCAGGCTCATTAATAACTGTGCGATGATGATGATGATGATAGGAGAGAAGGTTGCAAGCACCCTCTTGGAGTACTTCAATTTTCTTCAGGACACGTGTATTATTGCTGAGTCTGTGTCTTCCCCTAAGGAGATTCATTTTGTTTCGTTCTTGGGGTCTACTGCACGATTTGGGTGTACCACAGGGCCTAACAGTATTTCACAGAGTCTATGAAACTCTGCTAATTGAGTCCTCTTAGACAGTATGCACATAGGTGCTCAGAATCTGACATCATGTTTGATTTTCCCAGAGCATATGTAGATCTTTATCGGGAAGCCTGTGGATGTCTCCGATAGTCTATAGGTTGTTGAGGGAGACTTTGTATGTGGTGTGGTCTTGGTGTGTTTCTAAGCCAGTCTGTGTGTACTGCAGAGCCTTTGTGTGCCCATATAGTATATTGGGCCCTGATTCATGGAATTATTTGCATGTAAAGCAGGGATTTGTGGGCAGAATGGCACACAAATCCCTGTTTTACACACAAATAATTCCATGAATCAGTGCCTTGGTCTATAAAGGTATGTTTAGTTCCCAGACAGTCTTTCATTGTCTGTGGGAATGTACAGGTGTTCCAGAGAATACATGTGCAGTCCAAAGAAAATGTGCGTAGACCCTAAAGACTGTGGTTATTCAGAAATTATGTGCATCACTCACACAGTGTGTTTCTACCACAGAGTATGTGTGTAGTAATAGAGCCTCTAGGTGTCCCAAGTCAGTTATCCTTCCAGGGAGCTTGGCTACCATCAAGATATTTTGAATGCAAAACCTACAGGAGATGTGGGAAGATATAATGGGTGGGGGAGTTAGCTTAACCAACAACAAAACATGCACATTTTAACAGATTGTCTAAACAGTCAATCGAATGTGGCAACCAGGTGAGTGATTTCTGACAGTCCAACAAGCACAGAAAAAGTTGTTAAATTATGATTTTAAAACAAATAGTTTAAAAACTTTTCTTAGAACTAAAAACATGGAGATGAAATGCAACTGCCTATTCATTTAACATTTTGATTCATGCATTTTCAAATCAGTACATGATTTTCTCCTTTGTTTATCAACCTTCATCCATCCAATTTTTCTCTTTTACAAAAATGCACTGCATTATTTTTCCATGGGGATGCTCAATGTGGTATGACATTGTAGGGACGTATGACAGCAAGCATGGGAAAAACAGAACGAGAGGTGGGTAGAGACATATGTGCAAGACTTTAAGTGGGTCGATCCAACCAGGTCCTGGAATTGGCTGAAGTGTAAAAGAAACCCACAAGACAGGATCCTGAGTTCAATCAAGATTTGTTTGAATGTTATCACCTCTAATACCAGAGGCTTTCCTCCACCCAAATGGGAGTGTACTAGACCCACCCAGTAGGAGCACTGGTGGGAATAGCTGTAGAGACAAGTATATTCCTGTCACTTTGCATCAAAGACAAAGTAGACAATAAACCCTTGCAGTGGGCTAGCCACCCTCTCTCATCCACACAGGAATGATTTACTAATGTCATGTAATTTATAGTGGGCCTACTGTTAAACCACTTACCAACCCATTCCATATCAAAACATGCACAAAATACCATAAGACAATATTCTGCAATTTATACAGATGCCCCACACTTAATTAACTTGTGCTCATGAATTGATTCTCAATAAAGAACATTCAATGAAGCTCTCATATTCTTCTGCAAAGTGCATTTCCTTTTAGTAAGAGAAATAAGTAATAGAAAAATATTGAAGCTACTATTGAAACTACACATAACACACTCAATATGAGAAAGGTTATCAATGAAAACACTTTTATAATGTTCTAGCCTATATCATACTTCAAAAGAATCAACTATCGAAAAACCCACAATATCTTTTCAATGGCAATTTTATGCTCATCAGTTCTCACTAAAAAGCCTCATGAATTGAACTGCCTTTTTAATACCTCCCCACTTTCTCAATGTGATATAAGAAATGAGTAACACATTTTCTCACGCTCACAACAGTCCCCTGAGATAGTAGAGAGCTGAGAGCTGAAAGCCTAAAGCTGGAAGCAGGAGGAAGGTATGCTGAGTTGAACAATCCAAAAATCATGAACAAATCCCAAATATTCACAGAATATCAAATTCAATGGCAATAACCACCTAGAAAATGCATCATGGTGTTCTAATGGCTGTAATAAAGCCTTACAAGAGATCTAGTGTTAATTAGAATTTACTATGTTGCAAACATAAGCCAAATCTGGACAGGAGAGCCCAATGGGTTTCAGCTACTGTAATTAAGACCTTATTCTTCCTTATACAGTTCAATAAAAAGGATTGTCCTCCCAAAAAGACTGAAGCAGAAGCTTTTTCAGCCTCTTAATTCACAAATCAAATGTAATGCTGCAAAAGCTGCCAAAATTCCATGTCAGACAAAGAGGAGCAATCAGCCCTTTTCTTCTCCATAAGCCCGAATGGAAGAGGTTTCCCAGCTTGCTTAGGCCCTTGACACTGCCTTCAATTTGACAGCATATCCCAATGATCTTGACAGCTCTGTTTTATCCTGCTCAGAAATGCCCTTTATATATCTGCCAGGTTTACTTATGCAAATGCTCCACCCATATCAAAACATATTTTTCTGGTTTGTTTATGCATAGGATTTGAGAATGGTTATGAATATGCTACAGGCACGTGCATAAACAATATTCTGCAAGCGTATCCAGCCTTGCCAGGAAGCCACGTCATTCTACATCCCATAGTCCACTGTAGTCCATTGTAGTGCATCAGAACATTGTTTACAATTTACTGTAACATCGGGTACTATTTACATAAACAAAACAGCCACTGTATCGCAGCCCAGAACTCAAGTTTACAGTGTTCTCTATGTGTACCAAAATAACTGATAATCTCACTCAAATTCCAGACTTGTCGCAAGACAGTAAAGGATTGCATAATAATTAACTTATAGAAAATTATTTAAATGTAAAACTGCATCATTTTACTAAAATGCATATATACATGCCTACCGATTTAGGTTTCATGTGTGTCCTAACAGTACTATTATATAACAGGACTTCATTGATTGTGGATAATCCTGAAATCTCCTGAATGTATTTCCCCCATTCAGCTATAATATATGACATTGCCTTGGCAGCAGGGGATGATTAGACCCCTTTTTATCCATTCTCTGCTCAGTCGTCTGCCGGACAGCCTCAGTCTGCTGCATGTTAACAAGAAAGCAAACAGCGAGGAATTAATGGCAGCAGCGACCACCTATTTCAAAGACAATTCCTATGCAAAATGGGTTAATTGAACGCTAGATTGTTAACAGTATTAATAAACTAATATGTACAGCCATTGACAGGGTTGCACCAGGGCATACGATTGCTTTGGGCACTAATGAAAAAATTGACCCACTATCACAAATGGCAGTTTATGTTACGCTCACCTGGGTTCCACAGGGGCGCTGAACGAAGCTGGACTGCAGCGGTTTCCACCAATGTGACTCGTAGTGTAGTGATGAGTGACTGCACTTGCCCACTTAGTTTCATCTATCTGGCACGTAGGAGGATTTTCCTAAAGTAGTAAATTGATAATTAGCTGACCGTGGCAAAAGGGGTTAACTTTGTCTTTTCCGAAACCACCTTGTCTTCCCTGATCATGTTTACCTTATTGTTAGGAAGGATGGGATCTCCATTCTTCATCGGCGTACAGGGGTGCTGTTACGCTCACCTGGACCCCACAGGGGTGTCGATCGGACCCGGACAGCTGCGGTCTCCGTCAACGTGATGCGTAGTGCAGAGATGACTGTTTGGACTGGCCCGCCTAATCTTGTCTGGTGGACCCAAAGAAGTATTTTCCTGCAAGTGGAGATAGGGATTATCCACCTGTGGGTTTTAGTGATGGCCTCCCAACTGTTCTCGCTCTCCCCCACTAATCACCTCTGATATCGCCTTAGTAACCTCACCTTATGTTTATAAAAGATGAGCTCTCCATCCTGCGTGTCTTGTAGGGGGCGCATAGATACCAGTTACTTCACTGGTTTGAAGGCGTTGGGAGAGTTCCGGTAAGCATTGACTCTGAAGTCCCAGGCGGGATTGATAAGTATCAAGTTCAAAGAGTTCAATGTGCCCAATGTTCACTCTTGTCCCCTTCCTTCCTTAAGTTGCAACTGAGTTTGTGAGAAGAAGGTCTCCTAGCTGCTGCTGGCGTTCAGGTAAGAGTCTGTGTTACCCAACGCTGTCTGGTAACTATTGCATCCGTTAACGTGTTGTTTTTCTCCCTCTTTACAGATGCGGCATATGAAGAAATGGAGAATAATACCGCCAGTGGTAAATCAGGTAAGTCTATGGTGGTAAGAGGTATTTGTTGATTCCCTTGGCTCACCTTGTTATTCTTGTGCCCCTAGGTGCCGGAGTACGGCGAAGAAATGATGGAGACAGTGCCGGATCGAAAGATGCTGTGAGAACTGGTGAGTATGGCGCCGTGCTGGAGCTGGCGAAGCGACGTGTGCAGGACTGATGTACTTTCCAGGTTGGGAGATGAAATGGATCCGGAATCAGGTGAGGAATTTGAAATAAGTTTGTTTTCTAACCTTGTCCTTTTCTTCCTCTTTATTCTAGGAGCTCCGGATTCGAGGCGGGCGTGGCAGAAGACTGGATGCTGGCTGCAGGCACGCGGGCGTGGCAGAAGACTGGATGCTGGCTGCAGGCACGTTGAGAGTCACACTGCTGGATGCAGAATAACACGAAGCATGTGCTGCTGTTCGGGCGTGGTTTGAATATCCTCCAAAGTAGTCCCAGGAAAGAAATTCCCCAGGACCACACCCGAGTAAAAAATAGTCCCTGTAGTAAAATAGTCCCATCCAGGCCTCACGTTGGCTTGGATTTATTTGCAGCATGGTCTTCATGAGGTAAGTAATGTCTATGAGCCTGGCGCTTATGGCGCCAGGACTGATTTTTATTATGAGCCTGGTGCCTACGGCGCCAGGACTGAACCCAGACATCCCCTAGCTGGGGCTGTTGGGGTTTTTGTAAATGTCTGGATACCTGCTCCCGGGGCTGATGGGCTTGATCCGGATGCCCGGGGGTAGGCATCATGACAGGTGCGTAGAAACCAGTTAACTTCACTGGTCTGTAAGCTTATGGCAGAGTTTTCAGACAATGATGACTCTGAGGTAAGTTTTATGCCAATCCAAAGTATAATGCAAGTTTTACAGTTCGATTGTCTTATAGTTCACTCTTGCTCCTTTTATATATTTCTTCCCTTGCAGAATGGCCCAAGGTGAATGTTCCATCTCCGAAAGGATTGAGGTAGCGCCAAGGTAAGAGTCCGTTTTGCACCAAGCACTAATCTTAGCAAGCGATATTGTTCATTAAGAGATTAACCAATTGTCCTCTCTATAGTTTGCAGGTGTGGTGCTTCTCCTGAATGAGGGACGTAGGATGATGACTAGCGACACCGCAAGCGGTAATGTACCAAGTAAGTAGCTTGCGGTATGAATTTGAATGTCTTTTGCAGAGCGCAGCCCACCTGTTGTTTTTCTTTCTTTTGCAGATGCTCCGAGCGGCGATTTCAACAGAGCGCCTTGCGGGATCGTGTGGATGAAAGGAGCATTGGTGAGTATGCCGCGGCGCTGCTGCTGACAGTGCAGCGCTGTAACAGATGTTTTCTTTTCCTCACAGGTGCGGCGACTCCCCGATGAAAGCGATGACTAATGGTGTGGCTCCTGTTCTAATCTGCTTTTCCTCTTCTCCTTTGCAGGTTCGGTTCACGGAGAACAAGATGGATGTAGCTGTAGACTGGATGCTGAGCTGCAGGCACGGTGAGCGTTACGCTGCAGAGATGCAGAATAACGCGAGGCGTGTGCTACTCTCCGGGCGTGGTTTAAATAGCCACCATAAAGTAGTTCCCAGGTAAAATAGTTCCAGTACCACACCCAAGAAAAATAGTCCCTGGAAGAAAGTAATCCTTTCATGGCCTCACGATTGCCTGTACATGATTTCTCTACAGGATGTCCTGCTTAGTTTTAAAAAAGGCAATATGAGCCTGGCAGCAACAGCGCCAGGACTGAGTCCATAAAGCCCCTAGGCGGTCCCTTGAGCCTCCCTGAGTTCTCATGGGTGCCTGTACTCTGGGCAGATGGGTCTGCTCCTGATGTCTGGGGGCAGGCATTGTGACAGTTTATTCCTTTTGTGACAGACTGTTTAAGTAGTACCCAAGAGGGAGTTTCGTGGTAAAATATGTTGCAATTTGTGCATTCCAAAAAATATTTGTTCAGTAACACTGGTCAAAACCATTAGCCGCACAGTGAAACAACTAGTCAAACTGGCCCACTTGGGCCAGAAGAATTGCCGACTTCGAGCAAAAAACTAGCCTACACTTGCATTGCCCTTCAAACCAGTCCTAGTATGGACATTGAGTACCTGTTACTCTGTGTTTTTGGTAACTGCTTTAGCTTATTGTTCATTTGAAAAAATATGTTATTCTTTTGTTGCCCTCTTTGTTGCACATTTTGGAGTCTTGTGCGTTAATCTGATGTATGTTGGGTTAGCACAGAAGAATTATGACTGCAAATTCATGACAAAGTCCAAACCTGAAACACACTCAAACAAATGATGGCATAAGCCAAGACATAGGGTACACAGATGTTATTCATAAGGTAAAATGTGTATGTTGTAATGTGGGCTGGCATGCCCGCCTTTGCTTTAAAGGGACACAGTGGTTCATCCACAAGGTCCTTGACTTCAAGTCCTGCGTTGTCATGTCTCTTTTGATGCTCACACATTATCTCAACCAGCTACCCTCACTCTAGGGGACAAGTAGTCTTCCTACCTTGTGGGGTACACACATTTACTTGAACAAAAGGAAAGCTACACTTAGTGTGCCATATTCTATCATCATCCGGGAAGAACTCGAGAGTAGTGCTGAACAAATTTACCTTTACTCAATTTAAAGTTGTACTGGGTATCAAAAATATCTCAATTTTATTATACAATCTATAACAGATTTTATGAAAACATTAAATGATAACTAATAAAACATAGTACAGTACATACACGTAATCTGCAATGCCCTATTGCACATTCCATACATCACATATGTATTCATAAAGCCAGGACAATACTATTGTACGTAAATTTCATTTCTGGATCATGAACACAGATCAAATGATCAAACCTTCAATTGCTCCTATCAATGCTTTTAATGCTAACTTCTTCAGTGTCTCTTGAGACCTGGGAATGAGACCAGACTTCAATGCATCTCTTTGCACCCGCTTGTTGAAGATCTGTGGGAATCATGGACCTCAGGCCACACTTCTCATGGCTTCCCTTGGCGAATCAGTTGCCTCTGAGAAGCCTACCACCAAAGTCCAACCTAAAGTATTTCTTAGTACAATCTCTTTCTCTGATTATACTAGTAAATTCACCTACAAATAATGTTTCTTATTTCTCTTCCTTCCTGAGCTTTCTCTAGGAACTTACTTTCTAAGTTCCACCCGTTAGAGCTTCTCCTTATTTACACTTTCTCCATTGATAGTTGTTGCAGGGCTAGACGGGATGCTTTGCCTCTGATCCCTGCTCTTCTCAGCAGTTTCTCCTCCTCACTACTGGCATTTGCTGGTGAACTCTCACTCTGATATTAATTCCATCCACGGAACTCAGTCCATTGCCCGGTTGTGCTCTTTCACACACCTTCCTGTCAGGACACACTAAAGTGGCTTAGCTAGGGCAACTCATTTGAAATTGCTTCTCAACCCCTCATCCCTGCTTTCTCTCATCGTATGTTCCTGGGTCTGGATCTCAGTTTTATCCTCACTGCTGAAAACCTTTTTTTTCTGACATCCACTGACTCTCAGTAGCTCGGCCTGACCTCCTTGATTCTCTGTGGCTTCCCTCACATCTATATGACAGCATACATCTGACTCCTGTGCCACTCTTCAATTGTGGTTATCTCCATTCCACTATATCTGCTTTTTCTTAGGGACATGGTGGCATGGTAGCATGGTCCATGTCACAAAGGCATGTCAGAAAGGAAGGACTTCTGATCCCGTGCTTTGCTTGATTTTTTGGAGTGTACTTTATTGCATACTCTGAAATGGGCCGCTGAAAGTGCAGCAACAATCCCCAACACAAATAGCTGCACACGTCTTTTTCTCAAGTAATGGTAATGAATTATATCCAGTGCAGTTAATACATAAGCAGACAAACGCACAGTTTAAAGAGGTGCCAGAACAATGTGTACTACATGGATAGTACAATATTATTAAACAAAAAAGGCTATCGAGTCATCGGAGAGTACGAAAAATAAAATAAATTCCTAGAAAAATAAAATGTTATTATGAACATTTAAAAAAGTAAAAAAATACAACACTCAACATATTCATGAGAAAACAACAACAAATGCATAGAAGTGTTCAAACACACTCATAGAGGAGATAGAATAAAAACATCATGTTTTTAATTTATATACATTCATGAGCCTCAACTGCCTATTGTCGAATGTACAAACAAACACTAATGGGCCTCATTACAACATTGGCGGTAGCCATGCCGATATTGGCGGCATGGCTGCCACCAAAACCGGGTCTGGGTTCCCTGAATGGGGAATTACCGGGCCATTCTGAGTTTGGAGGGCCCAGTAATTCCTCCTTCAAGGAGCCCAGGCCCAGACCTTCCCCATTCCCATTCGAGCCCCACGAGGGCTCAATGGGAATGGGTGCAGGGAGCTAACAACGGGCCGATTACGACTGGGTCGTTGTTAGCTTCCTGGTCCCCTCGCAGGGCCTGGTAAGGACACCTGGTTTTACCGGAAAACTGCATCGCTTGGTTTTCTATGTGCCTCATCTTTCAGAATTCAAGCGTTCCTTACTCCACAGGCTATCAGGTGCTCGACTGCCACCCAAGTGTATCCTGCTTTGGGGAGGGTGTTCACTCTTCCCGCTTCCCGCTGCACGAACTCTGCAAACATCATCCTCAGGGGGAAATCTTTCACAATAAAAGCATCCTGCTGCACAACCTCTACTAACAAAGTCCCTGAAGGGAGAGACCCTTGCAGGCTGGCATCCGTACAGCAAATGTCGGCGCCCATAGCGTCTCTGCTTCCCTTCAGCTGCACTCTTGCTGTGGAGTCATGGCAAGCACTCCACCTTCTTCTATAACTACTGCTACACCTCCTGATGGCCTGCTCCTGAGGGGGCCGTTTATGCCTACCGTGTCTCCATTAGGGTGGGTCATTACCACTAATAAGCTGCAACGTGCAGTCTCATGCTTCTGCAGTCCTCTTCTTCATCCTTGTACTTCCGACATTATGGGACTTGAAGTTCCCAACGTCCAATTCATTTCTTTTAAGGAAATATTAATCGCAAACTTTGTTTCTTTCCATAAGTTCCTTTTCAAAAGGATTATAGTAAGGTTTTACTGCATGGTCTTGCTCTTTATGGAATTTATGACTTCCAGAATCTGATATGATAACATTCACATATTCATCTTTCATATTCCTTTGTTGAACATGAGAGCTCTTCTCTTTACAATTATGCTTAACCATGGGACTTTGTTTTCTATTTCCAATACAGGACTGATCAACACAGTTCTTAACACCATCAGAGTAATTAGCTTTGGGGAAGAACAGTTTCTTCTGGCAACAGGGAATTATAGACTCTGGTATTATTGCCTCCTCTTCTTTAGAGGAAGAAAAATGCTGTGTCTCTCCCAACGCAGTCCTCCCATTCCCTTGGGGACCTTCTCCTCCCAGGTGATCCTCCCAGCTAACACCACCCCCAGGGTCGGGATCAGGTAGAGGCCGCCTTCCCCTGGCCACCTGGGAGGAGAAGCTAGGTAGGGTTTTTGTGAGGACTCGGCAGGATTCATCACAGTCCCCTCTAACAAACACTTGAGAACGGTTGGTTTAAGTTTGTCAAAGAGCATAGGATCATTTGTATGTAGGAGACCTGAGCCCTAGAGCAGGTTGGGTTCCAGGGTTATCAGTTCTTTTGCATGAACACAGAGAAAGGCAAAGGGGGGGGCCTAGAGGAGGTCTTCTGACCTGGATTGACAGAGGATTGAATTGGACCATTAACTCAGTTGACACTGGTTGCTCAGACCTCCAACACCTAATTATCGACAGAAGAACAGAAAATTATTTTATTCAACATCTATGATAGGCCTAATAATACAACAACCACTGTCTCAATAGCTCTTTTCCAGGAGCATGTATCGAACTGGGAATGTACTGACCCTAGTAACCTCCATCTTCTAGGAGTGGGGGATTTTAATCTTCAGTTTGAGCCACTTAACGACCTAGATGGGATTTGGGAAGACCAGGATGAGGCTTGGGCTATCGGTCCTTTGATGGGTAAATACCCCAGTAAAATGCATGGCTATGCCATTGAAACTGCTCAGATTTTGAATGGGTTTGGTTCAAGAGCTTGTAAAAGACATTTTCCAAATGACCAGCCAGCTAAAGACACATTTGTAAACCTAGATTATGTGATAGTCTGGGCTTGTGACTGGGGACTGGTAGAGGACTGTGTGGTCATTGATCGGCATGACAGCGACCACAAACCTCTGCTACCCACCATTTCGATTAAAGTTGAAGTTGAGCTGCCACTGAAATAACTCTGGGGGCCCACCCCCATCCTTCTGTTAAGCGGGCCAAGTTGATGAATGCACATTGCATTCCATCACCATATACATAACAACTCAGCTGAACTTTTTAAAATCTGCAAGGAACTGGCCAATCCTGCCGCAGTCTCTACCTCTCCTGTCCCCTCCCAGGCTCTCTGCATGGCACTGGCTTCTCACTTCATTTGAAAAACTCAGGACATCCTGTCCTCACTCTCCTCCTACACCTCCCTCCCTCTATTCCCTGTTCTTCCTCTGGCCCTTCTGCAGCCACCCCTCCTCCCTCCTTTTCTGCCTTTCCCATTTTCTCTGCTTACAAGGTTTCCAGACAAGTCCAATCTATGAAAGTCTCGTCGAAACAGGTTCACCCCTGTTCCTCCAAAACTACCAAGGACCACATCGACTCCCTGGCTCCTTCCCTGGCTGACTCCTGAATCACTCCTTCGCTACTGGAGTCTTCCCATCCCCCCTTAAGCACTCCCTTGTGCACCCTCTTCTTAAGAAACCCTCTTCCGACCCCTCCTGTCCGGCTAACTATCGCCCAATCTCCATCACTCCCTTCCTGGGCAAGCTCCTGGAGAAACTGGCCATCTCCCAGCTTAATCTCCACGCTGAATCTGTGGGTTGTCCTCATGACAATCAGTCTGCCTTCAGAGCTGCCAGAAGCACGGAAACCGCTCTCCTGAACATTCGTTAAGACCTGCTCTCCAACCCTGACTCTAACACTCTGTGTGTTCTCATCTTGCTTGATCTCTCCTCTGCCTTTGATACTGTCAACCATGCCATCCTGCTCAACCGTCTGCGTGATAACCTGGGTATCTCTGGTCAGGCTCTGGCGTGGCTGACTTCTTTCCTCTCCAATCGACCCTCCCAGGTCCAACTTGGGTCATTCCTTTCTGACATCTTTTTCTCTACCTGTGGTATCCCCCAGGGATCTAACCCCTCTCGCTGGCTGTTCAACCAATATCTGGCACTCCTTGCCCACCGCATCGCCGCTATCTGCCCCAACTTTCAGTGCTATGCGGATGATACCCAGCTCATTTTCAGGCTACCCTCGGCCTCCTCCTCTCCTTCCCTCATCTCTGACTGTCTCTCTGCTATCCAGGAGTGGTGTGCTGCCAATGACCTCTGCCTTAATGCCAGTAAGACTGAAATTCTACTCATCGGCACACCCACTGCCTCCTTCCCTGCAGCTCTCTGGCCGGCCTCCCTTGGCCCTCTTCCTGCAAGGCAAAAAACCTTGGGGTCATCTTCGACTCCACACTCTCCTTCTCTCCTCACATTTCTGACATTTCAAAGAACTCACACTACAAGCTGCACCTCCTCAGAGGTATTCTTCCTTTCCTCTCCTTCCCCCAGAAGCTCACTGTCTCCAGAGCCCTGGTTCTCTCTAAGCTGGACTACTGCAACAGCCTCTATCTAAATCTGCCTGCCTTTACTCTCCGCCCTCTGCAACTCATCCAGAACAGGACTTTGAGACTTGTCCATGGCCTCAAACCCAGGGACCTTATCTCTCCAGGACTGAAATCTCTTCAGTGGCTCCCAGTGGCTGCAATGATTAAGTTAAAAACCTTCTGCATTGTCCACAAGGCCTTCTGTGGCCTGGGGCCGAAATACCTTCAACTCTCTCTTCCTAAATATCTTCCTTCTCGAGCTCTTCGCTCATCCGCCTCCAACTCCCTCAGGGTCAGCCGCTTCTCCAAGCAAACGAGTTGGGGGTAGATCTCTCTCTGCGACAGGGGCCTCCCTATGGAACAGCCTTCCTGCCTCCCTGAAACTTGAGGAGAACCACTCCGGTTCCGGAAGCACCTCAAATCCTTCCTCTTTGCTTCTGCTTTCTCTCTCCCCTCTCCCCTGCTAAATTCCTGATTGAATCCGCACTGAATCTGCACTGGGCCACTCTCACGGATCTCGGTCCCTGGCCCAGCCACTTACCCCCAGCACTGCCTCCCTGGCAACCCCTGCACCGCGGGACTGTCTCTGTATCCCTACAGCCCCCCTCCCAGCACTTGTCTGCACTTACCTTGCACTTGCCACCAGCTGGCCCTTTATTTATTTAACTTGTTATTCTACTACCCCATGTACTGCACTTTCCCCTCTCCCTTGCCCCTCGCACTTTCCCTTTCCCCTCTTCCCATGCACTTGTGCGACCTGAATGACACCTGGCCTAGTAAAATCGCTGTCTGTCTTCCCTTTGTCCACCCTCCCTGCCTCGTCACGCCTTGAAACACTTGTGTATAGGCGCACTATAAATGCCATATCATATCATGCTGTCTTGGGAAACATTGAAAACCTCTCCAATAGTGAGCGTACCGATTGGGAAGTAATCTCAGACCTTGACTATGTGGTCAAAGTCATTCAACTCATGGTCACTAGCTCCAAGCCCACAGTAAAAGAACGGGCCAGGAAGAGTGAGGATTGACTCGATGCCGAATGCAAAGAGGCCAAGAAGTCACTGTTTTCTTATTTTGAAACCATACCTGTAGAGCATAAAATGCAGTTAGGGGCCCTCAGGGACAACTAGAAAAAATGTAATCCAAAAGAAGAAGAGACATTTTATGTCCAACAAATGGGCCAATATGCTGGGGGCTGTTAGGATGGGGGATTCAGTAGTTTTATGGAAACTGGTTGCAGACAAAGATCTTAAGGGGGACACCACCATACAATCTTGCATTGCCCCTGATACGTGGTTTCAGCATTTTGACCTGTGCAGGGGTAACAATGGTACTTGCTCCCCAGAGCCACCGACCATGCCTGCCATTGGAACATCTGAAAGGCAGGGTGAAATCAACGAGGCCATAAAATCGCAGAAGGGGAGAAGGCCCCTGGCCCCAATAAAATCATGTGAGACCTGTTCAAAAGTGAACTTTAGGTCTGGACACCATTCTTGATGCACTTGTTTAATGCTTTGATTTCCAATACGACGGTTCCTGCATCCTGTCAATGTGCAGAGTTAGTTCCAGCATTTAAAAAAGGTGGGAGGGAATGCCCAGCCAATTATCACCCAGTAGAGTTACATTTCTGGAAGCATTTTTGCAAAAGTATTATTAAGGGTTGATTAGTCATCTACGGGCAGGGTTTAAGTCAGACAAAAGTACCCTGGGTCAGGGGTTTTGGGTGTTCTTGATTGTCCAAAAATAAGTTGTTCTGATGAGAACTCGATTATATGCGGTTTTCATAAATTTGAAAACCACATCTGAAATTGTCCCAAGAAAATAATTGTTGTGGGCACTATCGGACAACATTATTCTGATTCATTTAATTAATTTAGGCCAACTACTTTATTCTGTCAACCGTGCAGCTGTCCGCTGGGGTCTCTCAAGGGAGGTCACTAAGCCCTTTGAGGTTGGGCGAGGCATAAGGCAGGGGTGTGCTCTTGAACCTGTTTTGTTCAGCATTTACATGGACGGTATCATCGAGGATCTGACCAAAGATTGTTTAGATCCAGCACATATGGGCAACGACAGGATCCCTGCATTGGTGTTGTAATGTAGTCTTGTCATGTGATGGCTGTGTGTGAGTGCCAGCATGAATGACCACCAACAAGACTTTATAACAATTGTTTTTATGGATGATGCTGTTTTACTGTCCACTACGCCACAGGCCTTACAGCTAACCCTCAACTGTTTTACTCACAAATGTAAGGAATACGGACTGGAAATAAATGTGAAAAAGACAAAAGTAGTGGTTTTAGGGCCGAAATTCTCCAAGCACCAACCTCTGTGCATCAGTGTAGAGGGCGCTGCACTTGAACAAGTAGCCTTCTATGACTACTTGGGTATTCAGTTTGCCGGAAATTGCCTCTGGTCCTCCTTATAAGTGAAAGCAAATGCCACCCTTGAAAAGAACTGTGGCACAGTGAAGAAGTATTACTTCCGGCATGGTGGGGGTGCTGCCACACCAGCCCTTCAGGTATACAAACTCCAGGCCAAATCTTCTGCTTTGTATGGCGCTGATATTTGGGGGTATGTTAATTTACGCAGCTTGGAGGCGATGGAAAATCAATTTTTGAAAAGTCTTTTCGAGCTTCCATTAAGTGCTGCTAATGCTTTAGTTCGGATGGAATGTGAACTCCAAACTATTGATGATGATTCAGCTCTGAGACCAGTGTTTTACTGGATAAAGATCAGGGGTTCACTGGGTTTAGTTAAATATCAAGAGGCGTTATCCCGTGTTTGTCTTTGGACGGGGGCAATCAATCTCTTGGCTTCTGCATGTCAAGAGGTCGCTTGCCATGCTGTACCTCACCTGTTTTTGGAACAACCTGGCCCTCAACACTGAGGAATCTAAAGAAAGATTAAAAGTAGCAGCTATCGTGTACTCGAGAAGGAAAATGGCCTTCAGCCACTTGATTCATATCTGTTCCTTGCACCAAACTCCTGTTAAAAACAAGCATTGGCAAAGCCAACAGTTTGGGGTTTTGTGTAGGCATGGGAAAGGCATTGGCCAGGCACAGCCATATTGGTGTTCACTGGCTATTGATGGTAGCAGCTGCAAAATGGTCCGAGCTCCTGGGCATCTAACATCAGTGCCTTGCAAATGCCTGATACTTATACACAAGCCAAAACTGTTGGCTTTGCCAATGCTTTTTTTTTAACAGGACTTGAATGAAGCACACAAAGAGTGCTTATAAATTGAGTGGGTGAATGCAATCTGGTTAAGACATTTTTATTACACCAGTAGCAGGTTTACAACTCCAATTAATGCATTCATTCTGAGAAGACTGCTTTAAAATAAAAACACTGACAGGCACTTTGAGTGAACAGTTTGATGGTAAGGCTTGAGTAAAACGAGCTCAAAGAGTTCCCATGAGGAGGTGTTTTGGGTGTGTAGTGACAAAAACTGGGTGGGAATGGCCATAGGGATTAGCCCCTGGACATGGCCATTCAATAGGTGGGCAAATAACCAAACAACACCTACACGCTGTGTCACTCTGCTCCTATGCCATTTCTCCCTATCTGTGCTCTAATGCAATAGTTTTGCCCAAACTAACAAGCACTGTTGTTAAACATATCCGAGATATTAGTAAAGCTTTCTCTCTGAATGAATTGAAATAAAGCACTCTTAAAAGCAGGTGTGGATGATACATTGTTAATGATGGTTTTAGACAATGCAACCACTTGTACATAGACTTGCTTATTTGAATATGCCAAAGCACCTTCTCTTGAGATCTAAAAATGTATTGCTTGGTAACCCTGGGCTTTTTCTGATTTAAACTAAAAGTCAAACTTCTCTAGAAGACCTGTACTCTTTCAATGTGCTGTGGCAGACACCAACAGCCAAATCATACAGAGATTGGATGTATTGATTCTTTGAATTAGGATATCAATGTCCCCTTCATGTGACCTCGTATGTGTTACATGCCACGTTATTCTTGATATAGGATCACAGTTCTTGGTATTTACACAACGTTTCAGGCTTTATTCAAGCCTTCCTGAGGTGGAGTAAAGAAAAACATTCACATACATCTGCTTCACTAAAGGGGAAGACGATTAATGCGTTACACTGTTCAGCACATACATTTGCTATTTATTTTTTTATTTATTTTTAATTTTTAAGTGCTGAAGCATAGTCCATAGGCATGGAAGTGCTGAGACGGTCCAACTCACAAGAAACATAAACCTGAAAAAACGTGACTAAAAATCAGCAGGTAGCAAGGAAGTCATTCAAAGACGTTAGTTTTCAGTTTGTGCTTAAAAGTTGTCAGTGAGAGGCAGGACCTCAAATCGGGGCGTGGGGGATGTTTCAAAGGTGTGGGGCAACTGCAGGGAAACTTCTGTGATTAAAGATGATTTCAGCATTTTCAATGAAAATGACAGTCTCCCCCTTATATGCACAAGCTGAATATGGACATTAATAAAAGACAGTATTAACAGAACATCAGTGCAAAGTTGACAAAATATTACCTGGCTAAGTGAGTCACACCTGTTAATATTGTGTAGCTGCATGTCATTGTTTGGATACATTGCTGGCCGCTGAACACAATGGCTGGTGTGAATCCTACGTTATGGCAGGACATATATCCGTGAATGGTTTGCTACCTCTGTGCTAAGTAAAAACAGAACAGTGACTCAATATGTTCTCTACAATGTTGATACAGAAGGAATGACAACCATTAACTGAGATCCAACTCCGCTAGAAGTTGGCCTGACAACTGTGTACTCCATCGTTGACCTTGATTGCATCTCTCTTAAAAACACCACTTAATACCAATCAATCTCTGCTGTCTCTCTGCGCTTTTTACCATTGAAGTTACACATTCAGTGTAACAATGGAAACTTCACAATTAAAAGCTCAGAGATAATACAGACTTTCTGGCATCAAATCATATTATAATGTGTGTTGGAACCAAGTAAAGGATGACTGACAGTACCATTTGAATTATGTTTTTTTATTCTCCATGTTTTTACTTTGGGGTATACAGGTTTGAACGCACATTTTTAATGCACATATGTACATTCATTTTATTGTTCGAGTTTGGATTTGATTAAATGGTTGTCTTGTTTTTGTTTTTCCTGTATCAATATTGTAGAGACAGTAGCAGACTTTTCTATTTTTAGTTAGCATGCGGGTAGTCAACCAATCATGGATACATGTTATGAAATATAGTGCGTAGACACTTTGCCATCAGCCGTAGTGTTCATCGCCCGCATAGACTTCGGGATTCTAAAAGTAGTGACTTAAGTAAGGAGCTGTGATTTTCTGTTCTGTTTCTCTTATTGATTTCTTCAGTAATTTGGTACATTTAAGCATACATTTTTCTTTCGTGTTCAGTGAGCACACTACCAACATTGAGTAATGTTTGCTTACTTACTGGAAACTGTTCTACCAGACCCTGCAGGCAGCCAATAAGTGAAAGGCAGAGATGCCAGGACTTTTCATGAGGTTCTGTGTATTACAGTTTCAGGTAAATAAGAGTGTTGTGCTATATACTGTGACACGTTATATTTGTTTACTTTCAGTGATTAAACACTATGTGGCTCATTACAAGTTTCCCAGTATGCTGCCGGTAATTCTGTTGGGATACCAGAAAACTGCCCCTACCGTCTCTGCCGCCTGATACCCTGGTATTATTAGAATATTAGGGGCAGCAGAGACGGTCGTAAGTTCCCATCCCATGGAGTCCTAGGACTCCATGGGATGGGATTGCCGGAATGACAGGCACCGGTAGTACCAGTGCTGGTGATTCCGGCATTTCTTTGCTGGTCTAACATAGTTAGTTAGATCTACCGGCAAGCTCAGGTTTCCCTGGTCTGGTAAAAATGCTGGTGCCGGTATTACTGGTAATTTTCCAGTATTTCTACCAGACCATGGACCTCGTAATGATGCCCATATGTGTGTGTACCTTCAGTCCACCTGAGTATGGGTTCAACATTTTGGAAATAACTGAAATTGTACACATAAACGAAGTGCCAGGTAAAACGAACAAAGTAACATAAATGAAATGCTAACAGGTCCCTATTAAAAACAATCTAAAACGCCAACATGTTTTGCTTTTCGGTAAGCATGGTAAAGGCTTTTGCTGGCATTGCCATAATGGCACTAACTGGCCATTAATGGTTGTACCTGCAAAATGGTGTGAGGTGTTGGGCATATAATATCAGTGCTAGTGGCGTAACACAAAATATGTTCCCCCCCTGCGAGCCATGCTGAGTGCCCCCCCCCCAACTCGGCAACAAATCATGGGTCATGCCACACGCTGGGCTGGCCTAGATTATTACGCTTGCACAATATGCACAAGTGTGCTGTTGAAGGGGTAAGCCATACACTGTACTGTGAAAGCTACAAATACATGTTTTAATGCAATATACAGCACACTTTCTAGCTAAAGAGCTAGAGTGTTTGCAATTGTTTTATAGGGTAACACTAATCCAATACATGCAAGTCACCAACACTGCACAGAAACATTAATGCTTTGTCATTAAAAATGCCATGCCACATTGAAAACATGTCCCACTGGTTGCACAATGTAGACCAGTGTAGACACGTAATAACATTACAGTAAAGCATGCCAGGCCACATTAAGACATGACTAGACTGGTTGCACCAAAATGCCAGTCGAAGCCATAAGACTCATCAAGAAGAGAGCACACATTCAAGTCTGCGTCTCTTCGGCCTCTAACAACACTGCCAAACTCTTTAAAATCAGCAAGGAACTGGTCAATCCTGTTGCAGTCTTTACCTCTCATGTACCCTCCGAGGCCCTCTGTATGGCTCTGGCCACTCACTTCTCTGCTAAAACTCCGGACATCTGTCCTCTATCTCCTCTTCCTCTTCCTCTCCCTCTTCCTCTCTTGGCCCCCCCTTTGGCCATCTCTACCTCTCGTCCTACTTTCTCCTCTTTCTCTCTGACAACACCTGACGAGGTTTCTCGGCAAGTCCGATCTATGAAAGTGCCATCCAAACAGGTGCTCCCCTGCTCCTCTAGTACCATCAAGGACCATCTTGACCCCCTCACTCGAGCCTTGGCCGATTTCTGTAATCCCTCTTTCACCATTGAAACATTCCACTCTCCCCTTAAGCACTCCCTTGCGCATCCACTCTTCAAGAAGCCGTCTGCCGATCCTACCTGCCCGGGAATCTATCGCCCAATCTCCATCACCCCTTTCCTAGGCAAACTCTTGGAAAAGCTGGTCATCTCCCAGCTTAATCTCCATACTGAATCTATTGTCTACATTACCATCAGTCTGGCTCCAGAGTTGCCAGAGGAATGAAAACTGCTCTCCTGAACACCTGTTAAGATCTGCTCTCTAACCTTGATTCCAGCATTCCTTCTGTCCAAATCCTCCTTGATCTTTCCTCTGCTTTTGACACACTCAACCACACCATCCTGATCAGTCAGCTACGTGAGAACCTCTGCATCATAGATCAGGTCTTGGAGTGCTTGACCTCCTTCCTCTTGGACTGCCCCTCCCAGGTCCAACTTGGTCCCTTTCTCTCTGCCACCAATCTCTCTACCTGTGGCGTTCTGCAGGGCTCTATCCTCTCACCCTGGTTTTTCAACCTCTACTTGGCCCCTTTGGCCCACTTGATCTCTACCTTCTCCTCTAACTTTCAGTGTTATGCAGATGACACTCAGCTTTCCTTCAGGCGCCTCTCCTCTCTCGCTCATTACTGACTGTCTATCCACAATTCAGGATTGGTGCACCTCCAACGATCTCTGCCCTAATGCCAGTAAGACGGAGATCCTTCTCATTGGGACCCCTGACCCAGCTTTCCCTCTCACTCTGGCTGCCCACCTTGGGCCCTCTTCCTTCGCCTTCCTGCGAGGCAAAAAACCTTGGAGTCATCTTCGACTCCACTCTCTCTTTCTCTCCTCACATCTTGGATGTTGCCAAGAAGTCTCACTACCAGCTGCTCCTTCTCACTTTCCCCCAGAAGCTCACTGTCTCCAGAGCCCTGTTTCTCTCTAGGCTGGACTACTGCAAGAGCCTTTTTCTCAATCTTCCTTCCTCTACTCTCAGCCCTCTGCAACAAATCCAGAACAGGACTGCAATACTTATCCTTGGCCTCAAGCCCAGGCATCATACCTCTCTAGCACTGAAATCTCTCCACTGGCTCCCGGTAGCTGCAAGGATCAAGTCCAAGATCCTTTGGATTGTCCACAAGGCTTTCTGGGTCCGGGGCCCCCACTACATCCAACACGTTCTTCCAAATGACCTTCCTTCTCTAGGCCTTACCCCAGCTACCTCCAACTCTCTAAGGGTTAGACACTTCTCCAGGCAGAGAGTGGGGGATAGATCTCTCTCCTCTGCAGGCGCCTCCCTCTGGAATGACCTCCCTGCCCTTCTCAAACTTGAGTGGACCACCTGAAGTTTCAGAAGCAGCTCAAAACATTCCTCTTCTCCTTTGCTTTCTCTCTCTCTCCCTCCCCTGCTGCCCTACCTGACCTGCTTGTCTGCTGTACTGACTGGTTGCTTGGCTACCCTCAGAATCTCACTGAGTCCAGGCTCTTTCTTGATCAGTCATCCTTGTACTGCCTCCGGGCCTACCATGCACTTAAGGGCTGTAACTGTAACCCTACAGTCCCTGGTTCTCCTTGCACTACCCAGAGCCGCGCTGCCCTGGCTGCACTTACTCAGAGCATTACTGCCCTGTTTTCCCCTCCCCTCTCCTCTTCCTTGCACTTCCCCTCCCTTTCCCCTTGTATTTCTCGTTCTCACACTTACACAATCTGAATGACACAAGGCATAGTAAGATCATTTGTCTTGTCCTCCCTCTATCTTCCCTCCCTTGTGTACAGGCATTTTATAAATGACTTATATCATGATCATATCATTTTATCACAGATGTCCAGAAAAATATACAATGCAGTAGTTAGAAACAGCTAGACTGGCAGCACCCAAATTCCAATTTAGCTAGGTAATTACACTTAGCAGGACTGCTTTATTAGAAATGCGCAGTTAAAAAAAAGTCATAGTAAACTGAGGAATGACTAGACTGGTTGCACCAAAATGCCTCTCTACCCACTAATACCACATATCTTGCCTGCTTAGCATGGACATGGACAACCATTATGGTTTATTGCACAATCCCGCCCCCACAGATCCCCTCTCCCTCCTACCATGTACCCCAAACTCCAAATGCTCTCTGGCCCAGAATTACCTTCATGTCCTCATCCTTGTCCCAGAGCTTACGTATGAGCGTATATTCAAGCACGGACCTGGGGATAGAACCTGAGTTGCTCTGTGTCATCTTGCTTCCAAGGCAAGCACGTTTCCCCTGAGCTATCCTTCCCGGGACTCCTACATGGCTACACGACAAGAGGCAATCAGCCGCTTGGTATAGAGTACTTCTGGTTAGAAAAAGTGGTTCCAGCTGGCTTCTGCTCCTGTGTAGGTCTGCAGATCCTGGTGTTCATGGGCCTCAGTCATGGGGACAAGAGGGAGGGCGTCTGGGGGCTCCTGCACTACAAATGGAAGGTCAGCCGCATCAATGGGCAAACTTCAGATCAGTGGCACTTCGCTGTTTCAGCTCCTCGCTTGTCTCGCAAATAGCACCACTGAGGTTCTCGGATACTACTCTAGACTTTCCTCGCATCTGGGGTCAAGCACTCTATTGAGGTGGCTCATGCTTGGTCAGTCCTGCTTCCTGGGAGTCTGGGGGATCTTCCTGGAGCTCGAGTCTAACTTAAACACACTCCCTCGATTCCGGTGTTCCTCTCCCTGGCACTCGGTTCCTGCATCACTAATGGAAGTTTAGCCAGCTCTGCGAGGATGTCCAGATGAGCTTGTCTTGGGGTAGATTGGTCCCACCAACCCAAGGAGAGGAGTCATCCTTTGCAGGTCTTCTCTAGTCGAGGTGAATTGGGAGCTTCAGCACAGCAGCAGGGTTTCACCGGGCAAACCAATGGTCCAGGAGGCTCCTTGCCTCATAGGTAAGTACTGGGATGAGGAAGAGTGGTACTAGGAGTAATGAAGATTACAGGTAGCTAAATCTGGCATTACCTACATGTACCTCATCCCAGTACTTGTGTATGAGGCAGATTGCCTCATACACAAGTACAGGGACGAGGAGGAATAGGGCTAGGAGTAATGATGATTACCATTAAGTAATCAAGGCATTAAACACAAGTAGTGGCATATCACCAGTGAGTTGACTTGGCTTCAGCACTCCCCCCTGACCTCCCTGAAATTTTGGCCTATATTGACTCAACCTGGCTGACCTTCAGAGCAGTTGCCGGACAGAACAGGACACTGATGTTAAACGGCACCTGAGTTTGGAGGTTAACAAGGCCCCAGCATTTACGAACTTAAAGCATTTCACTATTAGTACCTACATTCAAATGCCACATTTTTTAGGCAGTTTTGTGATGTGGGCTTAGTACTTTCATGCCAGGGGAGTGATTGGAAGGGTAGAGAGAGAACAGGAGACCGCTCATTCTCACAGCAGTCCATAAGTGGGTGCTTTCACACTTAAAGGACAGAGTTAACTGCTTGTAACATTGAAGCTGCATTAGAATAGTCTCATTAAAATGCGTAAAGAAGTTAGATACCCACACATAAATCAGTTTGCCCCTCCCCCACCGCCCATGAAGTTAGCGCCTCTCCCAACATTTGAAGAATTAGCCCCCTGAAATGTAGGTTTTGTTGCGCCCCTGAACACAAGCACACACACCATTCACCATATACAGACATGCACACCCAGCCATCCATACATTTAAGTGTGCACTATTTAAGCATACAGGCGCACCCATTCAGCCATCCATTTAGGTGTGCACCCTTTTTTCCATACAGGCACACCCAAGCAGCCACCCATACATGTAAGTGCGCACCCTTCCATCATAGAGGCAACACCCAGACACTCACCCATGCATTTAAGTGTACACACACTTTCACTGTACATGCACACACGCACACTCAGCCCCCCAGACATTTTTATTTTTTTAATTTATTTGCATTTTTAAAGCACTCACACAGCCCGGGGGCATCGAGGCGCTGTTACATTGTTTGTCTTGTTTGCGTAATTGTTTTTTTTTGTCTTAGTTGCATACCCAGAGGTTTCTAAGCGTGGACCCGGGGATCGAACCTGTGTTGCTTCCTGTTGTCTGGCTTCCAAGGCGAACACGTTGCCGGTGAGCTATCCTCCCGAGAGGTGCACCCTATCACCATACACTCACACAAGCAGCCACCTACACATCTAAGTGTATACCCTTTCAAAATACACTCACACATGTACACGTCATGAGGTTGAGGGGAGCTTCAACTTAAAAAATAAAATTGGGCCTCATTCCGAGTCCAGCGGTAACCCTGCTGGTGCTACCGGCGGGTTGCCGCCAGACTCGGAATGATTTACCGGCGCTGACTTCCTAGTGCCCCGGCGGCCCGGAAAGTCAGGCGCCGATAAATTTTAGTTCCCCATTCCCATAGAATCCCATAGGACTCTATGGGAATTGGCAAAACAGAAGCACTGGCACTGTTGTTAACGGTGCTGGTGCTTCTGTGACAGTCTGCCTACCGTGGCTGCTGTGCCCGGCAGGGTCCGATCTGTTGGGCACAGCGGCTCCGGCAGGCAGACCTGTAGTGTGCCGGTCCAGAAACGACAGTGCCTGTATGCTTACCGGCATCGCTGTTTCCAGACCGCCATACTTATAATGAAGCCCATTTGTTTCTTTTTGAAGTCCCTCTGACTTTATAAAGAAATTATTGCTGTTAAGGACCGAACCATAACGGAAACAAGTTCTTTATGAAGGCACAGTAACTTCAAAAATAAACCATTTATTTTTGAAGTCATAGGGCTCCCCCACCCCATGACATGGAGGCCTCCAGCCTGAGGTCTTTCATGTCATGGGGTGGGACGAGCCCTCGGATTTCTAAAAGAAAGTTTATTTTTGAATTCACTTTGCCTTCATAAAGACATTATTTCTGTTACAGAAATTATTTCTTTATGAAGGTAGAGTGAATTCTAAAAGAAATGTAAAAAAATATATATATTTTTCTCTATTTTTTTAACAAAGTTGGGACCTGTGCTAGCAGGGCCCCCTGCAACTCAGGGGCTACGGGGGCCCCTGTTACGACAGTGCCTGGCGAATGCCTATATACACAGCCCAAAACTGTTGGCTTTGCCAATGCTTGCTTTTTTTTACGGAATTAGTACAGGTCCTCTATACATCGGCTCTCTTCCGGGAGAGAATTCCGTTTTTAGCCATCAAAATGAATGGATGGTTTATGATCTTCTTAAACCGTATTTAAAGTCACACATGCACAAACACACCCACACAGATGCACAGACAGAGGCAGAGAGAGACACACACACACACATTTGCGAATCTCAGGTCTTGTACATTTATGCAAAAAGAGTCCTGTCTAGTGGTTGGCTATCCACATTCGCAAAGGTAGGCGTTCCCATCTGTGCCGTGCTACGACGAGGAAAGCTGCAATGCAAACACTAGGTAATTGTGAGCTTTGGCTGCCTTTCGGTCGCCTTTATCTGTAACTCCCACACACTACATTAGTGTTATGTAGCTTTTTACCATCTGCTAATTTGTTTGTTGTCTGAATTATTTACAAACCTGGCTAGGAAAAGGACCTTCCAAGGCCCCTCTGCCATGTGCCTCCTTCACCCGCATGGGCTTTTAATGTATGAAGACTAATGTCCCCACAATCAAGTGACTGTGAGAAGCCAATGGATATACAAGTACATAGTACTTACCTAAGCATGGGTTTTTGTGGTTTATGAGTATGGGACATGCACATCGTGCAGCTTTAATTAGGCAGGTGCAGACCTTACCTGGGTTGTAATGTTTTCCTTTTTGCACAGTGTTTATAGTTTCTCAGCTTGTACTAATGTTTTGATGCTGAATTTCTCTGACTTAATCTACAAAGGAGAGGCCTATCTCTGCAAACGACTGAGGGTGTTTGTGGATTTGTGGACAGGAGCAGTGTTCTTTAATCACTGTTCGACTGCTGCTGCTTTTTCAACTGGCATTGCGATTTGAATAGGCAAACATGGCTCTGTAAGCTGTTTTTTGCTCACTTAATGGCAGGGGTAGTTGAGCAGTCTAGGCTACTTTTATATTGCATACAATTAATCATAACGTTTGATACTGCACAAAATCAAAAGAAATAAAGAAACATACGTCTTAATGGATAATTATACAAATATGACAAAATAACATGTCTAATTGCATCCATCAGGTGCCAAACTAGAAAGTGTATGCATCATACATTTTTCTCTTTGGAAAAGTATATTTTTTTAATCTCCTCTCAGATGTTTCAAATTCAGTTTCAGAATTTGAAATTATGGAATTGTAGAGACTAGTGATTGAATATGAAAAGTTCTTTGTCGTTTTTGTGTCCAATCCTCTGCTCTCTAACATTTCTTGCATTGTCTCCCATATATGCGTTACCCAAGAGGAATTTGGTGATATAAACATCATCGGTTGATATAAGGGTGCTGTAGTACGTAAGCAGAAAAAAAATGGCAGTTTTAGGATTTAACACCACAGGGCTTTTCAAAACATTATTGCAGCAGTTGAATGTAAGGCAAGGAAACATGTAATATTATTTAGGAATTTTATGAATCCAGTTTTCTTTTTTAAATGAGCTCTGAAACTAACATGACTTACACTATTTCGTCTTTATGCAAATATGGGATGGTTTTAAAGATTGTTGACAGTTCTATGTCCTTACTTAAAATATTTCAATAGTTTTAAATATTCCTTTCCAACTACTAATTTTTGTATCATGTTTCAATAGGCACACCTGATGTGGCGCTATGGACAAACTTTCTTTATGATTAAAGTGGTCTTCATTTTGGCTTTAGTTGGGTATTCTTGGACAAATGAATAAGTGTAACCACATTTTTAAAATTCGTCAATTATAGATTCTGCGTCTTGTTGAAACAGTGTCAGAGGAAGTGCATTTAAAAATTCTCAGGAATTGAGAGAGAGGAATTTTCTTTTTTATGTTGGCTGGATATTAAGATCATTATAATCAATTTTCCTTTTATACGGTTTTATTTCTAATCGCCCTTGTAATTTAAACACAGATGTGGTCAAAACATGTATCTTATCATTGTTCTATGTGCCAGTAAATGTGATGTTTGGATGAAGATTATGGCCCTGATTCATGGAAATATTTGCGTGTAAAACGGAGATTTGCCTGCCATTCTTCCCGCAAATCCCTGTTTCACGAAGGGGAATTTTCGGGTAGAATGGCACACAAATCCCTGTTTTACACGCAAATAATTCCATTATTCAGAGCCAATGGATCCAATTTATGAAGTTTTTCAATTCTCATTGTGATGCTTCCAAAACAATACAAATATTGTCAATATAGCATGATATTTGTTCCTTTAATTATTCAATTTTAGGCTGCCAGCTATATACTCTTTGAATCGTTGCATGAAGATATTGCTAAAGTAAGGGCAAAATGTACCAATAATTTGCCTATTCAAAGTCGTACAAATTAACCTGAAAGGCAAATTGGCAAAATTAATGGAAACTCACGATTAATCTCTTGTCATGGTCTCGATTGGGAAGCTGTTCTGACTGCTTCCAATCTATCTTCTTGGTGAAATTGTGTATTAACTGACATTGTCAAGTGTCATCAAGATACACCGTGCTGACAGACCCGAAAGTCTGTTGTATTTGTAAAAAATGAGTAGTAGCAATAATAAAGGTATCATAATTGACAATTAGTTCCTTCTAGAAATGTTCAGTATAACTCCCAATCAGTTACAGGAACCCATCCTTTTGGACACCAAAGGGCCTAGCAGGTGGGATTATTTAATATGTATGGATCTTTTGAATCAAATAATACAACAACATGTTTGATGTGGTTGATAATGATACAGGTAATGTAACAGGTAATGATGCATGCACTTTTTAATCATCACCAATTAAGCAATATGCCCCGAGCGGTGGGGGCATTACCGAGTCAGGTAAGGCCCCGGGGCCCATAGTTATAGTCCCGAGCGAAGCCAGGGCCTTAACGAAGGACCCCAGGGCATTACCTGCCTCAGTAATGCCCCCACAGCGAGGGGCATATTGCTATTAGTACCCCGGCCTGCAAGATCTGCGAGACCGGGTACTAAAAGCATTTTTTTCTGTCCCAAAATGCTGCAGCGTTTCGGAACAGAAAAAAAAGAACGAACTGAGAAAATGGCTGCCGGGTAAGGGAAAACAGAGTTCGTGGCATGGAATCCGAGGGATTCTCGGCCGGGTAATGCCCCAACGAGGACCAATCTGAATGGTTCTTTTATTCTGATTCTCCCTAACCGGGTACTAATTAACATTGATATTGTATCCAAATCTGGTCTTGTGTTTAAGGTAAGACCATTATCTAATGGTAAGTGCATGTGACAATCTGACAGTTTCCTGTGGTTTTCAGCATCATATTTTCTCATTTTATGTATAACCCTCTCCCCGCTTTTATCTGGAATGGATAATTATGACTTTTTTCTCTTGCTGAAAACAAATGAGAGCTTCTTGCTCAGGTGCAGAATTAAATCTTAAATTTTTGTCCACAATTTAAAATGAGCAACTTCTTGAATAAAGCTGTCACTTGAAACATTTACAAAAAAGGGAATATCTTAAATCTTGCTAATTTTAGGCCATTATCTTTATTAGATAACGTTTTTAAAATATTTGGCAAGGTCACTTTAGAAAGACTGCAACATTGGGCTGATGCAAACGTCATTCTGATTATGACACAGCTAGGTTTTAGGGCAGACATGGGAACGAATTTCCATAGCCTGATCAATATTCATTAAGGAGGAGAATTTGTATGTGGCATTAAGGGGTCTGGCTGCAGTGTTCGACACTCTTTGGATCAGAATGGTCTGTGAAAGACTTTGGCAAAAATAGGGGTGCCATATGATCTCCTCCACATTTTAATATATCACTACAATCACAATAGGCAGTGTCTAGCCGCCCCATACCAGTGCATAGGGAGAAGATGGGCTAAGCCCCTTTTTTGTGTAATCTATTGACTAACTCTTGGTACACCTCATTATTTGGGACAAATGCTGATGTTCCACACCTTCTGGATATAAGAATTCAAAGCTTATCCTATACAGATGATAGTGTCCTTCTTGCACGGACCCTCAACTCATTGCAAAAATTGATTAATTCATATGCTGCATACAACAAAGAGCCCGTCATTTAACACCACTAAATCAGGAGTCCTAGTATTTGGGAGATAAACGACATGTAAAATACATTTAGTGTCGATGGGAAACAAATATAGAGTCAAATCATATGACTATTTGGGAGTTTGCTTCTCAGACAGACTGACCACACCTTTAGAGAAGCAAAATAACAAAATGCACCAATCTGTAGGAGGGATTTTGTCTTTTGCCACCAAGCATAAAGCACAGCCTCTGATGCTTCGAGTTTACAAAGCCAACGCAAGATTGACAGCACCATATGACATGGGAGTTTGGGGACATCAAAGAGCTGATGCACTGCAGAGAACTCAGACCACTTTTTGTAAATGTCCGTTATCCTTACCTAAGCCAGCACTAATACTTGCTATGCACAGGAAGCTAGGGCTCTGCTACTTGGACGATCAGATCAAACTTGCCCCCGTAATTTTATTTTTGGGAATGATGGTGAACACCAAAGCTAAATTATCAAAATGTCTCATTACGAATATGCTCTACACTGGCTGAGATTTGTCCAACAAATGCTAGCTAAAGCTTAAGTCCCTAGTTTGTCGGTATGTGACAAAACAGTGAATGCGCTCATGACTAAAACAACCTTTGGTAAGTTTGTAAGCATGTTCAATACAAAGAGGGAACTGTATCGTTGGCTAATCCTCTAAACATCACTAAATCATCTGTTTCACTGGGAAGTCAGTTATGCCTCTAGCATTATTGAGGGTAGCACTGGAGCAGCTTTACTACCCTGCACATATGACTCGAGAGAGTCTTGCTGCTACAAATGCAGAAGATTGGTTTTCACAAACTTTGCTAGATCATGTGACACAGTTATTGTAAATTGCATTGTGTGCCAGAAATGTACTGCCGGGCACACTTTGCGAACATTGAGAGGAGCAATCCCTAGACCCAGTGACCCATTTCAGCATCTACATATAGACTATGTGGATATGCTGCAGATATGCAGTGGATATAGGTACATGCTGGTTGAAGTATATCCCTTTTCCAGATGGATTGAGGTAGGTCCATGTATGCATCCTGATGCCACATGCACTGCCAAGTTCCTTGTGCGTGAGGTATTTCCAAGATGGGGTCTGTGCAAAGTCTGATAATGGACGGCATTTGGAAATGAACTATTTCAGCAGGTCACTCTTTTATTAGGTATAAAGCATAAGTTCTCTTCTGCCACACCCACAGGAAAATGGGATTTGTGAACATTTAAACAGACTCCTTAAAGAGTGGATAGCCAAGATTTAAACTACTTTAAAGAAGGGGTGCTTAAATTTCCTACACCTTGCATTATATGCACTGTGAAATCAGCCTGGCTCAGATCACCACTTGACTCTTCATGGGTTGGTGACTGGATGCCGAATGAGAACACCTCTTGCTCCTCCTACTAGGAAAGAAACTGATGCACACAGTGTAGCGAAGACATTAGGTGATGAGATCCATGACTATTTGGCAAATATGACCGCTAGTGTCTCTTTTATTTCTCAACAGATGAAGAACCGGAGGGAGGGGTCAAAGAAGAGTGAAGAAGATAGCCAGCCAATTGTTCCCATCAGGCTTTTGAAGCAACCTAGTTTATGGCCAGGGGCCCGGGTACTGGTACGAAAATGTGTCTGCACTTGGAATATACCCCGTTTTGAGGGACCTTCCGAAGTAGAAGACGTTACTCTCACAGCCGTTAAGCTACAAGGAAGGTGAGCCTGGCTGCACCTGCACGACATCAAACCATATAAAGGAGAGCCCTCAGCCCCTCCTGCATCTACTGACAATGAAGCAAGAGAAGAAGGTCTGCACATGCAGACAAGATCACTTACTAAGTGCAAGGATAAAGAATCTATGGAGTACACAAACACTCAGGAATAAAAACGGACACTTCTTAAATCTAATAAGGAATGAATGCACTTGCAGCTACCCTGGAACTGTTTTAGAGACAAGAGACAATGGGCCTCATTACACGGATGGCGGTAAGGGTTTACCAGTACCAGTATTTTACCGGTACTGGTAAATCCTTACCGCCTTACTACGAGGTCCCTTTGAGGGTTGGGGAATTTAACGCCTGCTTTTTGCAGGCGTTAAAAACCAACCCGCAAAGGGACCAGGGAGCTAATTACGGTACCGCAATTTGCGGTACCGTAATTAGCGCCTTCCCTATTCCCATAGAGCCCTATGGGGCAAAAATGGGAATGGGGAAGTGCAATGGTGGAAGGGGGAATTACCGCCCCGCCAACCTTGGAATAGGACGGTAATTCCCCTTTCCACCAAGGCGGTGCCAGTATTTTACCGACATGAACCATGGCGCTAAAAGCGCCATGGTTCACCGCCATCCGTGTAATGAGGCCCAATATGTTGACATACCAGACCTAAAAAAGAAAAGGAGCATACTGCATTTCCTATGCTGCCAATTATAATAACTTTGCACACATTTGTGCATGCTGTTTTTACCTGCATATTACAGTCTTACCCAGCTCTGATAAGATGACATGTGGACATTGTGACATTTCTTGGCAATTTTAAAAACAATCATATTTTCAGAATCATTGTGGCAATTATTTCACAGTACTATATATAAATGTCTGATTTACAAAGAATAACAAAAATTACAGATTGAATTAAAACAAGATGGGAAGGTTTAAAAATATGAGAGACTCGCTATCATCAAGAACATTTGAGTTTTTCTGGAACGGTAATTGTGATTTCATTCTGCATTATGATTTGTCCTTTCTTCCTTATTATTATGGCATTTAGACACATAATTATTAAAAATGCAAATACAGTGATTGACAAGCAAACATTTCTTGTGATGCCTAACAAAAGCACAAGTAGCATCTTCCCTGATTTTACGACTTAAAATTGAATTGTTCGACTTAAAAGAGATGTTGGTGCAGATAATGAAAATATAAATTCATGTATTGATGATTCATCCCATTTAAAGAATACTATGTGGTATCAGCACACGAAGGAAGTGGGAGAGAGAATGTCAGATGAAAGCTGCTATTTATGTTCTCTCATCTCCTATGCCATGAACTCAGCCAGAACATTCCTTGCAATAAAAATGCCTGCAAATGATGCGAAGTGCCTCAGCCATCTAGCAGCGTGCACAACCAGAGTACAATTTTAAGGAAGATGAACAATCCTATGATGGCGATCAAGGAGAACATTTCCATAACAAGATGCGTATGTGAAAACACAAAAGATGGAAAATGGGATAGCTTGGATAAGCACAATGGTTGTATACCCATCCCTGACTGGAGAAAAAGTCAAGGTTGTTGAAATGAAGAGGATGGAATGTTCAGACCTAGTGGAAAGATCAGGAATACCGGGATGCTGGGAGAGACCTCAGCTATTGCAGTATGGACGAGTTGCTACCAGTAAAGGATGGGAAGAAGGAATGTTATCTTGCACCGCACACTTGTTGAAGAAGGAACCAGTAAGCATAGTGCACATAGCAAATTGTAATTATAATTGGTTATTTCTAACACGCTTAATACCCAAAGGTTTTTAAGCAAGGACCTGGCGATTAAGCCTGTGTTGCTCCACATCATATTAATTCCAAAGCGACCTCGTTGTCCTTGAGCTATCCATCCAAAATGACCAAATATCCTAAATTACTAACATGGGAGGACAATGAAGCAGGGCCAGTGTCCATAATACTAATCAATAATGTGAAAACATGCTTCAGGAATAAAGGCCTGGCTCTGATTGGAGTAAATAAATGAAGTAAGGAAATAATTGAATGGAGGAACTGCAATTCTGATGGATCGATTTTGGACTTGTGGATCTAAAGCTTATATCCAGCTGCCCAAGAATGGGTGAGGAATTTGTTCTATTTTGATCATACATGTTCCTGCATTAGTGAATCTCCAAAAGGACATTCATATTGATAAGTTTCCAAAAATAAACGAATACCAGAGTTCCTTAACCTCTGTTGGATTAAGAGGGAGAACTATTTCTCATCAAAGTCAATAGGAGCCTATAATGATATTCCAGATGACCATACATTATTCAGCAAAAAAGCAATGATAATGACATCTATATTTATGCCAGGACTCCAGGCTGCAGATCACCAGATGGGAGCTGTTACATTTACATTTATTTATTTATTTATACCGCACATAGTTGACCCACAGGCATGATAGCGAAACAAGACATATAACAAAAAACAAAAAAGTTCAACAATAAACTAAACTATAAGCAAAGGTGTTAGTGATATCAGTGATAAAGCAGAATAAAGTGCAAGAAAAAGGAGTAGTCCACACAGCTAAATCAAGTAGTTCAGTTCAGAACAATGTTCAGCTTTGAAGACTGTGATAAATGGTTGAATTTGGTGATTCTATTTAAAAACGTAGGTAAGCTACTTAGTCCAAATCCCACCACAATACAATCAGTGTTATCCTTATTACACCAGTTCTCAATGTGAATTCTCTGGATAACTCTAAAGTCTGAGAGTATAATACAGTTAGGAGCCACTTTTGTATTAAGCCAAGCTAGTGATTTTTTTGTTAGGGCTTCTCTTGATTCAAAGTAAGATGGTTTCTCTACGTTAGTTATTATAATGTTTCTGGAATCCAATACAAAGCTCCTTAAAGTGGGATCAATGATTTTAGCCATGGTTGTTCTTTTCAGTCATGGATCCGTGTGCCCTATAAAGGTCAATGGTCCCACTGGCTTGATAATTGGACGATCGCCCTTTGATGGATCTTCCAGCCCTGGGCTAATAGCAGGGGCTGCTACTTTCAACTTTGAAGGCGTTGCCAGATGAATAGCAACAGTGGGCTCTGTTTGAGTTCCTTGATGAAGTCCAGGATGGCCAATAGACATTCCAATCACATTGGCCTCATCATTTAGAGGATTCTGCAGAATAGACAACCGAGATTCAGCTAATGTCTGCCCGACTATCGTCACCCGAAAATGGAAGTCCTCAAAGTTGTGGCATACCCCAAGGCCCTGCAACAACGGGTCCTTATAGATAAGCAAGTTAGAGGTGTCCTTGGTGGCGTCTGCTCCACAACTGGAGCCTTCTGGAGTTTTAGTAGTTTGCTGACCACCCGAAGACACCGGTGGGTGGGACAGTTCAGAAAGATGGGGCAGATCAGGAGACAAACACAATGAAGAAGAAACAGTGGCTCTGAGACCGTAATTAGTATCAATATTGAGATGTTTATTATCCCATAGCAGCTCTGAAAGGTTAAAATGGTTAGTGCGACAATAAAAGGATTTAATGGAATCAAAGAGCAACTGAGGGCCATCAGGCTTATGACCCTCCAGAACATGTATGTCCTGGACTTAATTACAGCAAGGGAAGGAGGCGTGTGTGCCAAGGTCGGGCCTTCTTGCTGCAAATTCACACCTTCTCATGATGAAGAAAATTGAACCCTGAGAGAAGCAATAACTATGCTGACAACCCTGCATACAAAGATAGAGGATGAAGTTGATGAGACAGAAGGAGATGACTGGTTTTCGCCTCTGTTTTCATGGATTCCAACTGTGTTGGAAAATGCCTTTAAGCTGCTTGGAGCAGTACTAGTGTTGGTACTGCTAGGATTCTGACTTATCAGGATGAAACAGGGACTCTTCTGACAGATTATTGTGTGTGTCTTGGAACTCTAGGGGCTTTGCCCATTTGTTTGCCCCATCAGCATCATTAATATTTTAGGTGGACATGTTCTGTTTACAAGAATCATGGTTGAGAACTCTTCCTTCAGTTGATGGTTATGGATGTTTGCTTAATCCCACCTATAAAAGGAGAGAAGGGGCGACTGTCCTCTGGCCTGCTTTTTGAGATTCGTAATGAAATGAAAATCTCAGCTTCCAATTACACAATGCCTAGTTCCTTTGTTCAGTCTGTGGAATTGGAATGGGACAGTCTGGTGAATCCGGGTAAGGGCTTCTCCCTAGTCCCCAATATTTACTGGCTTTCAAGAGCAATCCAGTAGGAATCCTTTTTTACTCCATCGAAGAGATTATATTTTCTTGGCAGGTGAAAAGGAATTCCAATTCTATTTTAGTCTGTGGGGACCTTAACTCATCTTATATAACTCTCCATGAACTCAGGGAAAGTAGCACACAAAATACTGCTGTGTAGGTGAGAGGTGCAGCATGCGTGGCGCTTATGGATAACTGGGGCTTGTGTATGTTGAATGGTAGTTTAATGGGAGAAGTCCCGCTCAACTCCACTTGGCATAGGGGAAAAGCCAGCAGTATAATAGACTACTTCTTTGCCTCAAGTGACATCTTCCAAAATGTATGTTCCCTGTCAATTGCTCACTCTGATCTGAGTGTTCATAATCCCCTGGTTCTTAGCTGGAGTGTGGAAAGGCAGGTTATTCCTGCTGCTTCATATAGGCCGGTTTTGAATACTAATGGTGGGAAGAATAGAATTGTTTGGAATGCTAATAATCTGCAAAGGTTTTATTCCATGCTGGGAAAACTATTTGGTAAGGGGGAACTTGATTTGCAGCTCCTTACAATCCCCTATCAGAACATACTGGCCAGAATATACGCAGAAAGGCCATGTCCCAAGCGTAGGGTACAGCTGGTAAGGAATCATTGCTATGAACCAGTCACCCAACAGAAAAAAAGGGATCTACAGAGGTTGCTTAGAATTGGGAAAAACCCTGGACAGCCAATCCTTGAAAGCTGCATATAAGGCACTGGCCGCATCTCCACAAGTACCAGATGGTGCTGAAGGATGTGTTCAGGATGCTACACCTAATTGGGTCTAGGAACATCAGTGCATTCTGGCAGGCAATGACTTGAGTGGCCACCCCTGCCTCACGTGATCTAACCAATCGTATAAGTGAACAAGACTGGGTGACTCATACTTGGAAGTCTATATGGAAGATCTCAGTCATGTCAATCTGCGGATGGCCCACCCAGAAGTGCCTTGGCACTTGGATTTCAATGAGGAAGCAATTGAGCACATTATTGTGTGTAGTAAAAACCCCTGGTTTCCCAGACCTGATGGCCTCTCTAAAACAGTCTTCAAACTCCATCCAAAATTGTGGACTCGATTGCTGAGTATTCTCTTTGAGTGTATCCTAGCAAGAGCATCTCTCCCGGCGAGTTGGAAGGAGTCGATCATTGTACCGATTCACAAAAAGGGCCCTAGATTGATCCCTAACAACTATAGATCAATTGTGTTTCTGGATATTCCCTCAAAGATTTTTGCTTCCCTGTTGTTGAGGGACTTAACTGGCTGGGCAGAAGGGTCAGCCAGATTGAACCCATTGCAGATTGGCTTGCGTAAGGGAGTAGGAAAGAATGGCAACATCATTCTGCTGGGTCTGCTGAAAAGGGAGGCCATGGAGAGGTCTAGACCGGTAAATGCTGCTTTTATTGACTTCTCCATGGCATTCGACAGTGTTGACAGGCACTGCATCTGGTCTAAACTCTGGAACTGTGGTTGCCAGGAAGCCCTTTTGAATATTATTGTTGCTGTCCATTCAGATACATCCATTAGGGTGCAGCTGAATGTCCAGGGCAAATTGTCAGCTGCAATGGAGACTACCAGAGGGTTAAAGCAGGGATGCACTCTGGCTCTGCTCTTGTTCACTCTCTTTACTTCAGACATCAGCAAACATTTTGAAAACATCTGCAGCTTCTCTCCTCGTCTCTCAACACTGAAACTTGAATACCAGTTTTATGCTGACGACTTGGTGCTATTTGACTATACACCAATTGGGCTACAGCAAAGGTTGGATGCGTTGGCTGCTTATGCTAGCCAAAATAAACTCACCATAAATTTGAAGAAATCAAAGATCCTGATCCTTTGACCAGGTATGAAGCAAAAATATAAAACTTTTTGCTGGTGTCTGAATGGAGAGGCTTTGGAGAAAGTCCCGGCTTTTGTTTACCTGGGAACCAATTTGCAGGGTTTGCGGAGTAGTCCTGAATTGCAGAGCCATTTGACCTCTAAGGATATGTGTCCAGTGCAGGCTTCTGCGATTAATAGAAGATTTGGCCTTTTTTCATTAACACCTGTGCTAGAATTCTAAAAATTAAAGGTTGTACTCTCTTTGGTTTATGGCGGGGTAAATCAGGGGCTTCCACTCCCAATGCACTGGGAAGTGCTACAGGGCCTATTTTGGAGGAAAGTTTTGCAACTCCCGAATGGAGTCCCAATGGCGGTGATTCGTTACGAACTGGGTATGTCTTGTATTAAGTTCTATATCCTCTCAAAAAACCTTGCACTACTAAGAAGTATCTGGTGTGCTTAGGAGAGATCTATTTGCTGGGAACTGAAGCTACTTCTAGATTCTAAAAGTTGCCCCTGTTTCGACAAATAGGAGCAAGAATGTAACACTATCCTGAAGGATCGCAGCATCTCTAGGGATATGATTCTGAACTCCCATTTAAAACCAAAAGAAAGTTGAAAGAAAGGGATTGCATCTATATGATTTGAAAACGATTGTACAAAAGGTTTAAAGATATGCTGATTGAGGTAAGGCCTGTGGGGGTGCTACCAACATACTTAAGCAGGTCACCTAGCCCGACATGGCGTAGATTAGCTATGAGGTTGTGGCTCAATTTACTGCCTACAAATGAAATTGAGGGCGCCAAAGTCGGGACCCCTAGGGATTCATGGACTTGTCGTCATTGTTTGGAGCAGGGCCAAGTTGAGAGCTTACAGCATCTTTTGTTATATTGTAGGGTTCTGAATGACAGGCGTCACCATTACTTTGACCACTTGCTGTAAAGGTGTACTGTTGGAAGAGCTGGAATAGTGTGGCAAAAGGTAATTCGCTCTTATGGACACAACCCCTGGTTGACAGCAGCAATGTACTTTTTTAAAGACTTTTTAAATTTAACATAATTGATTTTGCTGCGATATATGATTTATAAAGTTGTGTTTTAATTACAAATTAATGTGTTTTTATGTTGAATTTATTAAAGGTACATTTTGCAACCATATAACAATATATAAAAAATAAAAATAATAAGAATCATTATAGGACAATGCAAGAAGACAGCTAAGAAAGCTGTTGGGGTGAAGGTAATGATCAATGTGAATGGGGGCCATACACTACAGACTGAAGACACCACCCATGAGAACATAAAGACGGGTTTGCTGGCACACCCAGGGATGACGTTTTATTACCCAATGGATCATAAGAACTATATTGGGCATTGGGTATTCTGTCAACCAACTGGCGAATGCTGTCACATGACCAGGATTGTGGATGAGCATATAAAGAGTGCAGGTGACCTGGGGGTGGTGACAAAAGTATGGATCCCGAAGAAACCTGAGGTATGAAGAGAAGATGAAGAAGATTGAAGAGGAGTAGGTGGTTGAGGACTTGACCAGAGGGGGGAATATAGAGGAGCTGGTGAACACATCATTCCTGGCTCCCGCCCCCTCACCTCCATCATATTGGAATAGCAGCAGAAGAGCCATATGTGGGACACCAGGTATAATCCCAATACTGTCTCGAGTGTATGGGAGATGGTATGCACTCAGACAACTGTATCGAATGTGCCCCCACACTGAGAGGGTGGAAGGATGTCTGCACACAGCATTGGATGTAAAAGAGCTATAAGTGAAATCTGATGAGAGCAGAGTGACGTCATGAGGGAAAGATACGAAGACACACTGAAACGATATGAAAATACTTAAGTAAATATATATACGCAGAAACACAAGGTAGTTGAGACATATAGAAGCTTACTGCAGAAGAAAACATAATGTTGTTAAAGTGCCCATGACGGAAAGATTGACTTCAGACCTGTGTTAAAACCAATCAGGCTAACTCAGAGACAGGAGATGCTGGAAAAACAGCTTTTGTGTGAGGAATGACGAGGGGGCTATTAACCTGGGATCAAGTATGCCACATCAAGGAATAATTGCAAGGCACAAAGGGAGTCAAGAGGATAGGCCATGTATACAAGACATATTCCTCTTACATTAAGCAAAGAAGAAAACATCTGCATGAGGCAAGTATTGGACAATTTAAGATGTGAGAATCCTATGCAAGCTAGCATGAGCAAGTCTCCAGGGGCGAAGAGGAGTAATGACACCCATCTTAATTAAATTAAATATCAGTAAATAAAATGTCGAAATGGCCAAAATCGTGGTCTCCTCATACGTGATTCAAAAGTTTAAAACACGGGCTATTCATTAAGCTCCAGTTGAAGATAATGGTGTACCTACACTCCCTTGAAAGTCCCAGAACAATGAAAAGGGTACAAGGTCAACTATAAAGAAGAAGCCTTGGCTTGGGGAGGGACTGAGTGATGAGAGATAATGGACTTATTGGGCCAGTGGGTAGTAGTCTGATATTGCTCTCTGCACCTGAGTTTTGTTTTGCTTACGTGCTGCTAATGATACGGAAGTTCACGGTTGGGAGAGAATGGCAACCAATCAGAGGGTCTATGTAGAAACATGCTATAAAATGTTGCACAGGCCCACCTGCTCCTGTTATTCTGCTATTATCTGTATTGCACATATTTAGAGGTGTTTCAAGGCGTGCCCACCAGATACTGGGCATCCAGTAATATTACTAATAGTTATATGATTTATAGGTACCCATGTTTTCTTAACCAATCCTTCTCCCTTCAATAGGTTTTATAGTTTGCCATATAGGATGACATCATAGCCGATGAACATTGAGGTATAAAACCTTTGTATAATCGAAACCAAAGTGTGAGTGTGTGGACTACAGTTAGTTGTTCGCCAGATTGCCCTGCTTTATTTTATGGTGATAATAAAGTAGTACTATGACAGATTCTTTGAGTCTGTCCAGTTATTTGGGTTTGAGATCATTATTTGTAATTCCATCTAGCAGATGAGACACTTCAAGGTGCTAGAACACATTGGCACAAAGGTTATGTGATTTTGCTTCTGCTACCCATGTCATTTTGATGAATTGGCATCCCCGTCTTCAGATATGCCATGATATACTACAAGCAAATCACTTGCACGTCAGTAGGAATGAAAATCACTCACAATTCTTGCAATATTTTCATGCCATGCTTGAAGCAACAGTATTTATAAGGCCATAAATAATGGAATTTTGGGGGTGAAAAACCGGTCCTTCAATAGCAACAATAATTGCATCCTCTGGGAATAATCACAACGATATTTGGAAAACTTCACAAACTGGATCACCAATTCATCCAACCAACAAACGTACAGTGCTTCAGAGTGACATTTGTGTATACTTCTGTTTTCATCGGCCAAATTGTCTCCATCTGACAGAGTGATAGATCTGACCCTGTGAAGGAGCGGGGGGGAGGGGGGGTTGCAAGGACCTCACTCAGGGGTAGTCAGCGTGTCATGGCAAAACCAGACCCCAACTTCAAGGGTAAACAAAATAACAAAATAAAATAAAATACAAGACATTGCACGAGGACAATTCAAAAAGGAAACAGAGGTGGTTCTATTTGATCCCAGCTCTCATGAGTTCATCTCATTCGGAGGCCAGTTTCCTTAGCACTTCACACCCAACAAAGTATGCATGAAGCTCACAGTAGCCCATCAAAGTGTAAATGAGCGTTAACACATCCTTATATATCATCATGTGCTTCTGCAGTCAAAACCTTGTACAAGAGCAGTACATTCTCTCTCTAGCCCCACAATGTGTGAAAAGTAGAGAGGTGTCCTTAGATTTTCGCATCAGAAATTAAAAAGGAATAAAGCACCCAAAGTTCATTCACCAAGACAAAGGGTCTCATATCGAGCCATAGGGTGCATCATGTTACAAATGTCAATAACAAGTACAATAGTTTGAAATTTAACAATGATGAAGACCCATTTTTATACATAAGAGCATTTAAAATAAAAGGATGATTGGAGTCAAAATCATATGAAGAGGGAACTGATTGCCATAACGTTTTAAGCGAGAGGATAGATCAGGGGCAACGCGCTGATGTGGAGCAACATCGTTTCGATCTCCCCGTCTGGGGTATTAAGCGATTATAAATGACCAATTATACAGTATATATTATATGAATCGTATAACCCAGTCAGCATTGAAAAGTCAGCTCCTCTCTCAGTTATTGATATTAAGATAATCACTGAGATCAAACAGGAAGCAGAATCTATGATTGCTTCATTTCAATAACATGGTTAACCTTTCATCACTCTTGTAATCAGCAATTAAAGACACACAACAAAAGCAGCAAAGATTTGTTTACTCAAATGTTGTGCAGTGAAACGAGGTCCAGTAAGTAATTCAGTGAAAAAAACAGCTTTTAAGAATATTGGAATAGTTTAAGAAGGGGCATAGAACTGTCACACCAGCATAGAAAAGACATCATATAAGCGATGTTATTGTCAGAGCTGATGGATTCCCACAGAAGATTATTCCCTAAAGACATGACAAGTTTCAATGCGTTGCATGCACCTGTAGCAACAAGGCTTTGCCAAGCACTGTGAACTGTTACATTCTAAAGCCAGCATGTGTGTTCCTCGCAAGTATTGTGCAACCTCTATATTAGACCTACGCTACTTCTATGATGAAATGCAAGCACTGGGAACTGTTACATTCTGAAGCCAGCATGTGTGCTCCTCGCAAGTATTGTGCAACCTCTATATTAGACCTACGCTACTTCTATGATGAAATGCAAGCACTGGGAACTGTTACATTCTAAAGCCAGCATGTGTGTTCCTCGCAAGTATTGTGCAACCTCTATATTAGACCTACGCTACTTCTATGATGAAATGCAAGCACTGGGAACTGTTACATTCTGAAGCCAGCATGTGTGTTCCTCGCAAGTATTGTGCAACCTCTATATTAGACCTACGCTACTTCTATGATGAAATGCAAGCACTGGGAACTGTTACATTCTGAAGCCAGCATGTGTGCTCCTCGCAAGTATTGTGCAACCTCTATATTAGACCTACGCTACTTCTATGATGAAATGCAAGCACTGGGAACTGTTACATTCTGAAGCCAGCATGTGTGTTCCTCGCAAGTATTGTGCAACCTCTATATTAGACCTACGCTACTTCTATGATGAAATGCAAGCACTGGGAACTGTTACATTCTGAAGCCAGCATGTGTGCTCCTCGCAAGTATTGTGCAACCTCTATATTAGACCTACGCTACTTCTATGATGAAATGCAAGCACTGGGAACTGTTACATTCTGAAGCCAGCATGTGTGCTCCTCGCAAGTATTGTGCAACCTCTATATTAGACCTACGCTACTTCTATGATGAAATGCAAGCACTGGGAACTGTTACATTCTGAAGCCAGCATGTGTGCTCCTCGCAAGTATTGTGCAACCTCTATATTAGACCTACGCTACTTCTATGATGAAATGCAAGCACTAGGAACTGTTACATTCTGAAGCCAGCATGTGTGCTCCTCGCAAGTATTGTGCAACCTCTATATTAGACCTACGCTACTTCTATGATGAAATGCAAGCACTGGGAACTGTTACATTCTGAAGCCAGCATGTGTGTTCCTCGCAAGTATTGTGCAACCTCTATATTAGACCTACGCTACTTCTATGATGAAATGCAAGCACTGGGAACTGTTACATTCTGAAGCCAGCATCTGTGTTCCTCGCAAGTATTGTGCAACCTCTATATTAGACCTACGCTACTTCTATGATGAAATGCAAGCACTGGCAAATGTTTGTGGGAGAAACTGCGACAAATATTAGAGAGCACATAATTGAGCACAGTGACAACATAGGTACTTAAATCAGCAGTCAGTCGCTAGACATTTCAGATTTTAATTCTGCTACTGGCTTTGAAACTTTTGAGAGGAGGAGATCGGAAAAAATGACTTGTTTCAGGAGAGATGATTAGCAACTATAAACTATCTAACCAAACGAACGGGGAAAGCCACCAGGCTCAGGAGCCAAACGCAACACCGGGATCTGTGAATTATCAGGACTCTGGGATCGAACCCCACAACTTTCTGATACGCTCCTGTCTGAGGGGACAGACGACTCGAGTTCACAATTCCTGTTTTTGAGAACAATCCATAAACGTTGCCAGTTTTGAAAAAGAGCAGAGATTAGTCGAACCACGTGTCAACAACCAAGGGGCACACTTGTAATAAAGGCACTTTTTGAAAAAACACAATATGTATTATATTGCATAATTTTGGGTCTAGCGCCATACCTGGGCACTCAATACAATTATCTTGGACCAAGGTTTGGGTAAACCTTTCCTGCACCCAGGATAGGGAAAAACCACTACCACATATTATTTCTACAATTAGCGCAGAGTGGAGCAGAATTACCCACCACTTACACTGCATACACTAGTTTAACACCTGGTGGACTGAATGAGACTGTTCTCCTCACTGCATTTTTATAATTATCCATTAAGATTTGTTTTTCTTTTATTTAATTTCAATTTTTACAGTGAATGGTATATGGTTCATTTTGTACAGTGAGGAAAACAGTGTGAAAGTATGTTTTGTATTTGTAAGATACTATAGCCATTTTAAAGCAGTTGCCAGATCAGGAACATGTAGTTTGGTTCACACTTCCACTCATAAATTCTAATGCAGCCATGTGCGATTACCAAGGAATAAATGTAGCTTGAACCACAACATTTAGTTTCAGACTCCTGTGGCTTTGCATCAAGTTGTGCAGTTCTTAAGATGCCCAATTGGACGCATAAATCCGGGGAAGCAAAATCCCCCCCCCCCCCCCCCAACCCTGCCTTGCCTGGACGGCAGTGGAACTGAATGCAAATGAACAATCAGGGTTTCCTACAAACCTAGCCATTCCAGGTGTGCTCCCTCAGCTGCTCACTTTTGGCTCGGAGATGACTCAGGTGTTCATGAGTTTGACTCTGGCTCCTCCGTAATTGGTGGCATGGCACAGCCCAGTTGCCCATCACGGATCCCGCCAGAGACTGTGATCTTATTGGCTTAGCAGAAGATAGTCCTAATGCTGAGCTAGCTTAACATAGGTGTCAAAGATATGGTATCAGATTTTGATTTCCTAAAATTGAAAGCTTCTGCAATGCATTGTCTTTCACTGTCCAGTAACTGCATCTCAAAGTCAAAACCTAAGGAAAAGAGGTCTGGCCAAAAGCAGCACAACAGTGCAGGCAACTCATAATGGTCTGATCCATTGGCTATCTCCAGATCCTCTGTGCCCAAATTGTTTGGCCGATACCTCGCTGTGGGATTTCTTTGTGTGTGGTCTTCCCTATTCTGTCAAATGCTTCGAGAATGAGACTCTCACAGGCACATCATACAGTTGCTTTAGGCTCTGTTGGTGCTGTGCTGTGCAGTAAGCATACCTGTATTAGTACACGAAGCGGAATGGAAAAGGCCATGAGAATGCTGTTCACTGATGCTGAGGAAATGGGTAGATCGCTCAGTCCTGTGAATACATGGATCCAGTGACGGTGGCAGAGGAGAAAGCATAGATGTCTTTGCATCTCTGCATGTTTGTTGAATGGATAGAAAGGCACTGAATGGAGCGCACACACAGGACCGAGGTGGCAATGTGTACAAATGATGATCTTGGTTGCATATGGAGTGAGATAACCAGGCTCTGGTGTCTTCACAGACTCAAACCCAGTTCAGATATACAGCTAGAGATATCTGACTCTAAAAGCTCGACAGCATGTGTCCTCTCTCCCGGGAGTTCACGTCCTTGACACAGCCTGATGAGCACGGGAGGGCACAAACCTAGAAACATCATCCCAATTGGTCTTCACCAGACAAGGATTGTGAAAACCAGTCCTAGTTTAACCCTGAATGGAAGGAAATCTGGATCACCAAGAAGTTGAAATGATCTACACTGTCATATGTTCTTGGACGATTTGTCCAGGTTCATTAGCAGGTTTCCTGACCTAATCTTCAGGTCATACGTTCTTTCGGTATACTGTTCTTTTGCCGCAGGATTTTTTATCGCGGGACTTTACATCGCCGTTTTTTTATCCCAAAAATAACTGAGTTTTTTTTCGATAAAAAAAACGGCGATGAAAAGTCCTGTGACGAAAAATCCTGCGGCAAAATAACGTAGAACCGTTCTTTCATATGACTGGATGTAACTGGAGTCATTATTTCATATGTATGGTGGAGTGGGTGAGAATAATGGTCGCAAACCCCAATCACAAGGTGTCTTTCATTCAAAAAATGTGTTGCCTTCCAATCAGCAATGGTCCCCACCTTGAAACTTTCTGGTATTCTTTCTGTACAAAAGACTCAGAGCATGGATTCTCTCATCTCCTGACACAAGGAAACCACAATGTTATGCTGTGATTCAATCCAGACCAACTAAATGAGCACTGTCCCTTTAAGAAGTACTACACTGTCCCTTGTGGAGAAAAATAAACTTAGGCAGTGGTGTTGTAACAGAAACAGAGGTAGAGAAAATATGTCCCATCACTAAACTCAAGAATAAATCAAACAGACATAACTCATATGTTGCTTACAAGGCTGGCTGTAAATTCACCCACTGTGCTCGTCTCCAGTAACACAGCGCCCCCACACCAACAGTGAACGAAACCATGTAAAACCTACCCAGCCAATGGAAGTTGGTACAAAATTGTAGTTAAACCCCAAACGAAAACCAGGGGCTACTGTCACAGAACTAAGCTACCAAGCATTTTAGGGGGGTGTTTTTGTTTACTTTATATTGTCCACCCTCAAGTGTGCATGTATGTGATTTGTCCTCAACTTTAAGATCAAATTACACTACAGGCGGCAATGCCCATAAAACAACACTTAATATGGGATCCCCAATTAATCGTCCAAAGGATATCCATAGTACAGTTTGACTTGTTTTGGTGACACAAAGTCTTTCACCTTCCTCAGGACCAACAAAATGCACATTTATTTCATCTAGGTATCATCACTCCTGCCCTAGGTCAAGCTGCAAAAGGCGACTATCCAACAACCTATACAGGAAACAGTGCAATATTCTCGAAGAAAGGAGTGGCCACTCTGCTACTCATGAAGCCTCATTTTGCAACCAGTTCAATTACCAATACACTTAAATGAATGACACGGTCCTCGGCCCCATAGATACTCCACCTACCTGTGACAGACCATGACTACTCTCAGTCTACACATCCAAAAATGCCTTCACTTCACTTCTCCAAGATGCATTGTCATGGAAAACATTCCATCACTCAGTTTGAGTCTATAGGAAAGGGAACAATCTGCACCCAGTAACCCCACAATCAGCCAAAATGATGTAAAGCCCACAAGTGAGTCAAATCATGTCCCAGCTCTCAGGGTCCCATTACCTGAGATAGGTTTATTTACTCCATGGAAAGAGGAACCGGCGTCCATGAACGTAGGACGATGCTGCAGTTCCCGGCTCATTCATACAATACGTGCCACACACTCTCCATTAATACTTCTTGCAAGTGCAGATCGGACTAGGCAGTCATGTGACCATCCGCATGGAAAGTGTCTCCCAGGCATTCAGCCATCTTTAAATGAGTCAACAAACCTTTTGTTAATACCAAATGCCATATGCAATTGCTGGCAACTATACTAATGCAAAACCACTAAATAAATTAAATTTCAAATTTTCTGTAAAAAACAGAAATGTATCTAAAAATGCTATCAGACTATACAGATAGTTCTGTTTCAGAATATTTAGCAGTATAATGCAGCATGATATGGACAAACACGATGTATGGAGCCCACCAATGTGTGAAAAGAAGTCTCTATTAGTACAAGTGCCAAGTGAAACAATGCTCACACACTGCCATATTCGATCCACAGTCACAAAATCACCAGAGATAGACTATGGGTACAGAAGGGTTCTAATCCAAGTCCATGGCAAAAACGTTCTGCCCAGGTGCAACCATTATATTAATCTTAACTTGCTAGTACTGACAATTTATGCCACTGAATTTCCTCATTCAGCCCAACTAAATGTGTTTTGAGCCTGATAATCCATTGTTCTTTTTTGAACAGCAGTGCAGCAGAAGGAAATGCAGGGGTGCTGCTACAGGATCAAGGCTTAGGTCTTTAGGGCTTGTACATGGATAATAAGTACAGATTTTACTTTAGCTCATCACCTTACAGGCGTGTGGGGGTGGGGGATAAAAAAAGAATGTTGCAAACTAATAGCCAGGCATAAAAAAGTTACTCAACCCCTGTGTTCTCCACATGCACACAGCACACAATTTCTCACTTGCTAAGAGACAATTAGCACTCACCATTGGCTCGCAGCGAGAGCACATTTCGAGGTCGTCTTTACAGTCACTGAATGTTTGAGGCTATTTTTTTACTGGACTGCCACCTATATACACAAATAAAAACAGTTTTTTTAAAAAAAAGGAAATCAGTTCCCATTACCTCAATAACCAAATATTGTGCTGAGAAATCAAAAGTTTAAGACACACACTACAAGGGAGAACAATAAAATCCATTGAAAAGACATTAATGCAGAGATAAATTAATCAAACGGATCAGTTGTTATCTTCCCACTGGATTTTCTACAGGTAGTTAAGTATGGGATTTAGAGAAGCCTTTATTGACACACAGGTATCTTATAAATACGTTTGTTTGAGTGGTGATTGACTGCCATAACATAGGCAGATCATGCTATTACAAACCTACCAGCCACTGGCGCATTTGTCTACTTCAGGGAGATGTACACAGGGAATGAGTTGTTGCCAGGGCAAACACTTTTGCTGCCCTAGGCAACGTATTAGATTTTCCACTTCATGTAGACCTGACTCATCCATCCCACGTGCCATTTGTCATGGCTTGCCGCACAGCATCCCTAACCAATCACTCTTGTCTTCTACTGTGTGTCCCCCCCCCACTATGATTAACACAAAGACAAAAAAGGGCAGTGCCTAATGGAGACAGAGCAACTCCTGATTTCCTAGCACTACAGAGCTCATCCAGACTTACTGTCAATCACCTTCATCTCCAGTTAGGGCCATTAAGCCTAATGTCACAGTGCAGTTATGTAGTTCAAAAACGGAAAACACATGAGTTGGTTCTAATAGCAGATCGATTTCCAAAATCTACAAATAATATTAATAACAGTAATAAAAAGGTTAAACAATGTTTTTCTATGGGAGAAAAACACAAGTATTCCTGTATCATTACATTGTTGAAGGGCCTTCAATGGTGGCGATCCTCTGCAAGGATTATTTTTAGGTTAGTCCTGAGAGTGGACTGCGATGTAATCAAACATCAATCTTATGGGCTTTAGATATGAATCCTATAGTGCTTCTGTGCCTAATACCAGGCCCAAACACTGTCCTTGCTCCTCACAGACACTGTTCCTGTTTCTCTTCCAAGCACTTCCTGCTTTGTGCTCTGGCCCCTCTTCTGCTACGTTCTCCCTATTCCTCACACACACTGGCCCTCATTACGGGGATGCAGGAAAACCGGCCAGTAGGTGGTGGGTTTCCGGCAACCCCGTAACAGCTGTACCGCCATCTGATATCCCGGTGCCACCAGAATATCACAAGGGCGGCGGTAACGGTTAATCCCCATTTACATGGATTCCCATCAATTGAAATGGGGACATGGAAGCACAAGCACCGTTGCTAACGGTGCCAGAACTTCTTTGATAACTATGCCGGAAGGGGCCTGAAAACCCGGCAGGTCAGGCCTGTCAGGGGATCCGTGACCCCTAACGGCATTGTTGTAGTATGTCAGTCTGGAAAGGGTACCGGTATGTTACTACCGTCTCCCTTATTTCTAGTCTGCCATACTCGGAACGAGGGTCAGTGTTTCTCCTGCATACCTATCAACCTTTTGAGTTGCCAAGGCGGGTAATAAAAGAAGATCCGTTTGAGAGCTCCATTAATGCTTATGGACAGGAATGGGGTTTAGCGGGTGAATCAACTGACTGTAGGGTGGGTGACACCCGCCAACGGCGAGTGAGTTGACAGGTATGCTACTACCTCTGGCTCACCAGGCATCCTGTCTTCAGTTTGCCTGCTATTATTTCTCTCATTTGTCCCACTCTCTGTCACATACCGACAATCCATGCTCCTCACACTTCCTCAATGTTCCTGCTCCTTGCATGCATGTGTAGCCCGTGTCCCAAATTGGGCCTGGCTAGGCAGGGCTATGTGCTTGTTGCCTGGGGGAAATATAGAAATAAATACACAGACACCAGGGTGTAGGTAATAAAACACTTTTAGTATTGACGTTGTGTAGTGATTTTGTTTTACTTGGAAAACATGGCTTGTCTCGACCGAACCATTCAGCTCACGATGGGGTTGGATGGATTCTGAAGGGAGAAAGAAAAAAAGAATAAAGGACGGTACGCCCCTGCCCAAGAATGGGCTGGGGAATGGGAAGGGATTCTAAAAGAAACCATAGAGAAAGATAGTTGAAGAAAGGGAAGAGTGAGCGAATTGAAAACAGAGAGAAGGCAGAGACAAGCAGGCCTCTGAAAGGCTTTGGCCTCGAGCAGCTACGCAAGGCTGAGCAAACTGGGCTGCGTGTGTGGGATAGTCAGGCATCATCAGCAGGCCCAGACTCGGTACCTGGAGTAGCCCGGGCACCCACTTGGTGTGAAGGATTTTCTCCTAACTGTGGGCCAGACCGGACAGGCCCATTCAAAAAAAGGCCCTAGACAGCATGTGGGCGGTGAAAATAAGAACCGCCCAGTTGAGGTTGCGTGCATATGGTGACCCCACCAGGTGGTCAGGTCCTAACCTGTATTGGCCTGTCCTGATGCTAGGCTGGTGGGGGGTGGTCCCAGAAGAAAAGCCCCCCTGGGCCATGTACATCAGGTGCGGCCAGGGTGGTGAAGTGCAAGAAAAGGTGGCGTAAACCCACCCCGCTTTGTTGAGCAAGGCGATGAAGGAAAGCCCTGGGCTGCCCATGTAGCCCAGGAGTAGAGAGGTCCTGGGCTGCTCTGTCATCAAGGCCTGGGGGAAGAAGATTTCCAAGCTGCACGGATGCGTTGAAGAAGAGGGCTCTGGAACACTGGCCGAATCTCCGGGAAGTGTGCAGTGCTTTACTAGCCCTATGCAGGTGTAAAGAAGACAGGGGTTGGGGTGGCAGGATCCAAAGGGGGTGGGCCACAGGATTCAGAGGAGCTGCCGGTGCGGGGGAGAGCAACGGTGGCATGCCCATGACATTGGGGACACTATCTGAGGAATGTATGTATTGCAGGGTGCACCGGTGATGGATGGCCCTCTCACGGTTTTATGACATGGCACACTGCAGCCATGGCCTCCAACCCGTCTCGCACCCAACCTCCACAAACACCCTGGGCCTCATTATGAGTATGGAGGTAGCCATGCCGCTAAAAGAGGCATGGCTACCTCCATACCGGGTACCAGGTCCGGGTCCCGCAAAAGGGGACTTACCGGGCCATTCGGACTTTGGAAGGCCCAGTAAATCCCTTTCGAGGGACCCGGACCCGGTACATCCCCATTCCCCTTTGAGCCCGCATAGGGCTCAATAGGAATGGGGACGATGCTAACAACGGGCATGTTAATGATGGGTCTGTTGTTAGCATCCTGGACTGCTTGCGGGACACGCTAAGGACGCCTGGTCTGACCAGGCATTCCTTAGTGGGTCCCGCAGCAGTCCTCATAATAGGAGAGCCCGTAATGAACGGTGCCGGTCCCGTACCGGCACCATTTATTACGGGACTGCCAGGGTCCTAATGAGGGCCCCTGTGTCACAATGGACCAGGAATCAGGCCGTTGTGTATCAATAAGATATTTATTAATTTATTATTTATTGAGAAAAAGGAAAAACAAATTCACAGCCACCAATGTTGTGGTAGCAGAAACACACTAATCTCTACAAAACAATTAGGTTAAGATATTCTGTGACAATTCCCACAATCTTTAATAACAACACAGTAAAAGAACAATTTTATAAAGAGATAACACTAGCGGTTTATCAATCCCCGTGCAACACTCACCCCAAACATTAGCTAACTTGATTCCTTTGAATGGAAGGCAGTGACAAGGAGTAGGGATAGAGAGATGAGATTTGGAGTAAAGCCCACCACCAATATGGGAGGCCAGCAAAGAAGGTGAAAACCCGTTTTTGGAGCAAAACGGCAGAATTGGATTTTGATTATTACTCAGAACGTCTATGGGACAGAATGAAAGGAAATTTGTGTTGCTACACTTGAGGAGATAGGGAAGCTTAGAGATTACTATTCAGCATACCAATACAACAATAGACATGAAATGGGAAAATCGGTTTTGGGAGAAGGCAAATGCAAAAAGAAAAAGACAATGGCAAATGGAAATTCGTTTTACACTGGATTTACAATGTCAGTCAGCGCAAGGAATGGGTTTAACTCAGAATAGGAAAATCGTTTTTCAATGACAATGACAGAGACACACCAACAGATAGACAGGCAGGCAAAAAGGGATTGCTCTCAATAGGACTATGGTTTGGGGTTTTAATAGGACAGATGCAAATAGGAATTTGTGGGGTAATGCACACAATAAACGGACAAACTCGGTTTTCAATTGCAAGGAGACTAATTCTTTTGAGCCAGCACTTTAATGACTATAATTATTAAAGAAAGACACCATGGACAAGGTGGTTAATTTCAAATTTTAACCAACTTGTATCGTGGATTTCAATGGGGGAATTAATTGATTTACTTAAAAGTATGCTAAGGATTTACATAGACACTGAGAGGTTTAGCAAAGGGAATATGTGAACATGTGAACAAACACCGGCTAAACACAGTTTCATCTATGGGAAGGTGACTGAATTAAACTAGCAATGTGGGGTTTTCAATGGGGTTTTCAATATGGGTTTTCAGTGGGGTTTTCAATTGGGGGTTTCAATGGGGGTTTCAATTGTGGAATTCAAAGGGGTTTTCAATGGGTACAATGCTACAAAAAGGAAGGGCTCATGCAATTTAGGGTTGGGGTATTTGCTACTTACAAAGTAAGCCATGGTTTGGGATTCTGGAAAGCCAGCTGGAACTCAGGACACTCTGGACAGCTAGGCAAGGGGACTGGTCACTGCACTCTGCCTTTGTGATTCTGGAAAGCCAGCTGGATCTCAAGACACTCTGGACAGCTAGGCAAGTGGTATGGTCACTGCATTCTGCCTTGGTTTAGGTTCAGCTGCTTCTCTCCATCCTCCTTCTCCTGTCTCCCCAGATTTTGTGTGTCCTCTGAGTGAGTACAGCCCCTCTTATATAGCCCAAATGACATCACTCACTTTACAATCTAGGGGAGTACTCTGTAATTACCCCTACCGCTCGGATAGGACAGGTTAACATTCCTCTATCCACCCCCTGGCATGATTTTTTCAATGGAACAGAGCACCATCTGTCTATTTGCATTTATTACTATTCTTAGTTCTCTTGATCACTTTTTGACAAAAAACAGTTATGTCCCATAACTTCAATATTCTGCCAGGCCCTGACATATGAACTAGATATGTGGTTTCAGTGGGTCATGGGGAATCAGGTAAGCCAATCGCCAACTCTGTATGATGTAGCATGGCCCGGTGGCACATTTTTGCCCTTTTTCATAAAGTGTATAACAGTTATGACTCTGTAAATGATCAAGCTTGTTCCTAATTGCACTTTTCATCTTCCCATCAAATCTCATAATTGTCACATGTTCCAAGTGTAATACTTACCACAAGAGTCCAAGGGCAAGCAGTTTCTGCCTGGGGCCTTATATGTATTTCAAACAAAACAGACAGAATCTCTTTGAGTTTATGATTTTAAAATTTTACAACTATAGTCGCCTATTGCTTACTATATATCTCTGTAACAAAGAGACTAACTCTCCGTCAGATGGATATTGTCTCCCTAGTCAGCGCTGATGTGCCGCCTGTCTAGGTTAGGGGATAGAAAAGAGACAGACCTTTCCCTCTCTCACTTCTTTGCTAACACCACAAGTGTACACTATAGTAAGTCAAGTTTAATTTGTATTACTCCCTCATCGTGTGTCTTATAAAAATAGAAAAAATAATAAAGTTTAAAAATCAAACAAATGTCCTTGTGTATTTCACAACAAGTTTTACAGAGTTAATCTTTTAAATAGAGCAATATAATTTCACCGAGCTTGCCAAATATGAGTCTCGGGGGTTCCGGTCATCACCCTGAACCACTGTATATAGTCAACCAGTTTCAGCGGCATGAGATGTTAATATCTGTTTTCTTCAGGACTTAGACCTGACATCATTGGTCAAGGTTTACAATTAGCACAAGACAACATTATTATTTAGGTCTGAGTCTACATTTTGTAGGTGAAGGAGTTTGTCTCAATTTTCTTTTTCAAGGACGTCATAATCTTGAAACATCCTAAAAGGGGAATATAAAAAGTGAGGAATCATCACTAAGTTGTCCTCTATCCATTAAGTGTAAACATCAATATTTATATTGTGTCTTGGTATCCTTACCAACACTGGGGGATTTCCTGGAATCTCCTAGTGGTTACCCACTCTGCATCTTCTCTCTACGGGTGAATAAAGAGATGTCTCTAATATCATTTTAAGCTGTTTTCTACTACAAATGATAGTATCTTATGGCTGCAGGGGTATAAACTGCTCACCAATATGCTGTCTCCAATTCGTCTTTGAAAAAATCCATCTCGACATTGGCTTGTGGCTATCGGTATTGGTCCACTCTGCCTTGATCACCTGCTCGGAAAAAAAATATCTGAGTCAGAGATGGCATAGTGTCTAGGTCCTCACCACAGTAATAGTTGTTTAAGGTCCCATGCACTATTTAGCAAAAATCCCCCTCGACTTTTCTTGGTGAGCTGATTATCTTAGCTCTTGTTCCCAGATGTTGACAACTACTAGTTGTGATATATGTGTGTACAACATCTCATTTCTTATTAGTATTTCGCGTATTTAAATTGCGTGTGTGTCCAACATCTATTTATATCCAATTCCTTCACTCGTTTCCTTTACAGCATCTAAATTCCTCTACGTCTTTCGTGCATTTAAAATGCATTTTTCCACAGCTTCTGTTTTTACCCAATTGCTTAGCGTGTTTGGGTCACATAATCCTGTTTGCGCCACATATCAGTGAGCCCTCCACTAGTGTTAGTTTTCAAAGGCATCTCGTGATCGTCAATTGTTTCTTACATAAATCAGGCATTTTGCTGTTGCCAATGCAATCCAAGATGTCATATATACAGTGAAACCTCCCCTTGTGTATAAATCAGCCACGAGTATACACGTGACTCGCAACCGTTCTCCTCTCTGACTCGCGTTTTCGACTTCGTCAGTAGGAGCGTCCGCATATATGAAATTGATGTACACGAGTCATGTGATCCTGAGGGAATTCTTTTGTAATTAGCTCTAGTCCTGTGTTTTTGTCATTTAACGTTCGCACTGTGAAAGGATCTACTGATTGCAGAGTAAAACTCTCTTATCTTGTTAGTGCTGTTTTTACATCTGAATGCATTAATAATTTTACCATAAAGGTATTATCAAATTGTGCATTATGATTCTGCCACTTTTCATGTACATTATTTTTGAATACATTATCAATCCCAATCCTTAATGGTGATTGGCTCATAAGCAAAAACTGCTGTTCATGACAGTCCTGCTGCATGCTGATACGTATGGTTTCCCACACTTAGCACAATTCAATATGTGCGACGATTTTTTGGCTGTAGGAAAAGAAGGCGATCCCATTGCATGCTGGTTACAGTAGTTTTGCAGTCTACATGCAGCGATTTCTGTCTGTGGAGAGAGGAGGAGGTCCCATTGCATGTTGATTACATTAGTTTTTACATTCATATAGTTCTCTACTGATGGCTAATGCATTTTTTGAAAGGTGGTTATACCTAACTGGGCCAACTTTGGCTATGTATGTACCTTTGGTGAGTGCAGCACCCGTTTTAGTGGCTATTATGTGGCACGCAATAGTCCACAGTTGTCCAAATCCTGCTTTCAAGTGGCTCGTGGGTTTTTTCTCCTCCAAGTTATATTGACAAGTGCCTTAGTCGCACATTTGTGTGATATACAGCCATCGCATCGTTGCCAGAGTCTGCCAACACATTTCTTCATTCAGGCCATCTTTATGGCTGATAAGCTGAAATATCCACAGCTGTTCGCTTTTTAGAAGCATAGTTCCAATGTTGCCTCCTCTTCTTGGTATTTTCTTTTTTTTCAAGAAATGTCCAAAATATGTCATTTTCAGTGTTTTTACTGACATAGTGTTCCACTAATGGCACTGTGATGCGTTTTGTCCTTATCTTTTACCCATGTTCACAAATAATGATTTGATAGCCCTGGTGGTCATGCCAATATAGCTTTTGTTACATGGACATTTTATCAAGTAGAAAACATTAGTTGTATTGCAATTGGTACAACCTCGTTGTTCCCATGGTGACGGCCATACTACATCTATCTCGGTTGTCCGCTTTGTCAGAGAACACACAGAGCATAGTCCACAGGGAGTATGTCCAGTCACTTTCGGTAAACCCCATAATCTTGTCTGATTATCTGTTCCTTCATAATCTTGTATATTTTAAGTCTATTTACCGCATAAGAGCACCATATTCAAGGAGGCAACTGCAATACCTGTGTTGGTGGCCACTTTGCCTCTAGGGTGAGATCTGGAAGGTCTTTGATGGTGAGGTGGCTGTTAATAAGATACTTTAAATTCTTATGAATCCTGCTGCTGTAGAGTTCTGCAGCTTGCTCGCATGTCAACCCCTTTATGAAATCTCTGGCACAATTCTGATAATATTGTTGCAACATGTCTTGATCTTAGGAGTCTTTCCTCATGTTGCAAGGCCTATCTTAGTGAGCAATTCTGTCTGTGTTAAAAAAATAAAATCCCTTGTTTTTCTTGCAAAAAACTCAACTCTGGGCCCTCTGCTGATATGGTTCAGGTCTGGAGATGTGAAGGACTGCCCCACTTGTGAACTCCAAGGGTCCTCCAGAAGAGCCACCTAAAAAGCTCATATTCACCACATTCCTCTTTCCCACACCATCAATGGCCTTCAGATTTTAGCCCACCCTCCTAGCTTGTCATGATGCTCTTTGCCATTTCAGCATAGCAAGTGGGGACCTATATGTGTATGCAGTGGACTCACAGTATATTAAGTGCTTCTTTGCTTCCTGGATAGCTTCTGCTGCCAACTAGGATGTATTTAAAATCACAGTAAGTGACACTATTTAGAAGTGTAGACGCCTGGAGAGAAACACAGAAACGTTGTCTCGATTTGCTTTCCAAAGCTAATCAAAGTTGCATAGAGAAAGGTGGAAACAATGTGGGAGGAGTTGCTACATTATATTCGAAGAATGAAATAGAAGGGAGGATAGATCTGTGGCAACGCTTATGTCTGGGAAGCAAGACCACTTGGAGCAACACAGGTTTGAATCCTGGCTCTGCGCTTGAAACTGATCTGGGATTAAGCGCGTTATAAATAAACTGCACTTGCACAAAGCGAATGTTCAAGGCTTAGTAGGATCGTTCCTCCTCCCCATGCCTTGTTGCGCCATGAGACACACATGTATAGGCACATAATAAATTACCTATAACATAAATGACCAAATAAACTCTCTGCTTCCTCTCTCGTAGCAGAATAGGGTATGGGAGGGAATCGCTGATACAGGACCATAGACTGAGCAGTGCAGTTAGGAAGGCCAGATCATGTGAACATCCCAGGAATATTGCTTCAATAGAAGCAGAGCTGCAGATCAACGCACAAATGAATCATGGCGGGTCCGCCTTTCCCTCAGCAACCTGTATCCCCTGGCTGCAACCCTCTGTAACCCCTCACTCCATGTCATTCCCAGTGTACACTTCATAAACTTTCCTTCCGTTTGTTTCCATCTTATTGCACCCACTCACTGTATCACTTTTGGGCACAGGGCTCTGTTGCTTCACAGCTAGGTTTGCACTCTATAGAAGCGAGCACGTACATACAGCACATACATAGAGAGGACTTTATAGGCAAATTAACCAGTTATAAAAATGCTCACCTGTTTGAGGGTTAGTGAATAAAACATGCGCATAGAGCAATGTGGTGCAATTGGCGACCTCCTACAACAGTATAAAAGCTTGGAAAAAATGTTCTTATTATAGGCTAGTTGTGCCATCACAACTGACCTGCAGTAAGAAAACATCACAACCGCTGTGTAATCAGTTATTACGCCTTAGTTGTGACATCACAATCCCTACTCCTCGAACCAGCAGAGAAAATTCCAGCTGTCACTGCAGCACTCAAAGTTGTGAAATCTCTTCAAATTGCTAACTTGCAGAATAGTTTTCTGTGTACATTTACAGGCGCTATTTGACAAGGAAACTGTTAATGGTAGAATGCTTTGTTTGTGCACCGCTTGAGTTTAACACGTTAGCATGCATCTGCATGTTATTACTTATTTTAAAGCACAAAATGAAAACTTTTTTATGTAGATTTTATTAAACTGCTCGAACTATTTTTCTTCAGCACACGAGGAGCTGCAGTTTTGCTTTTTAATTTCAAACAAATTCTATATTGATTATACGGCTCAGTAACCGGAAGATCTCTTATATTATATTATGCAAGAGACGAGGTATTGCAGGGAATGACAGTGTGTAGCGATGTATTACGAGGAATAAAATACCCCCTACCATACACAAAAAGGATATTGTAAGTCACCTTGGAGTTCTGTGATCTTATAAAGGAACTCTGTCTCGTTCCTCTATTTATTCACGAAACTCCTCAGTGACTTGCAATATCCTTAGAACGTATGGTAAGGGGGTCCTTTATCCCATATATAAAGCTGCTTTTTATAGTACCATATAAGATTTGGTGACGTCTGTCTTGATGTGGCATCATGCACAGAATGCTTACTAGCATTGGGTCAGCATGTCTGTATGTGTAATTGTTCACTTTTGATATGTCACATCTCTCCTTAACGCCATGGCATGGGAGCTCAGCAAACCATGCTGCTTGGAACACAGGTTTTATTCACTGATGCAAAACCTGTGTTTCGGAGTTGACTAATAGTTGCATGCCTCTGACTGTTGTCACAAAGCCTCCAACTTTGCTCAAACTTTGCTCCTGCTCACTTGCCTGTGAATTTAGCAAAACAAGTCCCTCACTTTTCCGCACTTTTCTTGCCATGGCTGCCATCTTTCTCCGTCCCATGGTGCCACCATGGAAGGGGAAGAGGGGGTCATTTTGTAGAGCCGTTTTAATATTTACATGGCAGCCATTTTTCTTAATGGAAAAAATGGCATCCTCTGCATTTTGGATTTGAGGTGTGAATGGCGATATGGACCTTAGTGGTGCAGGAGTGAGCGACCATGCCAGTGACTGACCTGCCAAGTTAAGCAGCCTTATTTCTCTATGGGCCTTAGCTTCAGAGGCGAGCTGGTATCAGCACGGCCACCTCACCTCCTGTATTCAGATTGCCTAAAGAACATTGCCCAAGAAAGGCTCATGTTTTACTTCTGTACAAAACAGTTCCAAATCTTTGAGATTACAGGATGATTTTTTTTTTTTGCATTATTGGTGGTGCCAGTGCCAATTTTAGGTCATCAGTTAGTTATTGTTCAACACCATTTGCATCCAAGCTGATATGAAAATACTGAACTAAATGTTCAATTGGGCCGAACAGGTGATCACCTCTAAGTGCTGCAAACTCCAAGTCGGATAGTTGCTTAAAGCCATTTTACTCAGACTCATTGATATCACAGAACACTGTTTTGCAGCTATATAAAAAAACATATTGCAACTTTAGTTTACTTTAATATATTTATTAGGCGCACCAGACGACCCGGAAATGTAAGGGTACACAACATCAAACACACAACATACTATTCGATACAGACATGTTCATCCTGGAGAATACTGGGGTCAGGCGTCCTGATCAAAAAGCCGGGCGTCCTATTTAAGTACCTGAAGTCTTGCTATGTCTGATTAATTAACTCCCACTAGGAGGCTGCTGCAATATTCGATCCTGGAACCGACAATTGCCCTGGCTACCATTTCACAGTTCACTTGAGAGATAAAAGGCCGAAGTTGGGCCAGTAATTTAATATGGTAGGCCATAGATGCCACAAGATTATTAACATGAGCTTTCATGTAAAGATATTGACAACAGCCCCTAAGGTTTTAACTTTCCTCTTTGTTTCTAAGGTGCACCCAGCAAGGATACATTTGCTGATTTAAAGATTCTTATTTTCAAATAAACAAAATACATAACAACAATTGAATAGCTGACATCAACAAGTAACCTAAAAGCATCTAAGAAATGTTAACAAGCACAATAACATATCAGATCACATCAATACCAAGGTCATTTAAAAAAGGTAAGAAATAAAGGAGGAAGAGAAAGAAGAAAAAGAAAAAGAAAATAGATGAAAGAGCAAAGAACCAAAACATAATTATAATATCAAACATTGCTATCAGTTAATAAAGCATAAAATAATGAATCAAATAGTGAACCATGTTGGCATTATAGCTAACCGTCCAGAAACCTTACAGCCAAATAATAGGCATACATCATCCATATACCTCAAGGAAACTTCCCCAAATGTCCCAAAATTTCTCAACGTCTCCTGAATCTTTGTAAATGGTCTTCTCATAAGTGGAAACAGTGAGTAGTTCTTCCACCCACTCGTCAATGTTAAAGGAGCTGCTTGACTTCCACATTCTCAGTGTCATCCTCTTGGCGATCATACATGCCCTGAGCAACAAAGTTTCCTTTCCAAAGGTAGACTCATCCAGCTTAGATATGTCCCCTAAAATCAGAAGGGAGCCAGATAGAGGGATTGTACAGTTCAAAACAAATCCTGATCTTTCACATGCATGTTCCCAAAATGTTTTTGATTTTGGGCAAAACCACAACAAGTGACTGAGGGAGCCACTTGCACCTTTGCACTTCCAGCAGAGATTGTCCTCCAAGAGTTGCTTCTGAAATAACTTAGCTGGTGTCCAGTAAGATCTAAAAAGAATTTTAGTTTGTGATGCCCTAAGGCCCCAGTCCAAACTCACCAAGCGAGTATTCTCGCAGCACTGTTGCCAACATTTTGGATCAATATCCTCTCCTAGCTCTTCTGCCCAGACAAACTGCAAACTTAGATTCCCCTTTCGGCAAGCCTTCAAGAATCCGTATAACATGGCAGCTGTATGGGAAGCACTTGAACATGTTTGTAGTGCCGACCAGGCGACATTTTGAGTTTTCGGTTGAGGCACTTCAAGAAAATTTGCCACAATAGTTTTCAGTTTCCTGTATTCAGCGAATGTAGAATCTGCCATGTTATGAGATTGGCAAAGTCATGTGTATGAGATCCAATTTCCCCCTTCCATAAGATCATGGATGTACTTTATGCCCGTCAGGAACCATTCCGGCCAAAAAAACTTTTCCCCTGACATTTCAAGGCAGGGTTGAGCCAAATGGAGGCATTCAAGTGCCGATAAGGATCTGCATTCATACGCTTGGATATTTCACACCAGCAATCCTGTAAGAAATTAGTCAAGAGATGTGCTCCTTTGGATTTACTTTTCCGAGTGGTCAACAGAGCTTCCAGGTCCAGTTGGGACAACATGCCACACTCCCACACCAAATCGCATGGTTGTTCATTAACAGAATTAATGATCTTGCATAGATGGCGTGCAGAAAAAAGATAAATGGTAATCACTAAATTTCGGTAAATTCATCACCCCTGTTTCAGGGGAAGTTGTAGTTTACAAATTGCCAGCATTGGTGGTTTCCCATCCCAGATTAATCTTTGCATAACATTGTCTATTTCTTTTAAAAAGTGCCCTGGCATCTTGATTGGTACCATTGACAAAATATAATTTATCCGAGGTGCTAGATTCATCTTTATACCATTTATTTTCCCCTACATAGACATTTTCAAGAGCCCCATCTTTCCAGATCTGATTTTAGCTTGGAGAGGAGCAATCCCAAATTTATTGTTGGTAATTTCATCACCGCAGCACTAATCCATATGCCCAGATATTTCATTTTCTCTACACACCATCTGAACTGAAATTGGGCACAAGTAGCTTGTTGACACAGATTGTCGATGGGAAGTATTTCAGATTTACCCCAGTTGATTTTATAGCCAGAAACTCTTGAAAACTGCTGAATTTCATTCATTAAGGGAGATATGCAGGTAGCCGGCTCTTGAAGGGCAATCAGTAGATCATCTGCGTACAACCAGATCAAATTGTTATGATTGCTACCAATTATTGGTTGTAGATGGACATCTGCTCTCAAGCATATTGCTAGTGGTTCCATAGCCAAGATGAACAACAGAGGTGAGAGCGGGCAGCCTTGTCTCGTACCTCTGTGAAGTGTGAACTTATCAGAGATGAGGCCCTTTGTGAGAACACTCACAGACGGATCATTGTACAATAAATGCACCGATTGTTGAAAGTTCTGACCAAATTTCATTCTCTTCAGGCATGAACATAAGAAGGTCCATTCCACATGATCGAACCCCTTCTCAGCATCCAGCGAAATCACTGCGTTGGCTACTGGCTGAGTATGTCCTTTTTTTTGCTGTATTTGCTACCCAGCTTCTTAATCCGATTGTCTGTGCCTACGACCATAAGCTCAGTTTCTTCCTTATTAAGAGCAAGTCTGTTGTGTATCCTCCACGTCTGAATAATCTCATAGAGCTTACTTATAGTTTTCTCATCGTCCTCATGAGAGCAAGACATGGGAATGATACATTGTGTATCATCAGCAAAGTTCGTAAAGCCAATGTTGTATCTTTCCAGTAATTTAAAAAAGGAACAGTAAAAATGTTGTATAGTGTGGCCCTGTGGGACCCCCTGTGGGACACCAAATATCAGAGGAACAGAAGTGGGGGTCCTCTGCCATATCACTCCAAACTCTACAGCTACGTTCCCCCAGAAATGAGGCAATCCAAAATGCTGCATCCTCCGAGAATAGGGCAACCTCCCTAATCTGGCCACCAGGATCCCATGGTCGACCAGATCAAAGGCAGCAGACAAATCAAGAAACATAAGCATTGCCACTTGTCCCTTGTCCATGTATTGCAATAGTCTAGACTTAAGGTCCAGCATAGCTGTTTCAGTACTGTGAGCTTGTCTAAATCCAGACTGCCACTATTTCATGTTCCGTGGTTATTCATGAATATTGTGATCTGCAAATAAGTCAATCGATCTAGAATTTTCAATAGGAAGGGTGTATTAGTGATAGGGCGGTAGTTTGCTGTCACATCTGGGCTCAAACCCGGCTTTTTTAAAAGAGGCGTAATATTGTTTTTTTTTCCGTTTCAACATAGACACATTCACCAGTGCACTGACAGGAACGGTTTGCAGGCTCGGGCGGGGCCTATAGGGCAATAGGGCAATGCCCGAACCAAAAACACAAAATGCTAGTGTGGGCCAGTTTTTTTGGTCAAAGTGGGTCACTTTATTGGCCAATGTGGGCCAGTTTGATGAGTTACTTCATTACGCGGATAGTAGTTTTGACCAGTGTTGCTGAATAAATATTCTTTAAATTGCACAATTTGCATCACATTTTATCAAACAACTCCCTCTTGGGTACTATTCAAATAGTCTGTCACAAAAGGAATGAATAGCCATCTGCAACTGTGCAGAACTTTTTCATTGATGCCCGAGACAATTGTATGGCCCTGTCCGACGGTGACTGTTGGCAAAAGAGCAGCCGGGGGTTCGTGGCATGCTGGAGTATTGCAAAGTGACAGGAGACAGTTCCCAACTGTTTCCGGTTCGAGAGTCCAGATGGTCCAGCTCAATGTGAACGTTCTATAATTGTTAGTCGAAGAACAGCACCACATTCAACTCACTAGTAAAAACTCAAATAAGGGGAGAGCCCAACATGAGCATTTTGCTGAAAAGTTGAAGAGGGGTCCTGATGTATGGATTGTTGATGCTTCCCTCCAGCCTGATGTTTTGGGGATATGTCATAGATGAGTTACACCTGTGTGAACTCATTATCTGATAATTGGCTCATCTTAAGCTGTTTTGAGCATTGTACTTTCTGTTTTGTCTGCATTTGTGAAAAAATGTACATCTTTGAAAGGGGATTATGCCGAGTGACATTTCAAAAGCTCAGTATGCATGCTTTTGTAGATTGCTTTGACCCGGCAGTGGAAATAATGAATGATATTTGAATCAAGAGTTTTAAAAATGAATCAGACATGGCCAACTGGATTGGATGTTAAACAATCTAGTGTCTTTCTACAATCCACAACCATCTGCTGTTGCCATAAGACGTTCCTCTTCATTGCCTCTTTTACTCATGCGTGCCAAGAGACGGGTATAATGGGCGTGAGATTTAGAGGTTCCACATGCATAAATACATGCATAGATGATAATGATGTGTTATTTATATAGCGCCTTTAGCCAAAGCGATTTACAGAGCACATAGTTACATACAATATCACCCAACCGAAATTGGCACTCTACAGAGAATAAAGAAAATCAAAACTATCTTTCCCTGTGGACTGTCAGGATCTAAACACTTTTAATTTCTTTAACTTATTTATTTATTTATTTATTTATTATTTTACATGCATAAAGTGCTCTAAGTTCAGGGGTACTAAGGCGCAAGTTGCAGAAGTAGAAAGGCAGGTACAGGTTAAAAAGAACGCAGAGCCATGTGAGTGTATCAAAGCAGTGTTGATACCCCTGCCAATGCCAGAATGCCCTATGCATTTGCATATAGTCCTATCCTGATCATGGGTGGCAGCTGAGCCTGGAATGGCAAGCAAATGTTCTCTAGCCAAGAGCACCCAGAGCTACTCTAGGAACGTGTTTCCACCTCTTTGGGTGTCATCAGTGGGGGCCTGCTAAGATGCAAATATCTAGGGGAAGATATGGAGGGAAATGAGGGGCAGCCACTCCCTCCTCAGCCCTCTCCATGGGTCCCGATGTGCCTACCTGGCCCCTGCTTACCCCTCTCCATGTGCAGTCTGCAAATACGCGCGGAAGGGGAACATGTGCCTTTATAAACGGGTTTTATGAACTGCAATTTATGTAAGCGAGCCTCGCACTATGACAAGTCAGCCTCCCCTCTCTGCTCTTTAGGGGTCACTACGTCTATAGCGTAGGCGCCCCCCTTAGTCAGCACCATTTTCATTTTTGAATGCCCCGCTTCCCCCCAAGCCGTAAATTGTGCAGCCTCCTTTGCGGTTCGTGCCTTATAGCAGATTGAGGCCTAGTGAAGAATTATGAGCGAGCGGCTGGAGGGAGGACATGCCATCGCAGCAGTAAAGGGACATTTACAAAGAAAGGAAAACATACCTGCCTGTGGGTTCGGTGAACGTAATGTGCGCGTGTGTGTGAGTGAGTTTGTGCGTGCGTGCATGTGTTAGAGGGCAGAGAGAAGAAACACTTGCAAGGAGTCGTGTTTGGAAAGATATTAGTGCCGGCCGAGGAGGGTGACCCGCAGCTATATGGTGAGAACATCTAAGCATAACAATTAACCAAAGCAGTGGGGAAGAGGTACTGGCTAGTATGGATGCCAGGTACTCAGGCGGATGCTATTTCTATACTACTGAGCATGCTAGGTTGCAAGCAGGGTATCCTTATGTATGGAGGCTGTTAAAGATCTGTAATGGAGGAATCTTGGGAAATATCAGAATTCCTATGGCTAGGCCCTTAAGATTTGTTGAGTTGACCCAACTTGACACTTGCACTGCAGTGCTCCTTATGATTTCTAGTTTATTGCACATAAAACATACACGCATTGCTCCCACCGACCCAGAAAAAAATGAATAACTTTTCTAAACAATCTATTCCTGACTCATGCGTGTGGCGTTAAACACCCATTCCATGGGCTGGAATAGGTGTTAACGGCCCGGCGGCCCAAGTTAAAAGCCTGAGCGAAATGAGCCCATTAGCACCCCGGGTTACCAAAGCGGTAACCAAGAATACTAAAAAAAAAAAAAAAAAAAAAAGTGGATTTCATTCATTGGGCCTCATTACAACCCAGGCGGTAAGTTCCCTACTTTACCACCATGGTGTAAACTCTGTTTACACCATGGTGGATGGCAGATTTACCGCCCCATTCCAAGGTGAGTGGTGCGGTAAATCCCCATTCCCCATTTACCCTTCCCCATTCCCATTTTTGCCCCATAGGGCATAATGGGAGTGGGGAAGGCGCTAATTACGGCACCGTAAATTACGGTGCCATAATTAGCACCAAGGCGGGTCAGCGCCTTGCATTTTAACGCCTGCTAAAAGCAAATGGTAATCAGGCGTTAAGGGTTAACGGCGACGACGGCGCCGTTAAACCCTTAACGCCTGGGTTGTAATGAGGCCCATTGAATGGGTTGTGCGAGGCACCCTGTTCAATTCATGCAATCCTTTTCCAAGATGGCCCATCTTCCCTTTCCATGGCGGCCAGAGAAGCCGCCACAACAAACAGGTAAGTGGGGGGTGGGAAAAGGGCAAACTATTAAAAAAAATAAGGGAAGAGTGGGGGGAAGATGGTGGCGGGGTTGCTGGCCGTTGGTTTGAATGGAATGCGGCTTTCACCAGCAATTCAAGCCTGCATTCCTAGCCACCTGATTGGCTAGTGTTCGCATCGTAGAATAACACATATATAACAGTAGGACATGTTTGGGAATTCGTTCTTTTGCATATTTAAATTAAAACCTGTACAGTACTTGAGGCCTACAAGTCCCACATAGATGTAATATTTGAGCAAGAAAAATGTTAGGAAGTGATAGTTAACTTTTACTGATGCAGGCAATTCTGGAAGGGATTCTGGAAGGATCATCTCTTTTCGATGATGTTCTCCAATCAAAACATGATGGGCCTCATTACGACCCAGGCGGTAAGGGGTTTACGCCAGCGTTAACAGCGCCGACCCTTACCGCCTGAGTACGAGTTCCCTTAGCGCCATGGCGGATTTAACACCTGCTTTTAGCAGGTGTTAAAATCCATGGCGCTAAGGGACCATGGAGTTAATTACGCCACCGTAATTTACGGTGGCGTAATTAACGCCTTCCCCACTCCCATTATGCCCTATGGGGCAAAAATGGGAATGGGGAAGGGTAAATGGGGATTGGGGACTTACCGCCCCGCCAAGGTCGGAATGGGGCGGTAAGTCCGCCAACCACCATGGCGGAATTGCAACCTTAGCGGCATGGACCATGGTGCTAATAGCACCATGGTTCTCCGCCAAGGTCGTAATGAGGGCCGATGTGTTTACTTAGAATACTTCAATCATAGGACAAGATGTGTGTGCACTAAGGTCCACCGGCTATCAGTGACTGAAAACCTTGAGAGCAAGAGAACCCACAGGGACTGAAAGGAGGCCACTTATTTATTTTTACATGTTTATATTGTGCCAAAAGCCTGCAGAGATCAAGGCGCATCAATCTAAACAGTAAAAACATCAAATACATGGAGAAATACTCTACGACAATCCATGTACACATAAAAGACAAGAAAGGGAAGAGGAAGAAATTCAGTCAAAAATTCGAAAAAGAAACACCCTACTAGTGGACACAGTCTACCACCAATTCCAGATCCGATGATGTTTTGTAGAGATCAACATAGAGGGCCGAATGGGAGGGTAAGTTACTTCTACCACACCCCACCAATATACAGTCCTTATCCTTCTGGGTGGACCCTTGCTCAATCGTAATCCTTCTGATAACCTCGAGGTCGGACTTATGCACTGGAAACCTAACCTAAAAAATAGTCACAATTTTGCAGTAAGTCCACGCCCAGACGTAACAAGAAATTGCAAAAATGCTACTATTTAGTAGGAGAACTATTACTGTTTTGGGTTTGCTGTGTGATTTTGGCACACATACTTCCTTTTTGGTGAAACAGGCAAAGCAAAGTGTATGGCGAAATTCACCAATGTTTCTTCATCCCCCTTATGTGCATCCTCCCCCTACTCTAGAGCACAGACATTGCCTGTCATACCTCATTTGCCAGCTGAAAAAAAAAATACACAATTCTACATTTTGTGACATGAGAACTTACTGGCAAGAGAAGGTGCTCGCTGCAATCCACTTGCCAGAAGAATGTGTCTATCAGAATCCAAGTGCTAGACAATTCCTGTGCCTCAGAATATGGCACATTCTACCCACGAGCCTAAGTGCAGAATATGGTTCTGTGGCAGCACTGGTAATACTTTACTGTAACTCTATTATACAGGATAATGTTTAAATAAACATGTGAAGGGAATGCATTGCCATTTTAGCTAAATTGATATTTTATGATAAAATGAACGACCCATGCTGCGCACCCTTTCATTGGTGCTGCTTCTATCTTCTCAAGTGTGGGGTCTGGGGTCCGTTCATGTAACTGTAGTCTAACTACACGTGCCCCTTTTTTTAAGGCTCTTCTGTTTCTCGGTCTGATCAGACCCCCCGCCCACACACAGACTGACTGCTGCTGGGGAGGAGCGATCAGATCTCTATGCCAGAGAAAGGAATTTGTGAGCCTGCTTCCCAAGATCCTTCACCCGCATGCATAGGTGCCGTGTGCACTGTTTAGAAACACATGGTGCCAATGCAGTGCAGTGCACAGGAAAGCTAACCGAACAGACTGCACCAATTCCAGCTCTGTGCTCAGTGCGTCCGGGCCAACTGGAAAGCAGCAGCTGGTGTCTTTTTCAGAAGTGTTTTTGTTGTTGTTGTAAACTCTGTTTATTGGAAAGTTTTCTGCACAAACAACAAGAAAGCAAGCATCTTTCACATTAATTTCACAGTGGAAGAGGAGGGAGTACCCTCCCTTCCCCCCACATTAACGCCCCCAAGGCCTCCCCCTATTCCCATAGCTTGGTGCAGAGTCTTTCCAGAGATCTGTCATTGTCCATTGTGGCGTGTGGTGGTTCAGATCACATCTCGGGTACCTTTAACCCGTACACCCATTCCCCAATACCCCCACGCACCCTAAGTGTAACTTGCTAACCCAACTTTAACTGTTTCGGGATTCAGAGTCCTTCGTCAGAGATGAATACGTGATCTGGGCAAGTACATGGGTGTATTTTGTATGCTACGTGCCATTGGGTGCAAGGGATGTAGGATGGAATGTCATGACCGGGGGCTTGGCGGCATCGGGTAACAGCCAGGGAACGCATATGCGTGGAGGTAATTCACTGTCTTAAGGGTATGATGGGATTAATAGATCACAGCATATACGTGTAGGTTCTGCCCTGGCCGGGTCCATTCTCTTCTGAGCACTACTCTCCAAGCAGCACACTCTGCAGAGAAAGGCGGTTAGTTGTAGCTCTGTGGGAGGTGTTGTTGCTTTCCAGTTCACTATCAATAGTTTGCGGGCTGCGAACAGTACTGTACTTAATGTTCTACACATTAGGGCCTCGGTGTGCCAGTCTTTGTAGTTGGCCCCAAATAGGATTTCCTCCAGGGCTTGCTCGATGGTGGCTTCTGGAATTTGGGCAGCCACCAACCCCTGCACCATCCCGCAGTATGATTTTATCTTAGAGCATGACCAGAGTGTGTGACCCATTGTGCCGATCGCTCCACATCTGCGCCAGAACTGGGCAGAGGGGGTCAGTCCCATATTATACATTCTGGCTGCTGTGTAGTAGAGGCTTTGGGTGATCTGGAACTGGATCTCCCTATTTTTCAGGTTCACTGACTCCCGGGTATATTTGCAAAGAATTGGTATATGTCTCCTGTCTCTATCGGGGTGCCCAGGTCTTGCGACCAGGCTGCCGCTAGGGCAGAGTTCCTCCCCACATTGTTTGGGATGGCCATGGAGCAGAAGGTACGAAGCCGCGGGTGTGTGTTCACATGCTGTTGGAGTTCCAGTTCACAGGGGGCTGTGGCCATTTGTCTCGATACCGCCGTGGTGTGTCGTGCTATCTCGGCACGGATGGTACCGTATTTCAGCCAATGTCCCGTGTACATATATAGTATGTCAGTGGCTTGAGCGAGGGCATTTATTTTCAGGTCATCACACAAATCCAATATTCAACTTTGAGCCCACTGCGTATCTTGTAGTGGATGCAGAGTAGGTATCTGACCGAGTGATAAGAGACCCCTGAGACAACCCAATGGGTGCCACCTTGACATCGATACCCTGTTTGGCTCTGAGTCTATGCCATTGGGCCACCATCAGCCCCACCACTAGGTGCGACTTCAGTCGTTGTGCTAATTTCATTTGAGGGGTGGCTAGGATGTCCAATGGGGATTAGGGGGCCAACAGCGCTAGCTCCATCGCCCTCCAGCTCGGAGCCGTCGTCTGGGTTGAGCCAGCGCTTGGCCCATCAGATCTGGGCTGCCATGTAATATCTCCTGCAGGATGGTAATGCCAGGCCGCCATGCTGTTTGGATGCTGTTAGAGTCCCGTGCAGATACGAGCCCTCTTGTCCCGCCAGATAAACCTCGAGATCGCAGCGTCTATCGTTTTATACATCTGCGGACTGGGAGCGCAAGGCAACATCATCGCCAGATACATAAGTTTGGGCATCGAATTCATTTTGACCGCATTGATTCTGCCTGATGTGGATAGGGGAAGTGTGTCCCATTTAGTGAGGTCCGTCCGAATCCGTTCAATCGTATGTGGGTAGTTTAAGTCCCAGAGATCACAGATGCGCTCGCCCATGTTCACCTCCAAGGTATTTGATGTGGTGAGTTTGCAGTCTAATGGGTGCCTCCCCACCCGGATCCCAAGGAATGTCGGGCTGGACCTGCAGAATCTCAGACTTAGTGCAGTTGACCCGGTATCCTGCCATCGGGCTGTATTCCTGTAGAAGGGATTTCACTCTGGGAATGGATGCATGGGTGTCCGCTATGTATATGAGGAGGTCGTCGGCATAAAGGGAGACTCAGTATTCTGTCCCGCCCCTCCATAGTCCCCGCCACTGAGGGTCCAACCGCAGTATCTCCGCCACCGGCTCGATGGACAAGGCATAGAGGAGAGGCGATAGCGGGCCTCCCTGGCGTGTACCTGAGTAGAGGGCAAATGGGGCTGATGTAAGGCCGTTGGTGGTTACAGTCGCTTCGGGGTCAGTATACAATAACCGAATCATTGCAATCAGAGAGGGGGGAAGGCCATAGTTGGCCAGCACCAGGAATATAAAGTCCCATTGGACCTTATTGAATGCCTTTTCCGCGTTGATCGTAAGGATCAAATAATCCAGTCGCGGCTCTTCAGCAATCACATGCAGGAGCCGGCGTACATTGTTTCCAGAATGTCGTTTGCATATAAATCCAGTACTCCAGTAAATCCAGACATGGCAGTACTGTTTCTAGTTTTTGGACCAGGCATTTCGCAAGGACTTTAGGTCCGAGTTGATCAGGGAGATGGGTCTATATGACCTGCATTCGTCGCTGGGCCGCTCTTGGAAAACTACTATGTTCACAGTCATCATTGACCTCGGTAGGCGGGCAGTATGGACTGTTTCAGTATATACTGCATCAAGTTTTGGGGCTAGGTCGTCGGCTAGGGTCTTGTACAGATCTATCGGGATCCCATAGGCGCCCGTGGCTTTCCCTGAGTTCAGAGCATGAATATCTCGTCGGACGTCTTAGACCGACAGGGGAGAAACCAGGGTGTTGTATTTGGAAGGGGTAATTTTAGGGAGACGGATTGCCCTCAGGAATCCCTACATCGCTTGTGGGGGAGGGGAGGTGCTTCTGGCTTGTTGTACAGTTGTGCGTAGAATTCTGCAAACCTGAAATTGATACCTTCCTCTGCGAGAATGAGGTTCCCGTCCCTGTCTCGTATAGAGGCGATTGCCGTGGCTGCCTGTCTCTGTTTTAAGGTGAGTGCCATAAGGCGTAGGGGTCGATCTCTCTCCAAGTAGTACTTCTGGGACCAGCTGGAGAAGGATTTTCGGACCCTGGTGGTCATGACTTCTTTAATTTCAGCTCCTAATCTTCGCAGCTGGAGAAGAGTCTGTTTGTTTGGTGCCGATTTGTGTCGCTTTTCTAGGGCTACTAAGGCGACTATCAGCTGGGTTTCCTGAGCACGCCACTGCTTGAGTTTATGCGCCCATCTCGATATACATTAGCCTCTCGTGTAGGCCTTGAACACGTCCCAACATGAGAGGGTGGTCTAAGAGGGAGTGATGTTGGTGTCCCAAAATGTAGCAATGTCCCCCCTGAGGTGGTCAGTGAAGTCAGGGCACGCCAGAGCCATCAGGTTTAGTCGCAATTTCGGGGGATTTTGTGGTGCGTCAGGAAGGGTTAATCTGATTTTGACTGGTGCATGGTCAGAGATGTTGGTGGGAAGTATGGAGCATTCATCCCGGAGGTGCATTGCTAGGTGCGGGTCCAACCAATAGTCGATCCTGGAGTAGCTTTGGTGGGTAAAAGAATAATAGGTATAGTCTCTACGGGGACCATGCTCGGTTCTCCACACATCTTCTAGGCCTAGATCTGTAAGAAGAGAGGTGAGGGCGGCTAGTGTCTTCGGCCTGGTGATGGAACATTGATTTGTGGTTTGCTTGTCGAGGTGCGGATCGAACGTTTAGGTCCCCTCCCCAAACAGTGTGAGGCACCTCATAAATGGTGAGCATGTGGCTAATGTGTGCGTGAAGAAGGCAGGGGTATCAGATGTCGGGGCGTACAGATTGATAAGTGTGATCGGGTGTTCCTGGAGTAGTCCTTGGATTAAGACGTACCACCCTTCTTTGTCTGCTATCGTGTGCTGGATTAGGAGAGGTACCCTTCTGTAAATCAGGATAGATACACCCTGTTTACCCCAGCAGGGGGCGTGTGCAGCAGCACCCACCCAGCCCCTTTCGAGTTTCTTCGATTCCCCTTTGTTAAGATGAGTTTCTAGAAGGAATAGGATATCCCCTTGGAGATCTCTAAGGTGGTTTAGGATGTGCCTGTGCCTAATACGGAGCCCCAGACCTTGCACATTTAGAGTAATTAAGGGGAACTTAGTCATCTGTCTGTCCCAGTGTGTGTGTCTGTGCCTATCTCTCCCAGAGGGCAGGCCAGGCTCCGTTTCGGCCCCTTAGAACGTGCTGTATCGAGATTACATGATCTAACTACCCAGTACCTCCCAGCGTTTATCTGACCCGAGGTGTAGAACAAACAATAACAATAACCAAAACTACTGAGAAGAACCGTCCTCTCACAACATTGGGCATGGGTATTCCACATCCAATACAAGGCTCTATAACCCTTGCATGGTAAGTATGGGAGTGAACTCTACAGTCTGCTCTCGTCTCCATGTATGACAAAGTGCCCTTCACCTGCGGCCAATGGTCCAGCAGCGCCACCGGGTGCCAGGTTCGAAAGGTAATGGTGTTGATGGAAATGAGTGGGCTGTTCTATGAAGCAGCTGGTGCCCCCTGGGCATGGTTAGCGTCGGTGTAGAGGTTGGGGGGGTTCATCGGTGAGGTGGATATGGGGGATCGAAAGCCACTGGGCTACTTCAGCCATGCAGGCCAGTGGCTCCTTACGCCAACGGTAGTTCGCATGGCTCCCTCCCCCGGAGTGAAGGGAATGTCGGCAGTCTTTAGATGTCATTTGAAGCAGTTGGCTCGGTCAGATCATTGAGATAGAAAGATAGGTTTCAATCTAGATCAGAGACTCTGTAGTCTTTCGGGCTCCTCTTTGTTGGCGCAGCGCTCCCAGGCCACCCAGGCGTGGGTGATCACGTTGTTGGTTCTCTCCGTCCCCTGTCCGGCCCCTTGAGTATTCGTCCCGTTCTCTGTCTTCAGCCCTGTTCTGTAGCAAGAGAAATTCGGACAAGGTTGTCACTTGTGATAACTGTACCCTTATCTTGGGTTGCACCGGAAAGTCAGTGGAGACTAGATTTTGGCATTGCAGGAATCGCCAGGCATCCTCCGGGTTATCATATGTGTGCCATTGGCCATCTATTTGAATGCACCAGACCACTGGAAATTTTAGATGGTGTCTCAGATCTCGCCCCCTCAACGCCTCAAACAGTGGTTTGAATTCTCTCCTCTGGCGTGACACTTCTGCAGAGTAGTTGTTGAAGAGTCTGACAGGCACTCTGTTGATGCTCACCTGACCCACCACTCTGTAGGCCTTCAAGATCACCATTTTATGTTGAAAGGTTAAGAGTCTGAAGGTTATTGGCCTGTGGTGTTCGCCCGCTACTGGTTTTGGGATAGGCGCACAGTGGATTCTCTCTATTGTCAGCTCTCTGGGGCTCTCAATGTGGAGGACATCTTGCATGAAGTTATACATGAAGGATTCTAGGTCTGGTCATTCTGCATTTTCAGGAAGGCCGATCATCCTAAGATTGTTCCGTCTGGACCTATTTTCTTGGTCCTCCATCTTTGCACCTAGGCGCTGAACCTCCTTGATGACTCCGTCAAGCTCGGTGGCCATCGATGCCTGGTTTTCCTCAAAGGAGCTGATTCGTTGTTCATTGACAGTCGTTATTTCGGCCTGAATGGTAAGTCTCGCTTGTACGTCCTGGAGGTCCCACTTGATCTCTTGTACCGTGGTATTGGTCTCCTGAGTGCGCTGTCCAATAAGTTTAATTTTGGCTAAGATAGCTTGCAGTTGTGCCGGGACATCCATGGTCGTCTTGCGTCTGGACGAGCATCTAGGAGTAGCTGCCACAGTGTCTGTGTCCCCTGGGCGACACAGCTGATTGTTAGCAGGACCCTTTAGCATAGCACTCCATGCAACACCAGCTATCGGTGGTATGTATATCTTGCGCCCGAGGAGTGCTAGTACTGGCGGGCTGACCTCTGTTCTGCTGTCCAGTCCACATGCTGGGTGGTGGACCCCCCTGCTACCGGCTCGGGCTCGGCTAGCTTGTGGCGCTATAATGGCTCGTGGAGGTGCGTCTCAATAGGCCAGTCCCACTGGTAGGGATTAGACTTGAGGGGCTGCCTCCAGGCCAGAGGTAGGCAATCTCTAGGGGAGTCCGCCCCTGCCAATGCTTGCTATATGGATGGACCTTGTGGGGGGGTAGGGGTGTCCACTTCTGAGCTGGCTTGCTGCCAGAGGGGTCCAGAAGGCGACGTGAAGTAGTGCATATCTCCCGGCTTTAGGGGGCCGCCATGGGGGCCGCGGGAAAGGGCCCCTTCACAATCCATTGAGTGTATTGACTGCAAGGGTGGCGTCAACCGTACAGTTCATGGGTGTTTGGTCCAAAGGCGGCCCCTGTGCCTGCTGTTCACCCCGTGCCTTGGTGTCAGCCTCACCCGAGACCTCCAAGGGGAGGCCAGCGCCTATGTGAGTCCTCAGCCCTGTGGTCACACCTGTAGCTGTGCTGGTTGCAGATGGCAGTGTGGGTGTGCGGAGGGCCCCTGTCAGGCGATGGTGCACCCCCCCACCTTCAAGCATACCGGGGACAGTCTCTCAGTGCTCATAGTGTTGTCTCGAAGGGGGTATCCCCATGTGCAGGAGTTTACTGTGTATGTTGGTGTGGGAGGGTGGTCTGGATGAAGGTACGGGGCCAGCCGATCATTCAGGCGAAGCTACTCCGCTTCCAGCATGCCATCTGCATGTTGGAAAGCCCGGGACGGCAGTGGGGGGTGGGTCTTATGTGCCTGGTTCCTGCATGGGTTCTCTGCCCTAGTTGTCGGCTTCACGGTGACTGATGGTATCACTGGGGTCTCGCGGGTGGGGTGCCCCCGAGGGTGGATTATGTCTGCCCACTCGGCGGGAGGATCAAGGGGCCCCAGCCCCTTATGTTATTTGCCCCTCCTTGGCATGGAATGATGGGTTGCCATGTGGCCCACAGTGTTTCTCCTGGCCTGGCGCTGGGTGAGTAAGAGGGGGAGCGCTCCCGGGCAGCACTCACGTAGTGTCTGGGGCTGGCCTGGTGGTATGTCTGCCGGCACCGGCGGGTGCAATGTCTTTATTACGGCTGGGTGGGGATCCCTCGCGCAGGTCTGGGTCTGCCCACAGTCCCCCACCACTACGCAGCTGTCACGCAGTGTACCTCCTCACCTTCTCTGCAGGCCACTCTAAGGGTCTTCCGCCGTCACAGGCCTGAAGCGCCACAGGTGCTCGCTCCCCGGCTGGTATACCTGCGGCTCACCCGGCCAGTGGGGGCCCGACCAGTTGCAAAGACTGTAGTCGGTGGGGGATCCGCCACGCGGGGCGTCTCCCCGGCTCTTCGGCTCCACTCCTCCAGCGCCAGGCACCCCTCCTGGTTGGCAGATCGGGGGCAGTGGCACTGACCCCCTCGCAGATTGTAGCATTATGTCAGGGTGTTGGGGGCGGTGACCAATGCAGATATGCAGCCCTTCATCGTCAGCCACCCCTTACATGGAAGAGGGATTGTTCCTGTGCTGCCCTCAGTACTCAGGCCACGGCTGTTGGAGGCCCCAGTTGACTGCATGGTAGGTCTGCATCTCTCCTGACCACGTTAACAGTGGGTCTTTTCAGGGCCTGTAGTGTTCCGGTTCTGTTTCATATTGCTACGTTTGTCACCACACCCTGGGGGATGAAGATGGATATTTACATGGTGAAACGATGGGCCTGCACAGAGCTTCAGAGACCTGCGGTCATTTTGCTCGGGCTCTCAAGCACCTCCCCTTTTCAGAAATGGTTGCTTGTGTACGAATCAATGCAGTACAAACATGGCAAGCAACACTGCCAGAAGTGGTGATACTCAGCCCTGCCATCAAAATATTTCTTGTGGCTGATACATGGACAGTTATATCTACAACGGTAATCTCCCACAATTTTTTGTTATCGGGGGGCCAGTCTCTCAGAACGGGAGACACACTTAAGGGAAAAGACAAAATTGAGAACTGGCTACCCCTCTCTCTGTACTATCAGATTAGGCCGGGTGATCTACATGATCATGTTGAGCAACAAATTTCACTTACTAATTAGTGAGCTATGTGCATACACAAAGCAAAGAGCAAAAGAGAATAGAAACATCTTATTTAAAAATTGAAATACAATCACAAAATGACATCTTTTATATTAATTTATCCAGTATAAAGACCAATCAAAAATAGTTAAAATCAGAAAGAAGAACGAGAGGTACAACAACAATGCAGACATGAATATGGTGCTTCACTGACTTCTTCTCGCGTACTTATTAAAAAACACAGTATAATTCATATGGGGTTCGTCATCTTAGTCAAAACCACTCTATCTATTTAGGCAGTTTGCAGATACAAGACTATGTACTTAAGCTAGTCATTTGTCATGTGTTTTTAACTATTTTTGATTGGTCTTTATACTGAATAAATTAATATAAAAGATGTCATTTTGTGATTGTATTTCAATTTTTGAATAAGATGGTTCTATTCTCTTTTGCTCTTTGCTTTTTGTATGCACATAGCTCACTAATTAGTAAGTGAAATTTGTTGTCAACATGATCCTGTAGATCACCCGGCCTAATCTGATACATGGACAGACATTTTATGTTATGTTAATGTGATTTGCATCACACACTGCTGCTCTTTTCATTGTCTCCAGGAGTTCAAGCAGCTCTGGAAAGAAAAAAGGGGAGGCGGAGAGGGGTATGTTTGTGGGAGTAGAGGGAGAGCACAAGAGTGCTTTGCTGTTCAGTTGGCAAATTTAGTTTGGAAAAACCAGTCAATGTGTGTGGGTTTGCTTCTAGGTTGTATGGGGTGATGGTTGTTCAGGTGATGGACTCTGTTTGGGGGGTTTCATGTGGCATGGTATGGTTTGAGCGGTTTTATGAGTTATTGAAGGAGATGTGGATTCTTGCTATTTGGTGTTTTTGGGTGTGTGTGTATAGTAGTGATGCCATTTATTTTTTGATTGGCTGGTATGTCATACCAAGATACATTGTGGGGAGGTTAACACTGCTAGATATTTCCTTCACTTGAAAACACAAGCAGGATCATGTTCTTAGTAGAGTACCTTTTGCAATGTGGTTGTGCATTTCCCTTAGACCACGTTTAGGATGACAGGTCAAAGAGCCATGTTTTAGTGCTTTCCTGAAGGTCAGGTGTTCCTCTAGTGTGCGTATTTCCTTGGGAAGCAAGTTCCTGAGTCTTGTTGAGTTGTATGAAAAGGCAAATTCACCATATTTCATTTTAGAGTATTGTTTGGGTACATCATTGAAGGATCTCAGTGTTCTTTTTGGTCTATATATCGAGATTTTATCTTGCAGGAATTCTGCTCATTGGTCGTGAATTGCTATGTGCTCAATGCAGAATGTTTTGAAGTGGATCCTTTTCTTGACTGGTATCTAGTGTAGGGATCCTAGTGCTGGTGTGATGATGTGTTCTCTCTTGCCCACCCTGAGGAGGAGTCTTGCTGTTATGTTCCTTATACATTGAAGTTTTTGATGAGGTAGTTGAGTATATCATGGCATAGTCTTTTTTTTGGCATGACGAGACAGATGATTGCAAGTGTTCTGTGTAGGAAGATGATAAAGGGCAATATCCACTTGATGGTGTGTAGATGGAAGAAGCATTTCTTCACTACTGCATTGACTTGGGTTTCAAGTGTTAGGTCATGGTCCATCATTAGTCTGAGATTTTTAACTACCTCATCTGGTCTGTTTCCCATTTTGATGGGTCATTGTATCTGCTATTGTATGTGGAGGTTATTTGCTGTGATCATTATTTCAGTTTTATCCAGGTTGAGTTTAAGGCTGTTGCTGCTAATTCATCCATTTAAGGGTTTGGTCTGTGCCTTCGTTGGTATTGATTTTGTAGATGATTTGAGTACCGCCTGCATAGTTGTAACGTGTGAGTCCATATCCTTTGATGGCTTTCATGAGAAGGGTCTTAAAAATGTTGAAAAGAGTAGTGGTGAGAGTGATGAGCTTTGCGGAACCCAACACGTGGCTCTGTGTGGTGTCGATTTGAAAGGTTTTAACCAGGTGTTTTCCATTCTTTCTGTCTGGAAGGATTTGATCAATTATTTTGCAGTGTTGCTTATTCCAATTTATTGCACCCTTTAATGAGGGTTGCATTGTCGACTGTGGCAATGTCCGCAGAAAGATCTAGTAGTATCAGGACAGAAATAAGGTTGGAGTCTAATTTAATTTTAAGGTCATCCCAGATGGAGAGTAGTGCTGATTCAGTTCCTCCCAAAGGACTGAACCCGAAGTATGCTTCATCCAGTAGATGGGTGGTTGCCACATGTGTCAGGGTTTGTCCATATACGTAGGTTTCCAGGGATTTGGTTGGGTCAAGAATGTTAGCTATAGGTTGGACATTGTGGGGTTGTCTTTGATTCCGAGGTGTGTTTGAGAAGTGGTCTGATATGGGCAGCTTTAAAACTCCCAGGTACAGTTCCTGTTTCCAGCGAGTGGTTCATGAGATTGTGGAAGTATTCTGCTGGTGTCTCCTTGATGAGGGAGCACTTGCAGATGTCAGGTGGGCATAGATCTACTGTCGAGCCAACTTTGCTACTCTCATTTACTAGTTTAGCAAACGTCTTCTGTCAAGATAGGTGTGGAGTAGATCAGTATTGCGGTTGCCTGTGGGTTTGGGTCGTTGGCGATATGTTTGCTTATGACCATGGCGCATGGTGGATAGTGTGAGGTAAGTGATTTTGCAGAGTTAGTGTTTTCCTCATCAAACAAGATATTGAAATCTCCTGGTATGATCAAGTGCTTGTGTTCGAATGAAATGGGGCTTAGGGTCTATATATGAGTAGGAATTAAAGCTTGGTTTGATGGTCCAGATTTAAGTAGATGAGGAGGAGTGATTCACAAATTGGAATATTTAAATATGGTGCCATTGTGATTTTTAGGTGATCTTTGTTTGCAACGTTTAGGCCACCTCCTCCTGTTCCTACTCGGTTGGCATGCCTGAGTTCTTGCAATTCATAAAAGGAAATCAAGACCCCCTTCTTCAAGGAGCACCTCCTTCACACCTCCAAACCACCCTGGCTCTGTATCCCTACTGAGAACCACTCTTTACAGCCCACCCCGGAGAACTCCCTCACTCCAACTCTGCACTGCTAAATGACCCTCACTTACTGGAAATGTTCACTGCTGCCCTAAATGTTTTGCTGCTAATAAATGCTATGCTGTATGGACTGCTCGCTCAGCCATGTAACCATCTAATGTATTCTTGTAAATGATAATCCTTACCCACACATGGTGCACACTTGCATACACCCGAAATAAAGCTTAATTCAATGGAGGAAACAGGATTAAGTCATATTGAGGAGTTTGAATGCTCCATTGAGTATGGCTGGGACATCAGCGACTGGAATTCCAATGAGAGGATTAAGTTGTGAAAAGGTTAAGAGCACCAAGTGGGCTCTACATGAGCGTTATGGCACAAGGAGTTGAAGCAATCAGTTGAACAGGGAACTATATTTAGGAGGAACAGGGAATAACATTGAGAAAGAGAAGAGCGGTAGTGTGTCTTTGGTAATTAGTCAACCCATTCCGCTGTCATTCTTGGACGAGCGGAGTGGGAGAAGGTGGTGGAAGCAATTTCCAGAGTCCTATGGAAATAAGATGGAGCACTGCTGAGGAGTGCCACACAGGTGGGTGACTGGAACCTCTCAGATGAAGACTAGGGATAGACTATTAGACGGAGGATGAAGCTAGACTGAAGAAAGATTAGTGTAGTTTTAGTAGGGGTGGGGAGGAACAGTTGAAGATGTGGTTAGCAGTGAGTTGTGTCTACATGCAAACCAGCCAGCAGTGGGCCGGTATTGACTGGAACAAAAGGATAACAGGGTCTATCACACAACAAAGAGCCCAGAAAAGTCTATCAAAAGTGGATGACTCAGTTGAGGTCCGATATATCAAAGCAGCCCTGTGTGGGCCTGTTACACTACACAATAATGGCTTCTTGGATGAATATTACAACAAGAGGACCCTGTCAGAATCTAGTACGACACAAAATCCTCTGAAGTCATGTCACCACAGTTGTCCCAGGATAGCCATGTATACCATAACCTCACAACCCTTCTATAGACCCTAGCCAACACATCCCACCCATCAATCCATCCATACTCTCCTATAACCCACAAAATACTTCCTCATAGGTACCAATTCACACCCTTCTGTGGTGAATGCTTCAATCATACCCCGCTCGGCTACATGGTTATCATAACAATAGGCACACATTCTGCAATACACCCACAATACACCTCAAAATGCTAGCCCTGCGGCTCTCCATCACTGTCTCGCTATGGATTCGTGCCCATCTTTCAGAAATGGAATGTCAGGCCAAAGGAATTCCCACAAAGGAAGCAGTAATTTACCTGGCCAATGGAGGGAGACAGAAAACGGGCCGAATGAGCAAGGTACTTTGACCATGTGAAATTGTTTTGGCATTTAAGGGGTGAGAAATGGCAAAATAAAAATAAAGATACATCGAAGGAAAGATAGACGGGGATGAGAGGCATGAGAAAAAGCAGGGGAAACACAGTGTCAACCTGGGGGCAAAGAAAACCCTTTCGAACTCCCTTTAAAGTAGGATAAGCAGCTCACAAAACATTATGTTCACTCCTTACCTTTGAATTATACCCTCGCACGCCTTTTGTTTCCCCTGACAGGACTTAAAAACATTCTTTGGGAAACGTAAGTGCTACACAAGCAACTAAGACAAAACAAACCACCTCCCCTTTGTGGAGAGCCATTAAACCCGGTGCACCTCCATAGCTCGCTGAACACCAAAACCCTTCCCAGGAGACCTGCCACAACAGCATGCAACCGTGAAGATCCAACATGGCACCCATGTAGAGGCTTCTCACACCACAACGCCGCTGTGGAGGTTTGGTACATGAAACATCACCATTAATGTCCAGCCCACCACAACACCCATCAGGATCCTCTCTACGGCACAAGTTCCTCATGCACTACTTAGAGGCAAGAAAGAGCAGCGAGGAAGCTAAACATGAAGTCAGTCCTACTCGAAAGGGCACTCCGCTCGCTAGCTCAAAGGTAGACAAAACATCACAACACCCCAGCAAATAGAGCACAAGCATGCGCGCCACACATGCAAGCAACAACATACTGTGCCAACAAAACATCAAAACATCCCTGCAAATAGTGCACAACCATGAGAGCCACACATGCAAGCAACAACATACTATGCCAACAAAACATCACAACCCCCCAGCAAATAGAGCACAAGCATGCGAGCCACACATGCAAGCAAAGACATACTGTGCCATGCTAGTCTCTCAAAGGGATTGCAGCATAAATGTAGTTTGAAACAAAAAATACCTGACAACGTCTGTGCCACATTCATGAACTCGGATCGATACTTTGCTTTCACTGCAGTTTGTATTACTTTGTTTAAATCCACTGCAAAGTACAGGAAAAGCTGTGCATGCACACACCCCCATGGCATTATCCAACATGTAACTGACAACACCACAGAAAGAGATGTAACACCAATTGCGAGTCTACTTCTGGGCATACAGTGTGTACGTGTTTGTGTGTTTGTTTTACATTTCAGCTGTGGAGAATTGCCATCGTCATCTTCTCAGTAAGTAGGAAATAGCCTGGGAGGTAACCAAGGGTCACACACAACAGGGTGTTACTGGGTCAGTCATCCCTTCCTCTACTCGTCCTCCACCCCTTTATGACTTGGAACTTCAGTTTAACATGTCAGCCACCACCAGCGATCCACCATTGGCAAGGCTAAATATATACACCAGGGTGGGAGAGAAGGATGTGCGTGGAACACCTCCCTCTCTGCATCCAGCCTCGCCACTTGGGCTGCATATATACTTCCTTGGAGCACTCAAAGGGTTAAGCAAAGCGCACGCTGATTGCTACTCACTGGGTTTGTTACAAGAATGGAAATGCATGAATAACTGGGATACTTGTTGTTTAACACCACTTACCGACTTCTGTGACCATGTCATAAACTAAGCAGATTGTGTGTGTGTGAGTGCGTGCGTGCGTTCGTGCGTGTGTGGTATTGATAACCAGTGAGCTAAAGTGCGATTTGATTCTTTTCTTAAAATGGCCATTCAATCCAACAGATAAGTATTTTATTTTCGAATCAAAAATATTAAGAAAATATATTTGAATTGCATTAAATATGAGATCCATTCATCTGCATGCAGACAATCTGCAAACGGTACAATGGAGCAGCAAAATAGAGTAGGAACAGGAAAGGAGGGAGTAGGTTAGGGAGAGTTGTGGAAAGATGATGTGGAGGATTGAAATGTGGAAATGGGAGCAGTGCGTAGTAATTTGGCTTACAGAGTAGCAGTGTGTGAGGTCATCTGCTAGTGGAATGTTGTGGTGGAAGTGTTCTGCTGGGTGACGGTTGGTCAGAGAGAGAGCAAGCTGAGAGCAGGGAAGATGGGTGTGGGGGGTGAGCCCAGTGTTTCCCTTGTGATCTTGTGTCCCCTACCATCCCCGTGTCTTGTTGAGGAGTACAGGACAAGGACAATAAAGACACTAAGAATTTACCTGGAGTACCAGAGGTCTTCATTACTACACAGTGCACGGAGGAGATGGGAAGAGGGAGTCATGATGGTGAGAGGGAGCGGTGGGGGATTCATTCAGGTGTTTCCAACTCTGCAGAAAAATGTACATATGTGTAAGTCTGGTATGAAAAAAACAAAAAATCATGTTAAAAGTGAATTTATTTAGTTATGATATGATATTGCATTTATAACGCTCCTATACACAGGTGTTTCAAGTTCATGTTTTCAGTAGAAAAGCTGTATCATAGATTCTGAATTTCACACCATTGTTATTTCAACACAACTCCGAGTGGCTGAAGAGGCATGTCCTGTATTATATTCCATTTCAGCTTCTATTATTTACTTGTGATTTTTCCCTATAAAAACAACACAGAGACTTGCATAGCACCAAGCGTTCACGCATTAAATGCATACCATATCACTCATGTAAGCAGTTTTGTGCATGTATTTTCAGAGCACAATATGGATCAATTTCCCAGCTGTCACCCCAAGGGCGTCAATATTAAGCTACTTCATTAAGAACTCAGCAGACTCTGCTTAATTGAATCAGCTATACCTAGACCTTCTTGCCTTTTTGAGGGACCACTCTATTGCGTCCTTCCATCCCTCTTAAAGAGATTTCATTTTAGCGTGGGTGAATGTCCACCTCTTTGTACTTTTGTTCCACTCTTCCTCACTCTCTCTCCTACCTGCTTTTCCACTCTGTCACCTCTTGACACTGTCCTCAATGACAGCCTAAGGGCCTAATTCATGGAACGTTTAGCGCTGTGCAAGGTGACTTTGTACTGCCATCAAACACATTGAACCAGGCCTTAATAAAAGAGTGTTGCAAAGTGTATTTTTGTGGAGCAAAGTCACTTTGCACTGCAAAAGTACTCTCTGCACCGCGCTAAATGGGCTTAGTTAGAAAGTAGCGACTTAGTGCTTTTTTGGTGAATTAGGCCCATTTAGGGCACTGCAAGGGGTACTTTTGCAGTGCACAGTGACTTTACTCTGCAAAAACACACGTTGCACTGCTCTGTGAACTAGACCTGGTTCAACATGTTTGTGGGCAGAGCAAAGTCACTTTGCACTGTGCTAAACGTTCCAAGGATTAAGTCCAAGAATTAAGTCTCGGTAGTCTAAAGATTAACTCCCTTCACTAGCATTATATATATTTATATATGTCAAAATGACACTACTTAAAGCTTTCCCTGCACTCTCCTCACAATGGTCTTTATTTCCTTTGCTCCTCAGGGGTCGTTAAAAACAATATTTCTGTTCCTGAGACAGGTGGAACAATGTGGATAACGCAGCCACGTGTGATCTCTTCAGGCACACACACTAATAGCTTCCCAGTACTAGTGTAAAAGTACTGCCCTCTACATACACCCCTGAACCCGAGAGTTGGCCCATGTGGCGGGTTTCTTAACAATAGCATGTTATACTAGAGAGGAATCCTCATATCTAGCAAGTTCTCGAGGACTAGGTGTGTGCACAGTCCTTATGATATGATATGATATGGCATTTGTAACGCCCCTATACACAAGTGTTTCAAGGCGCGACGAGGCAGGGAGGGGGGAACAAGGGGAAGACAGACAACGATCCTACTAGGCCAGGTGTCATTCAGACCGCGCAAGTGCAGGGGTAGGGGGAAGGGAAAAAGTGCAAGGGGAAGGGGGAGGGGAGGGGGAGTGCAGTACAAATAGGTAGAATAGAAATAAAATAATAAATAAATAGGGCAGCTGGTGGCAAGTGCAAGGTAAGTGCAGAAAAGTGCTGGGGGGGGACTGTAGTGATACAGAGACAGTCCCGCAGTGCAGGGGTTGCCAGGGAGGCAGTGCAAGTGAAGAGTGACTGGGCCCAGGACCGAGGTCGGTGAGAGTGGCCCAGTTGCAGAATCAGTGCAGTTTTGGTGAAGAATTTAGCAGGGGAGAAGGAGAGAGAAAGCAGAAGTGAAGAAGAAGGTTTTGAGGTGCTTCCGGAACCGGAGATGGTTCTCCTCCAGTTTCAGGGAGACAGGAAGGCTGTTCCAGAGGGAGGCCCCTGCCGCGGAGAGAGATCTACCCCCAGCTCGTTGCTTCGAGAAGCAGCTGACCCTGAGGGAGTTGGAGACGGATGAGCGTAGGGCTCGGGAAGGAAGATATTTGGGAAGAGAGAGTTGAAGGTATTTAGGCCCCAGGCCCCAGAAGGCCTTGTGGACAATGCAGAGGGTTTTGAACTTAATCCTCGCAGCCACTGGGAGCCAGTGTAGAGATTTCAGTCCTGGAGAGATACGGTCCCTGGGCTTGAGGCCAAGGACAAGTCTCGCAGTTCTGTTCTGGATGAGTTGCAGAGGGCGGAGAGTGGAGGCAGGCAGATTAAGATAGAGGCTGTTACAGTAGTCCAGCTTCGAGAGAACCAGGGCTCGGGAGACAGTGAGCTTCTGGGGGAAGGAGAGGAAGGGAAGAATACCTCTGAGGAGGTGCAGCTGGTAATGTGACTTCTTAGAGACGTCAGATATATGAGGAGAGAAGGAGAGTGTGGAGTCGAAGATGACCCCGAGGTTTTTTGCCTTGCAGGTAGGAGCAGGAAGAGGGCCAAGAGAGGCCGGCCAGAGAGCTGCACGGAAGGAGGGAGTGGGTGTGCCGATGAGTAGGATCTCAGTCTTACTAGCATTAAGGCAGAGGTCATTGGCAGCACACCATTCCTGGATAGCAGACAGACAGTCCGAGATGAGGGAGGGAGAGGAGGAGGCCGAGGGTAGCCTGAAAATGAGCTGGGTATCGTCCGCATAGCACTGAAAGTTGGGGCAGAGGGCGGCGATGCGGTGGGCAAGGAGTGCCAGATACTGGTTGAACAGCCAGGGAGAGAGATTAGATCCCTGGGGAACGCCACAGGTGGAGAAAAAGATGTCAGAGAGGAAGGACCCAAGTTGGACCTGGGAGGGTCGATTGGAAAGGAAAGAGGTCAGCCACGCCAGAGCCTGAACAGTGATACCCAGGTTATCACGGAGACGGTTGAGCAGGATGGCATGGTTGACAGTGTCAAAGGCAGAAGAGAGATCGAGCAGAATGAGAACACACAGAGTGTTGGAGTCGAGGTTCAAGAGCAGGTCCTCACGGATGTTCAGGAGAGCAGTTTCCGTGCTTCTGGCCGTCTGAAGCCAGATTGATGGTCATGGAGACTATCAACAGCTTCAGCATGGAGGTTAAGCTGGGAGATGGCCAGTTTCTCCAGGAGCTTGCCCAGGAAGGGAGTGATGGAGATTGGGCGATAGCCAGGGCAGGAGCCAGGGAGTCGATGTGGTCCTTGATAGTTTTGGAGGAACAGGGGTGATTCTGTTTAGACGAGACTTTCATAGATCGGACTTGCCTGGAAACCTCGTCAGCAGAAAAAAGGGGAAAGGCAGAGAAGGAGGGAGGAGGGGTGGCTGCAGAAGGGCCAGAGGAAGAGCAGGGAAGAGAGGGGGGGAGGTGATAAGAGGAGTGTGAGGACAGGATGTCCTGAGTTTTAGAGATGAAGTGGGAGGCCAGTGCAGTGCAGAGGGCCTGGGAGGGGACAGGAGAGGTAGAGACTGCAGCAGGGTTGGCAAGCTCCTTGCAGATTTTAAAGAGTTCAGCCGAGTTGTTAGATGCCGCAGAGATGCGGGCTTGGATAAGGGCGCTCTTCTTGGTGAGAACAGAGAGACGGTATTGCCTTTGGAGCAGGCGGCAGGCCAGTTTGTCAGAGGATGAACATGAAGCACGCCATTTCCTCTCTGCCACCCTGCACTTGCGTTTTAGGGTGACGAGATCCGAATCATACCAGGAGTTACATTTGGCTTTGGGCTTCAAGCGGATTTTCATGACAGGGGCAAGGATATCAAGAGTATCAGATATAGCAGAGTGGAGCAAGGAGAGGGCTGTGTCAGGGTGGGAGTCAGCCGAAGGGGGACGGGGGGCGAGAAGGTGGCAGCGAAAGCCGCAACTGACATGCGCTTCATGGGTCGGATGACCGAGAAGGTGGGTGGCAATGATGAGGGTGGCTTTGCCTGTGGGGTAGGGAGGGTGAGGTGGGAGGATAGGAGAAAGTGATCACTCCAGGAGAGAGGAGTGGAGAGAGGGACAGAGAGGGGAAGGTCAGAAGAGATCAGAGCATCAAGAGTGTGCCCTGCAGAATGAGTAGGCCCAGACGGGAGAATAGAGAGTGAGAGAGAGTCGCAGAGGTCACGAAAGAGTCCAGTGGGGGGACAGGAGGCATCTAGGTGGATGTTGAAGTCACCAAGAAAGAGGAGTTGAGTGGTAGAGGACAGGAGTGAGGAGGAGAGGTCAGCCCACTCAGAGAGGAAGGAGGAAATTTGACCAGGTGGCCAATAGATAGTAGCCACGGTAAGGGAATGGCTAGGAGAGAGAGAGAGTCGGCAGACAAGACATTCAAAAGAGGAGTAGGTCTGCGTAGGAGTGACAGTGGCAGGAATCCACTCAGGGAAGATAAGGGCAACACCCCCCTGCACGGTTGGGCCTGGGCACAGAGAGGATCTTGTAACCTTCAGGTAGGAGTGTGTCAAAGCTCGTGACAGAGCTGGCTGTGAACCATGTCTCAGTGAGACCGAGGACGTCAAGGTCCAGTTCCTCAAGAAGGCGACAGATATCGGAGGAATGCTTGATGGCAGAGCGAGAGTTAAGAGTGGCAAAGTGGAGAAGGTTGCCATCCTTGAAGGACTTCCGGGGAGGGGTACAGATCAGAGGTACGCCCTGCAGAGGTGTAGAAGAAGGAGGTGAAGAGGGAGTGCGAGAGGGGGCAGGGAGGGAGGGTAGAGGCAAGGTAGCCGAAGACGGGGGGGGACAGCAGGGGAGGAAAGGAAGTTGATGAGGCGAGGGAAGCGTCTATCAAAGGGTGAAGGTTGGCCTGAGGGCCTTGGACCAAGACGGTCCCATTAGCAGGGGAGTTGCTAGGTCTGGAAAAGACCCGGGGCTAAGCTGATGTCGGAACTGTTGGGACTGGGGGCTAGCTAGTCTTTTGGCTGCAGCTCCTGAGATTCTATCCGGGGCTACAACCAAAAGATCAGGGGCTACAGCCCACTTAGCCCCCCCCTAGCAACGCCCCTGCCCATTAGCGTAGACAATAATGATGGCCTTAGAGGAGCGGAAGGGGGCCAAGAGGACATCCCAATGGGTGCCACCATTAATGGGAGAAGAGGAAAAAGGAGAGAGCACAGAGACCATATGAAGGGTCCATAGGTCAGGTGAAGGCACGAAAAAGAGGATGTCAGTGAGAGTTTCCTTAGAGCAGGCACTAGTGTAGGTGTCAGCGATAGGGAGGCCTGGGTTGGAGACCAGGATGTCCTTTTTAAACTTTTTCCTATCAGATTTAGTGAGGAGAGCAGGATAGTCAATAGAGAAGCAGTTAGATAAGATAGGCGAGATAGAGAGCACCATGGAGTAGGAGGGAGTGTGGGGGCGGGAAGACAGACGATACGAGAAGCACGCAGGCAGGATGTGAGCGGCAAGCCCAAGTTTACCACATTTCAGAACAGTGAATGAGTATTAGGTACAGAGGCCACCTAAGTTAGAGAATCCTGCGAGGGGAGAAAAAACCCAAGTTTACCTCAACTGTGGAACACAGTGAGGTGAAGAGACCATGCGAAGGAAGTGACCAGGTGTAGGTGGGGTGGGCCGCGCGAAGGTGGAAATGGCAAAGTACAGGCGCCTTGCATCCCCTGCGGACACCTGCAGACACACAAGGAGCCACAACTGAAGGAGTCGCCCTTGGCCTTGGGGCCCTTAGCCGCAGGGGGCTGCCGGGCAGAGGGCTGCCCCAAAGGGTGTAGTTATAGGAAGAGGGAGGAGAGGAAGGGGAGGGGGGGTGTGGGCGGGCAGGGAGGTGGGAGGGAGAGGAGAACCAGGAAGTGGGAGGGGAGGGAGAGAGCAGGCACAACAACGCGCTACTTTTCTTTTTTTTTTTAAAACAAAAACACAATCTACTCACGGATGCCCGCTAGGGATGCCGAGGCAGGGCTTCCAGGCCTGCAGTTCCCTCGGGGCCACCGGCGACCGCTCTCCCACGCTCAGCTACACAAAGAAGCGAGCAGGGGGAGCGGGCATCGAGTAGCCCAGAAGGGAGGCAGGCAGAAGCCAATCAGAGGGGGGGGTGGGCGGGCAGGGAGGCGGGAGGGAGAGGAGAACCAGGAAGTGGGAGGGGAGGGGGAGAGCAGGCACAACAATGCACTATGAGCGCAGATGAAACTTTTCTTTTTTTTTTAAACGAAAACACAATCTACTCACGGATGCCTGCTAGGGATGCCGAGGCAGGCTTCCAGGCCTGCAGTTCCCTCGGGGCCACCGGCGACCGCTCTCCCACGCTCAGCTACACTTCTCTGTGCTATTTAATTTTATTTGTATAATGTCAATGACAGACATATTTCTTTTTTGTACGTTTGAGTGGAATTTCACATACATTGGGACACTGCATTGTGTTATGTAAAACAAACTACATGTGTTTTATATATATAGACATGTTTTGCAAACATAGATGTAGAATAAACAATGTTGCATGCTGCAGAGAAAAATGCTAATATGCCTTTGGAAGTGATTTGTTTCTCACAAAGATAAACACCCCAGATCTTTACTTAAATATAAAGTATACGTCTGAACTCACCTTGAATACTCTACACCATTTAGGTAATAGGAAATGATTTCCTGCTCAGATTCACTTTCCTCTCGGGATAATCTTTGGTTTTGAATAATTTTGGAATTTAAGTTCTTTCCCTAGGGCATCCACTCACCTGGGCAGACGGAGCGAAGGGATCCTGCAATTATCTTTTTCTCTGTTTCATTCTTTGCTCCCTGTTAGCTCTTGTTTGCCACTGAGTGCCGCTGACCATAACTCAAACAAATCGCACGAACAGCATTCAAACGAAACTCCAACAAAGCACTCCCATGAACCAGCTAATCACATACACTTGTGTTCTGCTCAATTGCCACTCTGCTATTGTGTGCAGTTGCACACACTCCCAGACATACTCTTTCTTATAGAAACATTGCTCAAACCCCAACACACACCTATTATCCCTGACATGCTTGCACCTCACTATCTCACCCACCAGAGAGAACACCCACACAAGTAAGGTGGTGGCTTTGCCATCATTTACTAAGATGTGCTTTACTTAGCAAACTCACACCCCCTACACATTGAAGCAATCTCTCACCTGCTCCCGTCCATTACATCCACGCCCACCTATATCCACCTCCTATATCACCACAAAACAGAATCCCCACTTAAACACCGACTGCACAGACTTCACTACTGAGAACCACAACTCCACTGGCCCAATATCTACCTTGGAACTTCAACTCTGGTACTTCGAATCCAGGCAGCAACACCATACTAAACAGTATCCTCACTCTGTCCACCCTCTATGACCTCACACAACTCATCACCTACCCGACACACAAAGCTGGAAACACCATTGATTGACCTTTTGATTTCAAGCAAAAAACATGTCTCTGTGGAAAACTGTATCTGGGTGTCGTGGTCGACCATTTTGCAATCCTCTTCACACTCCTTCTACCACACACGATCCACGACCTGCGACACGTCCCCCAAACCCACAGCCAGACATACCAAATACATGACAGGCACAGCCTTAGCACCATTCATACCACCCCCACTTCACCACACATACAGATCCCTCTATTGTCCTCAACAATTACAACGCCATCCTCATACAGGTACTCAACAGAATCTCCCCCCTCAAATCACAAAAACCCTGGAACTCCCACCATAAACCATGGTTCAACAATTCCCTCTCTATCAAGCAAGAAGCCAGACACCTAGAAATAACCTCTCTAAACAACTTATGCCCCACCACCAGGACACACTTCAAACACACTTCAAAAAAAGCCACACACAATGCCAAAGCCACCCACTACCTCCAAGAACTCCAATCCACCATAATTCCTACACAGAAGCCTCTCAACATTCTCAAGTCCCTCCCCAAACAACTATCCATACCTTTCACACCACACGCACTTCAGTATGCAGCTCCCTCATTGACTACTTCAACTCTAAAAGGCACATCAGACAAGCCCTCCCCTCTGCTCTCCTGCTCCCACTCCCCGTTCCCAAACATTCCAACATATGAGACACAGTCCATCCAATCGACATAGACACTCTCATTGCCCTTGGTCTCAAAACAAATCCTGTACCTTTCCTGTATGATGCACACCCACCTCAAGCTGCATCCAATTGCATCACCACCTTTGCTTCACACTAACTCAACACCATCAACTCTTGTCTCTCACATGGTACTATCCCCTTTGCATTCACAACTGGACAAATCTCCAACTCCTCACAAAGTGATCTCTCGATCCTACACTCCCTGAATGCTACCACCCCAATACTATCCTGCCATACCTCGGAAGAATCATGGAATGCTTTGTCACAACCCAACTACTTCAACACATCACTGCAAACAACCTACTAAAAACCCCTTCCAAACTGGCTTGTGTCCTGGACACAACACTGACACTGCTGCACTTCACATCCTCAATGAACTCCACAACATCACAGAAAAAGAATACACCACCCTACGCTTACTCCCTGACCTCTATGCAGCCATCAATACCATTGACCACGCATTTCTACTCAACATCCAAATGAACAGAATGAAACTCTCACACACTGTCCTCAACTGGTTGGCCTCCTTCCTCATTGACAGAACACACTTTGTCTCTATGTCCCCTTATCATTCCGACCTCACCCCAGTCAAGTACATGGTCTCACTGGTTTCCTCAATGTGTCCACTAATATTCAACTCTCTTGGATAGAACTTTATCAAACACAACAACCATTTTCACCAATATGCAGACAGTATGCAAATGTACTTCCGAATCAAATTCCCTTCACAACACCACAGCCACAAAAGCTGTCTCTACACCATCACCACCTGGATGTCCATCTACATCATCAAGCTCAACCCTTCCAATACAGAATACCTCATCGGTTCCCCCTGGCACAAACCTGACCTGGCTCTTTGGCTCAAAGAACTCACCGCAGACAACCCACACATATCTCACTCACCTTTTCAATCCCTTGGTTTCAGCATTGACCCCCACCTTTTCTTCACACACAACAAAGTTCCTGTCTCTAAAACATGCAATCTACAACTACACCTCCTATGCAGATCAGGCACTTCCTTCCTCCTGATGTGTTCTGAACCGCAGTCTAAGCACTCATTCTGTCTAAGCCGTACTACAGTAATGCTCTCCTAACTGGACTCCCCAACTGCAACCTTTACCCCCCTGCAAGCCATATAAAATGCAGCAGCCCGACTCATCCTCAACCTACGCAAATATTGACACATCACCCCAGCTCTAGCACAACTCCACTGGCTCCATGAACGATACCACAGAAAATGGACTTCAAAGAACTCTGCATTGTATTCAAAACCATCCACCTCAAAATCACATCTTGCCTTCATGACAAACTGAAACCCATCACCCACACAAACACCAGACACACCAGCCAACACCTTCTACATATTCTGCTCTGCAAACTAATATGCACATAAAAACGAGCCGTTACCCAGTGGGCACACAGAGCATGTAAAAGTCTACTGCTTCACATCCACACAAAATAGCCCCAAAACATGTCTGTTTCCTCACACACAATCCACCCCATCTACCTCTCCTGCCACCAATTGGCTATCCTCAACTTCCTTTCCTAGCCTGAAAACATTTTGTGACGTTTTTCCCCTTCCACCTTTTGAACCTTTGAAACGTGTAAGGCACTTTGAGACCATCCTCTGTGTAGGACCAGCACTGAACATTGAACAAAAATTGAAATAAAATAAAATTAAAATAATATTTGTCGTAACTAGTAATTATGGGATTGAGGCATTTTGTGTTAACGTCTCAGAATATCCGGTACTGCTGTGGTATGGAATATGAACATGGTGTGCTAACAAGTCATAATGGAACTTTTCCTTCCTTTGCCAAGTGACTATATGGTGTCTGGTTTTGGTGCGCTGACCAGAAAAATCATAGCTAACCTTGCTGCGCTTATTGGGCTTAATGGAGTTTAGCACTGCTGTGTTAACTGGACATTGTGAAATCTGCCACTGTGATGTTAACTGAACATATAAGAATATGGCTGTGATGAAACCAATACTAGAAGACATTCAATATAGAGGGAAGAATGTCAACTGCTATGGTCGAACTTGTGCCAAATCTCAGTTCAGTTGTGCCTCAGCCACAAAGAAAAACCTTGTAGGATGTGAATTGTAATGTGGTTCGAGGGCAGGCTATACTCAACAGAGATGGGACTCTAAACAGCAACAGTATGGTAAGTACCAAGGAAAAGAAATGTATAAACAAAGTTCTATGAAAAAGAAGACTGTTACTTGACTAAAGGCAATTGGTAAAACACTAAAAACCCATTCCTGTAAGGCAAGCAGATAATGCTGGCTAGTGGTATATATACTTTACGCTATGGGTATTATAATGCACAAGGGGATATTATTCAGACAGCAATGAATAAAACAGTGAAAACATCAAACAAAATTGATTACTTTAAAAGTGTCTTTGAGAAAGACAAGGACAGGTGACCTAACCAGACTCCAGGTCATAAGGTAAAAGGCCAAGATGTCAGGATACATAGGAATTCTTCTGAATGGGGCACTAAATCTATAAATCCACTACCTCAGCCTCTTAAACAGGCTAAAAGCATCAGGCAGGGTTCCTGGTGCTTATTATTTCAATGGAGTCATGGAATTCAGTTAAGGTGACTTGAAGTGATAGGCAGCGGGATCAGAAGTTGTGTAGAGCCTCAGATGATGGAAGGAGGTGTCAAAACGTGGCTTGCAGTCCCAAGACAGGCTCAACAGCTTTTTGAATGAAAAGCATGTGCCAAGGGTAATGCCATCTGTGGGGTACATTTAAGGCCTTTTCCAGAAAGTCCCTTCAAACAAAAACTGCATTGAAATAATGCAGAAAAGAAGGTTGCACTTTTCTCTCCATGGCACATATGTGTGGCAAGCACTGAACACAAGAATGGCACCAAAAGAAGTGCTCTGCATTGTTTTACCTCCATTTAAATCAGCAGAAAATGACCTACATGCAGAACGGCACCACATTTGCGGTTCTGTTTTCTGAATACTAAAGCTACACACATGAAATCCAAGACGGCTTTGGAATTATTCTGGATTTCCTTTTTAAACATCACAAAGTGTGCGCTTCATGAAAACACACCCCTGCATGCTTTATTTCTTCTAATTGACAATTAGTGAGGCAAAACATTTCAAGAACGGCATTGCTGTGCAGATAAAATGCTTAAAGAACAAAGAAGTCTGTTTTTCCCTCAACATAGCTTGTTTCCTTTTACTATGTTCCACAGTGCTCAAATTGCAGCAAATGAAAGAAATGACATGGCGTTTCGTTTTCCCATGTCAAAGATCAAGGAAATCCTGTGCAGCATTCTTTGGTGTCCATAAATCAGCTGTGTATGCCAAATCCCCAGAAGATTACTTGAAGTGAAACTGTGGCCTGCAGAAAACCGCATTTGTCAAGGTGAAATGAAAGAAAATGAACACACGTGTAAAACGGTGCTTTTGCAAAACAGGAGACTGACGTTTAAAAGTGAAATGTCAAATGACAGCCTGTGTTCGCACAGAAAAATGATTGAATCTGTGGGTGGGAGTTTTGCTATATAAATGTACATTATATTTATCCCCAAGACTTGGTTTCCCTTTAAAACCTCAGAAACCAGTAGAACTGGTTTGGCCCAGGCATGACTTCAAGGATGCCCTGCCTCCCAGGGAAAAAGTTGAATCCATAAGGGAACCAGCCCACAAGGGCACATGAAAGGCCCAAGAGTGTGAACATTCACTACCTTGCCAGACTGCCGGCATCCCTGCAGAAAAGAACAAAGGACCCAGGTGGAACTAGTATTTCACGAGAAGTGCGTTTTCCTCCTGAACCTATTTCCAGGACAAACTGCAGAGCTTCAAGAAGGGTCATAGAAGTCCTTTGTCCAGACTGGCCCAGGAGGCAACAATTTGGCTGTGGGGGTTTGCAGGACCACCCACACACGTGACTAAACCAGCGCAATGAGTTTAAAGAACTTTTTATATTAAGACATTCCTTCCAATGCCCTGAATAAGCAGTAATGTTATATTATGCCAGTATTTCATGTGAGTTTTGGACAAACACAAAGAGACCAAGCACATGTTTCTAGCACTTGGTGGACTGGAATTAACTAACTAACTAACTAAATATTTTCTTGTATAGCGCAGCTCTCACCCAAAGGTCTCAGGGCACTCACATGGACAAAAACAACAAAAAACAAAACATAAAAGCAGATAGGGGATTCAGAGGTCATTCTTAATCAAATGATAAGCAGTGTCGTAAGGAGAGGCAGGTTTGTTTTTGGGAACAGACGTCAGTTGTTATTAGCCTTCAAACAGAAACGTCTTCAGACGTTTCCTGACCTGTTGCAGCATTGCACATTGTTTCAGATGAATTGGGATCACATTCCAATTTCTTGGGCCCCAGACTGCAAAACTTGCTTTGCCTAGTTTTTTCGTGATTGTGCGTGGTTGGGTTAACATCATATGATTATTTGAACGTAAGCTACGTTTACGTGTTACCATTTTTAATCTTGCTTTAAGATATTCTGAAGCACTACCTAGTAAACATTTAAAGACTATGACTAGCCCCGTAAAGGTCAGTCATTGGTCAATGGAGAGCCAGTGTAGTCTTTTGAGGTGTTCTGTAATGTGGGATTGACGACTCAATCCACAGACCTCCCAAACTGCTCCATTTTTAATTGTTTGAAGACTCTTTATATTAGATTTGGTGGTGCCAATAAAGAGACTGTTACAATAGTCTAGTTTAGTATTTACAATCGCAACTGCGATTGATGCTCTATTAGCTTTAGATAGATATAGATAGGGACATATCTGCCAAAGAAGATGAGGAAGAAAGGCACAGGATGATTTAAGATGGCCACATGCTTTTGAAAGGTCAAGTGGGCATCAAAAATCTCCAAGGGTTTTTACATATTCAGATAGAGCAATATTGTTGCTATCTATCTCAAAGGTCTTATAAGAGTCATCTAGATTTTTTAGCCTATGGGGTGTGCTGATGATCAATAGCTCTGTTTTTTTTATCATTAAGAGCAAGAGAATTCAAGGCCATCCACTTCTGGATTGCCTCATAAATTCTATTAATAGTTAAGAGATCATCTTTATAGACCCCAGATAGTTTAATAACTATCTGGGTGTCATCGGCGTAATTTGCAAATAGTATGCACATGGATTTTAGCATGTCACATAGACATTTAATATATATATATATATTAAACAATAGTGGTGACAGGCATGATCCTTGAGGGACACCACATTCGGAACTTTCTTGGATTTCGAGGAGCCCATGGCTACACAAGCGCTTCTAGGACCAAGAAATGACTTTAACCATAATACTGCTTCAGGGGAGCAGTGGCCTATGTTCTGAAGTCTGTCTGCCAGGAGAGTATGATCAACTAAATCAAATGCAGAGGATACGTCTAACAAAAGCAAAAGAGCAGGACTACCTTTCTCTATAATTTCTATAATACTGGCCTTCAGATGCAGGAGCGCTGTTTCTGTTCCATGATTAATCCTGAAACCAGACTGCTCATTTGCCAAGATCTTATTAGTTTCAACACATTTCTGGAACAGAATGTATGCAATTTTTTCAAGAATCTTAAGAATAAACGGAACGTTGGTAATGGGTTGATAATTTTCTGGGGCCATGGGATCCAGGTTGTCCTTCTTCAAAAGTGGAGTAATCCAGGCCATTTTAATAGCATTAGGAACGACTGCCTCTTCAAAGGAATGATTTACAAGTTCTGCAACCCATGGTGTGAGGAAGGAAGCAAATTCTCTGAAAAATGCAGAGGGAAATATGTACCCCTTGCACGATGTTGGTTTGCGCCCTTTTATGATTGCCAAGATCTCCCCTTCTGACATGTTAGCAAAGGAAAAGGATTCTATTTCTCTGATCATGTCCTCTTAAGGTTGGTGTCATGGTGTCTTCAACTAGAGATTGTGATATAATTTCTTTCCTTGATGTTGGCTTGGTGAAGCTGCGTTTTTTTACAAAAACTATCAAGTATATCTTGACACCAGTCATTGTTAATATTTATTCTAGGTTCTATAGCAGGGCCTTTAAGTTCCTTTAGAACCGAGAAGAGTTCTTTGGATTTGATGGAAACATTTTCAATTCTTTCATTAAGAAATAATTGTTTGGCTTCTAGCGTAGAGTCCTTACATTCCTTGCCGGCTGCTTTATAGGCTGCTAAAGTGATAGGAGAGGGATGATTCTGCCACTGGCGTTCACATTTTCCTTTGTTTTTCTTCGCAGAAATTAGCTCAGGTGAAAAACGATGTTTATAACCTTTACATTTTTATTTCTGACCGGGCGAGTAGGTGCAAGAATGTCAAAATTATTATTGATAGCATTTCTACAAGCAACAGTAAATTCATTCAGTGACAATTTATCACTTAATGGTGGTAGAAGAGGTTGGATGGTTGTTTGGAAGGCCTTAGCTGTGACATTTTTTATATTGTGCATTTCACTAGGGACATTTATTTTGTTGAGAGCCTTATCAAGTTCTAACAATATGTCAAAGTGTATCAGAGAATGATCTGACCATGGACATGGTTTTACATTCTTTAAAGAGGAATTAATGTCCTTAGTGAGTACCCAGTCAAGTGTATTTCCTGCTTTATGAGGTGTTTTATCCACTATTTGTAAAAAGCCTAGGGAAGATAGTACTTGCAAGAGAGATTGTACCTCAGTGTCTTGCTGGTTATTAGCCCAGCGGTTAAAATCACCTAACATAACAGTAGCCCTATTAATTTTACATGAACTTCCAATGAGTGCCAATAACTGTTCCTCAAAGAGAGGTGTGTCACGTGGTGGCCTGTATATAATTATTATACTCAGTGAGTGCATTGCATCAACATTGAGTTTCAATTGGATTGCTTCGCATAAGTCCAATTGAGGAGGTGTTGATACATGTAAATCAAACAAAGTTTTAAAAATCATTGCAACTCCTCCACCACACCCTGATTTACAATCAGAGTGTAGGCATTTGTAACCTTCTGGTGTAGCGAGTGCTATAGCATGTAATGCTATTATGTCATGAAGCCAGGTCTCAGTTAATATAAGGAGATCAAAATTATTTTCCACAATACTATCACTATTCTCCACCGCATGCATTACCATAGAACGTATGTTCAGGAGACCACAATTAATAGTAGTTTCCATGTTAGATGGTATTGATATATGTTATATTGGCAAAACTATTTTTCCACAATTAGGTGGTGGTATACTAATTTCAGCTTTCGGGGGTGCAATATTTGCATTTTTCTCCTGTACAGTATATAATAAAGGAGAGTCAGGTATATCCTGAACTGTAACCACGGCTGGATCACAGTCTTGATTAGCATATTTAGCTTCATCTGCTATGAGTCGTAAACGTGTTCTACGATTCCTCTGTATTGAGGATACAAGACCACAGTGAGAGGATACATATGTGTGCATGATAGGTCTTCTGAAAAACAAACGATATTATGTAATAATCAGAAAACAAATAATAGGAAAAGAAAGAGAGTTGGCAGAGCAGAGCACTCACCAAAGCGAAACCGGAGTAAACCGGCCCCTACGCGCTGGTGCTTACGCGCCTGACGTGGAATTATGTACTGGCGCGAAACTACGATAATTCTGGGTAATGTAGTTCGCAACCAGTAAATTGACACGGAAGCCCAGTAAAATGCAAAGCGCTTCCTCAAAACTAAGTATAAACCACACTGTAACAGAGGAATGGGTTACACAAATAATTCTAAACAGTCTGAAAGGTTTAAAAAGATATTTAGACAAGTAAAAAGGATTTTCTAAACGGTGCATACTAAAATCAATTAAAAAAGAATACAAATAGTATATAGCAGCAAAGTTCTAACGTTAAGAAATTTCAATCAAATCAACAAAGGAAGGCAGCAAGGCACCCTTAAATACCGGAGTAAACCGGCCCCTACGTGCCGGCGCTTACGCACCTGATGTGGAATTATGTACTGGTGTGAAACTACGATAATTCTGGTTAATGCAGTTCGCAACCAGTAAGTTAACACGGAAGCCCAGCAAAATGCGAATCGCTTCCTCAAAACTAAGTATAAACCACACTGTAACAGAGGAGTGGGTTACACAAATAATTCTAAACAGTCTGAAAGGTTTAAAAAGGTACTTAGACAAGTAAAAAGGATTTTCTAAATGGCGCGTACTAAAATCAATTAAAAAGGAATACAAATAGTATATAGCAGCAACGTTCTAACGCTAAGCAATTTCAATCAAATAACAGGACAAATGTATTTCGGTGTGAATTATAAATGGCACAGACATGAAACTTGTTGAAAAGATGCGATATATTAGTGGGCATATGTGTAGCCATTTGCAGAATTTTAAATGTTATGCTTTTCCTAAAAATTGTGAAATTGTGCCAAAAGGCGATGCAACATCACACAGAGTTGGCGATCAGATTGTCCAATTCCCTGTGACTTATGGAATCTGTATATCTGCTTCATATGATGGTGACTAATATAAATGTTAAGTTTGACTCTATAACGCATTTATTTTTTGATATAACATTTTTATTGTTTTGTGGACATAAACAAGCACAACAACAATAAGTAGTTGACATTTGGTCACTAAACATAACCATTTAAACATTTAAACATTTAAACACACAGGTATACATTTCTTCCCGGCATCTGGTTTATGTTTGCATATATTGTAAAGTTGTTACATCTAGAGTTTCTCGAGATCGTTCCAATGGCTTATGTTAGTTCACTGTTCGGCGCTCAGTGTCCCTATGTCTGTTCTTTGCTTGCCTTCAGTTGTCCTCCCATTTTTGCCATATCTTGGCCGCTTTCTCCGGGCATCCTCTTGTGGTGTACACTCTCGCCTCCATTGGGACGCACATGTCCACGTCCGCTACCCATTTGGCGTACTGTGGCGGTGTGGGCGAGCCCCATAATTGGGCTATGTTTCTTTTTGCGAGACTCGTAGTCGTTGTAAACATGAGTTTTTCAAATCTGGATAGCTCTATATCCACATCTATTCCCAGTATCAGGAGTTTGGGGTCCATCAGTATTTCACGGTCAAGTACTGTTGATAGCCTATCGCAGCATTGTTGCCAAAAGTCCTGTATCCGCGGGCATTCCCATAGGATGTGGAAGAAGGTTCCTCTCAGATTAGGGTCCGTCGCCCTTCCCCATTGGTGCAAGGCCTCTCTAGGATAGTAAATCCCATGTAGGATTTTTAGCTGGACCAGCCTGATTCTGGCTGAAATTGCTGATTCCCGGGGGTACATAGTGGCTGATGCCACTGTCCAGTCCTCTGCTTGTATTTGACCCACATCTCTTTCCCATTTCTCTTTAAGTCCCGTGAGTTCTTTCGTGGCAAACAAGTTGATGGCATTGTACATTGTGGATGTTACTTTGTGTCCAATTCGTTCCATCACTATGTTCCTCTCGATCGGGGTGCATTCTGGCACATTTGGGAGGTCTATTTTGCTTGCAGTAAGTGCGTGCCTTATCTGTATGTAGTGGAAGTGCTCCGTGATGGGAGGTTTGAATTCGTCTTTCAGGACTTGGAATGTCTTGATTTCTCCATCCTGTACCAGGTCTTCTAATGTCTGTATCCCTGCCTCCTCCAAGGCTACCCATTTGGGAATGTCTTTAAGTTCCGGGAGGTGTTTATTCCACCACAGGGGTTGTTTCAATGTGACCTTCCCCTCCCACCCCAGGTATTTATGCGCATCCATCCAAATCTGTGTTCGCTGAGCCACCATTGTGGGTGTGGCTTGTCGGGTTTTCTTTTGATACAGGCTTTTTAGCGGGGTGATTCCATGGTCCGTCCGGGCGTCTGCTCTGTTGTGTGGTATCATTGGATTGGCATGCAGGCTATCATACACCATCGACATTTGGGCAGCCCAGTAATACATCTGCAGGTGTGGAAGTCCGATTCCTCCCTCCCACACTGAGCACTGTAGGGTTCTGAGAGCAATTCGTGGGTGCCCCCCTCCCCATAGCAGTTTCCTGAGTGATTCATCTATTTTGTGAAATTCCATTTGGGGTATATATAGCTGTGCGTTCTGCAGGGCATATAAAAATCGGGGGAGGGCCAACATCTTGAATAAAGCAGCTCTTCCCAGTAGGCTGAGCGGAAGGGCCATCCAGTGCTTTACGTCATTTAAGAATCTATCTCTTACTGGGTGCAGGTTTTTCCCTATATACTGTGTTAGGTCTGTTGAGATTTGTATCCCCAGATATCGGAACTGCTCTTTCTCGATCTTAAATGGATTATTAGCTAAGGTCGCTGCATCGAGTCCCTTTATTGGAAAGATCAGGGATTTATCATAGTTTACCCTCAACCCGCTAAAGGCTCCATATGTACTTAGTATATTGGTTACAGTGGGACAGGAGATCGCTGGGTCACTAAGGTAGATTAGGAGGTCATCTGCATATAGGGACACCCTGTCCTCCCAGTCCTGTTCCCAGTGGAACCCCTTCCAATCTAGGGACTCCCTCAGCATTATCGCCAGTGGTTCAATTGCGAGTGCAAATAACATTGCTGAGAGGGGACATCCCTGCCTGGTGCCCTTCCCAAGTTTTATGGTTCGTGAGGACCAGCCATTGACTGATTTCTGCTATCGGGGCATTGTATAGGAGTTTGACCCAGTTTGTGGATTGCTCTCCAAATCCCATTCTGCCCATGATGAGCCACAGGGCCTCCCAATGGACCGAGTCGAAGGCCTTCTCAAAGTCAATAGTAAGCAGTGCAAATGGGTCCTGTAGAGTGGCCGATCTTTCAATGGCAGAGTAAAGTCTGCGTATATTCATTCGCGTAGATCTTTGTGGCATGAAGCCGCATTGGTCCGGGTGGATCTGGGAGGTTATCACTGTTTGCAGTCTGTTGGCCAGTATTTTGGCCAATATTTTAGCTTCTGTGTTAATGAGAGAGATTGGGCGGTACGAGCTGCATGCGTCTGGAGGTTTGCCTTCTTTGTGTATTACTACTATGATGGCTTTTCTTAGGTCCGGTGGTAGGATGCCATTCTCCTTTGCCTGTAGGAAAATTTTGAGCATGTGTGGCGCCACTTCTCCGGTGCCAATTTTCTTCCATATTTCTACTGGAAGGCCATTCGGCCCTGGGGTTTTTCCATTCTGTTGCTGGGAAATGGCTGTCGTCAGTTCTTCCTCTGTTATCGCGGCATTGAGATTCAGCCTCTGGGTTTCGTTTAGTGCTGTGATGGTCGCTGAGTCCAATGTGGTGGCGTCCAGCGGAGTCGTCAGTGGGGCATATAGTCTTTCAGAGTTGGTTGTAAAGGTCTCCGCTATGCCTGAGTCCGTTGAGGCCCATTCAGTGTTTGTGACTCCTATCCGCCGTACCTGGAGGTGGCTGTCCTCCCTCCTTTCCAACCATGCCAGCATTTTGCTGACTTTGTCTCCCGTTTCATATATCCTTGCTCGTGTAGTTCTGTGCGCGTGTTTTGCGCATGTCAGCGCCACATTGTATAGTTTCTTTTGTGCCACCTTTAGAGATGTATTGTCATCTGTCATTTCCTGATCTTATGCGGTTCTCCTCAGCACGTCTCACGTCTGCTTCTTCTACTTCTTGCTGGTGTGATTTTTTGTGTGCTGAGGTCCAGCTCAGTATTTCACCCCTTAAAGTTGCCTTATATGCTTCCCATACTATTCCAGCATCGTCCACAGAATCCTGATTAAGTTCAAAGTACGTTGCGGTTGTTTCTTGGATTTTCTCAGTTAGTTCTGGGAATCCCAGGTAGTATGCATTCAATCGCCACTTTGGTGGGGGCTGGGGTCTTTGTGTCTCAAGCAGCATTGTGAGTGGGGAGTGATCCGATATTCCTTGGGGCTGCAGAGTTGACTCAATTACTTTGTGCATATTTACACCGGGGAGGAAGAAATAGTCTATCCTAGACATCGATCCGTGTGCACCCGAGCGAAAAGAGAATTGTTTCTCGCCTGGGTGGAGGTCCCTCCATGCATCTTTCAGGCCCAATGCCGATGCAAAGCTGGCCAGCTTGGTCGGTCGTGTCGGATTTCCTCCTCTCTGATGTGTGCGATCCACAATGCTGCTCATCACCTCATTGAAGTCCCCGCCCGTCACTAGTGAATCCGCTGGGTCATTTACTATTATCGGCGTGATTTCTTCATGCTGGGGGTGAGTAGATCGCCATTGTAGCTATGGTTTGGTTCCATAATGTGCCATGCATAAACACAAATCAGCCTCCCGGATCTTGAATTATCTGTGTTATGTCTATCGGGGTTCTTTTGTTTATCAGTATCAGCACACCTCTCGAGCCCATGGAGAAGCCTGCATGGATTGCTGTTTTGTACTTGGTTCTCTTGAAGAATTGGCAGTTTGTGCCCGCCAGGTGTGCTTCGGTTAGCATCACTATATCCGGATCATGGCGATTAATATATTCCATTACTAGTCTTCTCTTTATGCTATTTCCCAGGCCATTCACGTTCCATGTCATGAAGGCAAGCTTTTTTTCCCTAAGTCCAGCTGTAGCCATTTCTCACTGAGTTCCTTGCCATATGTGGGTGTTTGATTCTTGTCATTTTCAAGTATGTCTTGTTTGAAGTGGTCCTGATGGGCCAGGTGTCATTTGGATACCTGTGTAACTCCCGATTCCCCCTCCCCTTACTCCTTCCCCAACTGAAGCATCTGTCGCCTATTAAACAAAACATTTATCTACTTATAGTCTCTTTGGTATTAGGAATACCACAGTGTGCACTTCGCAATTGTCCGGGGGGGGTTGTGCCATGCTGGGTTTTGGGCCACCAGCATTCATTTCGCCAATTGTTATGATTGTTAGGTGGTCATCGCTTAATTTTACGTTACGTTGATTTTATCTTTTGTCTGTTCTTTCATTTATTCGCCTTAACTTTGTGGCATTGCTTCCATATCTTGGTAGGATAGTTCTTGTGGGGGTTTGTTTAGCTTTGGTCCATTTCCCTTCGGCTCACATCTTTTGCATGGGTCTCAGGTGTCATGAGTTCTTTCATCTCTCAGTCATGTTTGTAGTTAATCATTTTCTCTCTGGGGTCTCGCTTCTATTTCCTGATGGGGTAGCCCGTTTGGTGGCTCATTCAGGCGTGGCCTGTTCCTTCTTGTTTCTTGTCATTTGCGTGGGTTCCATTCTCCCTTTAGATGCCCCTCAGCCCAAGCCCATGCTTGCCTGGGATCAGTAAAGTGTATTGTGGTGCCATTGTGGTATATCTTCAATTGCGCAAGGAACAGGAGGCCATACTTCACGTTCAGTGTCTGCAGGTGCTTCTTGAGAGTGTCAAAGGATTGTCTCATCGTCTGTACCTCCCTAGTGGAGTCTGGAAAGAATCGGATTCTGGAGCCGTTATATGTTATCTCCCCTTTTTGTCTGGCCATTTGTAATATTGCATCCCGATCTCTGTAATTGAGGATCTTCGCTACCACCGTTCTCGGTTGTTTCCCAGATATTTGTGTGCCCATTGGGACTCGGTGTGCCCTTTCTATTGAGAACAGTGTCGATAGGGTCTTGGGAGCAAATAGGTCGGTCAGCCATTTTTCTAGGAAGAGCTCCATGGAATCCCTTTCAGTCTTTTCAGGCAGCCCAAGAATGCATATATTATTCCTCCTTGACCTGCCCTCTCCCTCCTCCACCCTGGTCTCTAGTACTTTAATGCGTTCTAGCGCTCTGTTCATTTGCTGGCCCATACTTCTCAGGTCATCCTCTGCAACAGATATACGGGTCTCAGCCTCGTCAGTGTGGGATGAGAGTTTCTGGAGATTGTGTCGCAATAGGGAGACTTCTGTAGTGAAGCCATCCATTTTGACTTCCATAGAGGATCGCGAGTTGGCAATGGCATTCATCACATCCCTTAGGGATAGGGACTCTTCAGGGTTTTGTGTGTCTTCAGGTCTATCTGAATCTGTTGGTGGGGGCAGAGTAGTGGTCATGAATTGTTCCATGGTGCTCTGATTGGCCCCCTTTTTGGTGGTTAGTGCCTTATCCTTACCCATTGCAGCAGCTGTCTGCTGGTTTGTTGTCGTTATATAATGCACAGTTTTTAGAGTTCTGGGTCGTCTGCTGAGGTGGTTCGTTTGGTGCTACTTTTGTCAGGAGGTTGCTTTCCCAGGCAAGCGGTTCACTGTGTGAGTCCCTAATCTTTGCGTGGACACCTCTGCTAATGATATTCTGCTGGTTCGTGGTATTGCACCGCACTACCAGTGGATGTTATCGGCTGGTGGGTTGGTTCTCAGTTTCTCTCTTTCCCTATATTTTGGCCACAAGCTGGGTGTGGGGATCTATTTCTTTCTCAAATGGCCAAACCCAATTCCTGTTCAGACCCTCTGCACAGTGGCTGGATTCCGTTCCCTTTATGTTGCCTTTTGCCTCATTGGCAGTTCGTTTTCGGGGTATTGTTCATTTCCTGTATTCCAGGATTCACCTTTGTGCCCAGTTCCCGGTTCTGACAGTCTAGTGGGGTGGGTTTATGGCTGATGCTTTAGGCCCACATGTTCAGCTTGAGCTAGGGGGGTCCAGTCTCCCCTCCCGTAATGTGGCACCTTTGGTTCAGTGCCCTGCCCCACGTCCCCCTCTCCTTACCGGCGTGTCTTGCTGGTTGAGACCGGGTGACGGTGGGCGCTCTACGATATACGGAGCACCCGCAAATGTCTGCTTATGAGCAGAAGGCAGCGACGCTGTGGTGTGGTCTGCCCACGCCCGAGACTGCTACCCTCCAGCTGCGCTCCGATTGAGAAGGGGTTTCGGAGCTCAATCGCATGGGGCCGTCGCGGGTCCTCCAGGTATCCGGTTGGGGCCTCGCTGTCCACGCGTGACCCCGTCCGTCTCAACCTCATCCGCCCGCGATGGTGGCGAGGCAGCGAGTCTCTATAACACATTTTTGATAAAAAGTAGCTTTGTGAGATCAAGAAAGGTCATAAATGCACACATATAAATGATGGCATTTCCCCTAAACCAATCAGCCCAGGGGAAAGGAGGGGACAATGCAAGACTGTCCTATCCCAGCAGAGGGGTAAATCCACAGTAGTCCCCCCCCCCAGATTGTAAACCGATGATGTCATTCTGGCTATTTAAGGGGGAGACAGGGAACACAACAGAAACCACAATCCAGAATCCATTGACAAGCCATCCAGAATTCAAACTCAAAACCAGATCCAGAGGCAGCTGATCCCATCTAGGCAGAACCACCCATCCAAATCCAGGCATACACAAGAATCCACGGAAAAAAGGAGGCAAGGCAGCTGATCCAATCCAGGAGAGCCCAGTGACCAGATAGATCCCTTGCCCAGCTGATCCCATCCAGGAAAGCCCAGTGACCAGATCCCTTGCCCAGCTGATCCAATCCAGGAGAGCCCGGTGACCAGATCCCTTGCCCAGCTGATCACATTTAGGAAAGCCCATCTGTCCCAGTGACCAGATCCCTTGACCCCACTGCCCAGAGACCTCGCTGGCTGTCCAGATTCCCAAACTCAAGCTTACATTGTAAGTATCACATCACCCAGTCCCCGGACTGCATATCCCACTCTTTTGACTGTTGCATCCTATTCAAATCCCATTGAAATTCCAGTCAAATACCAAATTGCCAGTATCATCTGTTCACCTTTTCTATAGAAGAATCTGTGTTAGTCTATGTCTGTTAGCGTATTCCCTTTCTAATTCTTTCGGTTATCTTTGTAAGTCCCTAGTATCATTTGAAGTAAATCAATTAATTCCCCATTGAAAATTCACGTTCATTATTGCTGCCCTTCGAAAGCAACAATTTTGTTGAGTGTGTTTACTAATCATAGCCATTAAAATATAGTCTCAACAGAAATAGTCTAGGCAACAAAAACGAATTTGCATGTGCATTGTGATTTTCTACAAATTCCGATTTCTTCCCATAGACAAACCCAAACTATCATCTCAATAACAATCCCTTTCCACCAGGATCCTATCAGTTATGTGCCTGTGTTTCTGATCATAAAACTGATTTCCCATTTTGACAGTTCAGCCCTGTCATTACAAGCTCTGTGTAGAAAAATATTGCCATTCTGCCGCGTGTGTTTTCATTTGCATTGTTTTCTTCCCAAAATCGATTTCTCCACCTGTGTTCACATTGCCTTGGTGACCTGTTCAGTAGTCTGTAAGCTTCCTCATCTCTTAAAGTGCAGCCACACACATTTCTGTCCTAGTTATCCCACTGCAATTGTAAACTGAGGTACAAGTAACAAGTAAAATCTGAGTATGCCATTTTACTCCTAAATAAGGTTATTTTAATTTCTGGCCTCCCATCTCGGGGTGGTGGGCTGGATTAAAAATTTGATTTTTCTCTCTTCATACTGACTCCTTGCCACTACTTCCCACCCACAAAGAATTTAGTTGGCAGGTGTTGGGGAAGTGTTGCAGGGGGAGTGCTGAACTTGAGTGCCATCTTTTCTTCTAAAAAACGATTTTGCTTCTGTTTTCTATTAAAGGTCTATTTAGGTTATGTTAGGAGTTTGAAGTAACTATATTGCGGGATTTTTGCATTTGTACTGCCACACAGTGGTGGCTGCTGCCCTATTATTTGATTTTGCTCTGATTTTTCATTGAACCATCGCAACGCGGGGTGTTTGTTAAGGTGGGTGTGAGATGGGTTGGGAGCCTTCTCAAGAAGGAACCCAGGGTTCAAATAAAAATAAAAAGCATTTTTTTTTGTGCGCCACATTCATTGTCTGTAGAAGAAATCCCTGGCTGGATTTTGCTGTGTTATAAAACCGTTACACCATGGATTTAGAAAAAGCTATGGGTCCTTGTACCAGTTCCGTTGAAGACCTGGGACCCTCTCCTGCTCTTCTCAAGCCATGTAAGGATATGCAGGAGTCTTTCCACGAAAGATGAAATGGGAACTAGTCTAGCATCAAAAGGTGGCTGAGGAAAGGGGATTCCATCCTTCTGTAATTCCCTTCCAATCCTAGGGAAGGGCACTATGAACTGATCAACAGTTCCAAAACAATTCCACAGAAAGATGGGTACTCCCTCTTTATATATTTGAGGCCCAGCAGGGGACTGGTGGGTTCCCAATCTTTCCTGCCGTAACCAAACATAATCACTGTAACAAGTGCACTCTCTCCTTTGCTGCATTCCTAGGGTCCAACGCCTGCAAAGGTAATTTCCACGATGGTCGCACATGTCTCCTTCGGAGCACTAGCCTTCTCTCTTCTCTTTAGATAACCCATACCCTTGTTTGAGACAGATCGTAGAGTCTCCGTTGCAATTTTCGCCTCTAAGCCTGCACATCCCATGCCTATCAAGTTCCTTTAAAATTGACATGGCACAGTCCGGCCCTGGAAAATCCATCCCTCTGCATGGGGATACGGTTCCAAGTTTCTCACAATATGCCAGAAATATTTCCTGGGACAGGAGGACCAGCTGTTTCCATTTAAGACTAAAGGGAAGAAGCTTTCATGAGCTATTAAGTGTATCTGCTTTTTCTGTGCATAAAACAGACATGTCATTTGGAGGCTTTCCTACTTATGTTCTCAAGCATGTACCATGCAATTTGCAGTCTCGGACACTCCCAGCAGATATGTCGAGCAGAAACAGCTGCTGCTGCACTTTTACAAATGCAGTTCAATTGCGGCTATATTATTTTAGCTTTAACAGTATGTATAAAAAACATAACGTACTTTCTCTTACCTTGTAATACCACATTTACAATGTAAGGGATGTCAAATAGACACCTGTACCGTATGACCTTGGTGCCAATTGAACCTTTAGAAGGGAACTGTCTGCATGTGTACATGTGAAGAAAATTATACTTTTGTGTCTCAAATGAGGCCAAGTCACATTTAGGCTGCTGGTGTATCTGAAGACGGTGTACAACAGAAGCATACATGTGGCCACAATATTAATGTCTGTGATTATGTGCCATACTAACAGAATTAGAACCAGTAAGAGCCCATAACTGGAAAGTGTGTATTTGTATAAGCACACGCTTTCCCGCAGGGAAACCTCCTCAAGGTTGCAAAGACAAGATCAGGATAGTACACCTTCAAAGATGCCATGGCATTGCTGTAATTAGTGGGCATAACAGTTTCTGGACTTACTGTGCTAAATGGGTGAAATGGGACACAACATTGCTGACCTAAGCATAATGTAACACGGCATCACTATGCTAACTGGGCATTTATTTAGTAATGGTGTGATTACCTGGGCTTTAGATGGCAATGGTGTGCGTATCAGGGATTTTGGTAACAAATATTCAAAATATTCATAAAAGAAGGTGCTCAGTGTCTAAGCAGATCAATAGGTCATTCAACACTTATACAATATATATTTGTTTTCATTTCCATGGATGCAACGTATTACCAAATCTGAATTCATGTTGCTAGATTGTTGTTTTTGATGACAAAATCTGGAAATGTGTAGGTACATGTGATACCCATACGTGGCAAATGCCTATACATCCGCCAAAACTATTGCCTATTTCAATGACTGCTCTACATTATTCCTGCCATAATGTACAGCTCTCTAGTATGCTAAGGACCAAATTCTGAGCCGAAATATAGCATTACCTTTTCACAGTGTCCTTGTGAGGAATTCGACCATCCGCACGGTGGGTGTGCGCTCGCCTGGGCTTTAAAAAAAATTCAGAATGAAACTGAATGATGGTAGATCATCCTCTAAAAAATGTGTGGGGCTAATCCGCACATATTTTCCTATGTTCACTTCATGACATACAAATAGACTGGTGTACTCTGGGCGGACACAGCCCACTAATATTATTTATTTATTGTGTTTCAGTATAAAACATTGCACAAAACGTTCAAAATATATTAAAACAATTCAATATATCAAAAAAATCAGAATATATCAAATATCATATAAATCTTTCATATAATCACATCAAAATATCTACAAAATAGAACATACACACAATCGCTAAAATCACAGGAGAAGAAGTGTCCCAACAGATATTAAGCGTCACTTATTTAGTAAAATGCTGCTTTCACTCCCATAGCTCCAATGACATCACACCAATTCAACAACAAAACTCATGCATCTAATAACGCTTGCACTCAACTTTCCCATCTATCAGATATCGCTAATTCAGATACATTAGAGAGCTATTGCCGGCTCCACCAGCATTTGTTGTCCAGCAGCTTGGAGGCAATCAACCACAGTCTGTAAATATCAGTCTGCAGCTTTTTATTTTGCGTATTGCAGCATCTTCTCCAGAAATCGTCTGTAGTAATGGTATAAAGCTCGGGAACATACTCCGCCAAGTACTTAGCATAGTGGGGACCCATTACCAGACAATCTGTTAGCACATGTTGTGTTTCAATGGCAGAAAGATTTTGACATAGTCGGTATGTACGTAGGTCCCTAGGTATGTCCAAAGTTCTACCTCAAATCTCTAGAACTGGTAACCTTTTCAGGCGCAGTAAGAGTAGGAATTTACAAAGATGCTTAGAGGGCCAGATAGTAAGGTACCTTTGGGGTCGCCTGTAGGTATACAGCCTTTCAGCTATAAAACCATAGGACCTCAACGTAGATAAATTGGTAAAATTCCTCCCCCAATCCACAAGTTCAATCTTCCTATAAACATCTTTGACCAACTCCTGCAAGCCCTTTCCACAATCCGGAGACCAATCAAGTAACTCAAATAGTACCAAGATGTTATGCTCAAAAACGTGGTCGTTCTTCACCTCAGAAGGAGGGCATCGAAGGTCATATAGGAAATGCAACACCACACAGGTTTCAGTATAAAGATACAGCTCCACCCTTTTCTTGATTACCATACTTTCCAAGGAGAGGAGTCCCACCTTAAGCCTAATGATCACCATATGAACGCATTGAGGGAACCCCAGGATCTTCCTCTACTCTCAATCATTTGCAACCATCCGAGGTCATGCAGGCAAAGGCTTTCCAGCCCGTATGTTAAAGATGGAGCCAGCTTCTGAATGTAGAGATGTCTAGTTCTATCTGCCATAAAGCCCCCTGTGCGAACCACAAACTTATGTATCAAGGGAGTAATTTAAGTTACTCTCCTGATGTGTTCCTCTTTGCATAGTACATAGCCTTTTTTATTGGAGATCTCAACTGCAAGGTATTTGAAAGCTGGCACATATTCAATAGCCTTGCCACGAGGACTTAATTGAGGGTGGCAGACTTTCTTGGTAGTAAATAGCATCACCTTGGTCTTACTATTATTTATGTACAAGCCATTTTCCTCAGCTGTAATGGTTTTATAACACAGCACACTCCAGCCAGGGACTCCTTCCACTGATCATGAATGTGGCGCACAATAAAAACACTTTTTATCTTTAATCAGCCACAGGTTCTTTATTTGAGTAGGCGCCCAACCTGTCTCTCACCCACCTTAACAAACACCCTGTGTTGCAGGAGACGAGGAACCATGCCGGTGTGTATCAATATGTAATTTATTAATTTTATGATTCAATGAAAAATAAAGCAAAATCAAACAGTTGGGCAGCAGCCACTAATGTTGGGGCAATACAATATGCAAAGATCCCCACAACACAATTAGTTCAAACTCCTAACACAATTTACAGAAACCTTTAATAGCAAACAGAATAAAAATAGTTTTGGCAGAAACAGATAGCATTCACATTAAATGCTCCCCCTGCAACACCACCCCCAAACGTCTGCTGACTAAATTATTTTTTGATGGAAGGCATTGGCAATGAGTCAAGATGAAGAGGGGAAAATCAAGTTTAGAATTCAGCCCACCACCCCAAGATGAGAGACCAGAAAGGAAAATGAATACCTGATTTATGAGCAAAACAGCATTATCGTATTTCACTTGTTTCTCACACAGCAGCTTACAACCGCGGCGGGATAGCTAGGACAGAAATTTGTGTTGCTATACTCGAGAGGTAAGCTAGCTTACGGACTACTAGGCAGGGCACCAAGGCAACATGAACACAAGGTAAGTTGATTTTGGGAAAGAAAAATGCGAAATGAAAACACATGCGGCAGTATGGAAATTCGTTTTTACACAGGACTTGGGAGGACAGCAGCCACAGAAAGGGCTTGGCTGTCACAATAGAAAATCGGTTTTCAGGACAAGGAACAGAGGCACATAACAGAAGGGATTCTGATTGAAAGGGGTTACCCTTAATGTGACTACCATTTGGGTTTTTCTATGGGACAGATGCAAATCAGAATTCATATGAAGGCACAATATACAGGAAAATTCGGTGTTTGTTACACAAAGACTAATTCTGTTAAGGCTATATTTTACTGACTATAACTATTAAAGAAAGGCACTTGGCATGAGGTGGTTAATTTTGAATGTCAACCAACTCACCGTGAATCTCTTTATAGGGTAATTAATTGATTTACTTCAAAATGGTACTAAGGACTTACACAGATAGCGGAAAGAACTATGAAAGGAATATGCTATAGACGCAGCTAATACAGAATCGGCTATGGAAAGGGGAACAGATTATAATGGCAATTTGGGACTTTGACTGGGATTTTCAATTGGATGCAAGAGTCATAGGAGAGGGATATACAGTTTGGGGATTGGGGTCATGTGATACTTACAAGGGAAGCTTGAGTTTGGGATTCTGGAAAGCCAGCAATGCCTCTGGTCACTCCGGTCAGCTCAGCCAAGGGATCTGGTCACTCTGGACAGCGGCCAAGGGATCTGGTCACTCTGGACAGTGGGGCCAAGGGATCTGGTCACTGGGCTCTCCTGGATGGGACTCTGGATAGTTAGGCAAGGGATCTGGTCACCGGTCTCTCTGCAATGGGATTCTGGACAGCTAGGCAAGGTCTTGCCACTGCACTCTCTTGGATGGGGTCAGCTGCCTCCTCTCCTTTCTCCCTGGATTCTTGGGTATGGATGGATCTGCCTGGATTTATGTATCTGGCTTCCTGGATCTTGAATGGATTTTGATTCTTTAGTGAGTGTGTCAGTCTTCAGAGTTGAGAGTCCCTTGTGTTTCTCTGTCTCCCCCTTATATAGCCAAAATTACATAATCAAATTTACAATCTGGGGGGGAGTACCCTGGAATTTCTCTTACACTGTGATAGGACAGCCTACCTGCCCTCTCCCCTCCCCCTGGGCGATTGGTGAAGGGGAAATGACATCATGTGTGTGTTTGCAGTAAAATGACCTTTCTTTGTCTCTCTAGCCTACCTTTTACCAAAAATGAGTTATAGATCAAAACTTCAAACTTATACTAGCCACAGCCATAAGAAGTAGATATATAGATTCAATAGGTCACAGAGAATTGGACAATCTGATCGCCGTCTCTGTGCAAGGTCGCATCACCCTTAGGCATATTTTTGGCCTTTTTATGACACACATAATATTCAAAATTCTGCCAATGGCTACACAGGTTCACAATTACATCTTGCATCTTCCCACTTAGTTTCAGATCTGTCCCATTTATAATTCACACCGAAATGTGTCTTTCCTGGCCATTTCAGTTCACCAGGTGCTAGAAACATGTACTTGGCCTCTTTACATTCGCCTAAAAATAACATGAGAAACTAGCATAATTCAAAATTCCTACTTATTCAGTGTGCGTGTAAAATGTCTTAAAATACAGCCATTCTTTAATGTCAATGTGGTGGATTTGTAACATGTATGGGTGGTGCTGCAGACCTCCACAGCAAATTGTCCCTTCCAGGCTTGGCTTACAACAAAGGACTTTTATGATGCCCTTTGAAGTTTGACAGTTCCTCACTCAGAGTGGGTGCTAGAGGAATTTGCACCTCTTGGTCATGCACCACCCCTACTGGCTTCCATTGTTCCTTCTCCCAGGGCTGCCTGCTAGTCTAGCAGGGCAGTGAATCCTCACACTCTCGGCTAGTTCACTTATGGATGCAACTTTTCCGTCGGAGGCAAGGCCTGCCATTGTGTTCTGTGCCTGGGTTAGAAACCCAGTCTTACTGGTTTATGAGTTTTTTCCAATGCAAACAAATCTTATGGGGACAAATATAATGTCCATTATGTAGCCAAACCCCAACCCACATATTCAATCACATTTCTGTGTGAGCAAAAGCTGTCATTTGATATTTAACTTTTGAACAGCATTTTCCTTATTTTAAAAAGAGCAGATTCACAGGTGTGTTCATTTCCTTTCATTTTGAGTTTACAAATGCGCTTTCTGCAATGCACATGATTGACTTTCAACTAATCTTCTGGAGGGTTTTGCATATACTGTTGGTTTATGGACACAAAAGGATACTTCACAGGATTTCTTTGATATTGACATGGAAAAGACACACCACGTTATTTCTTTCATTTACTGCAATTGTGAGCGCGATGGTTCACAGCAAAAGCAAACAAAAGCTGTGTTGAGTGAAAAGCAGAACTCTCTGGCCCTCATGTGATTTCTCAGTAGACAATGCCATTCTTGGGAGGTTTTGCCTAACTTTTTGTCAATCAGACGAAATAAAGTACGCAGGGGTATGTTTCAATGGGCGCACAACTTTGAGGTGTTTTAATTGAAATAATAAATTGCAGGACCGTCTTGGATGCGGAACTTTAGGATTTCAGAGGCCAGAACAGCAAATGTAGAGCCGTTCTGAATGCAGGTCTTCTCCTTATGATTCAACTTAAAAGTAAAGGATATGCAGAGCCATTCCTTGGGTGGCAGTGTTCAATGCACGCCACATGTGTGCCAGGAAAAGAAAAGCACAGCCATTTTTGTGGCATTATTTCAGTACGTTTTTTGTTTTGAAGGGGGTATCTGCGTAGGGCCTTAAATGTACCCCACACAGCATATTGCCATAATTTGTCTGCCGCCCGCTTGAAAACAGCAAATGAGTGGTCCAGCACAACAAGATTATCTGCGTAAGCTAGGACTTGGCAGTGAACTTTACCTAAGCGTGGAGGAGTGCAGTTAACAGATGACAGTTTATCTGATAGGTTAGAAAGGTTGAAGCTGAAAAGAAATGGAGCAAACACACAACCCTGTTTAATCCCTCTACCTATTTTGATAGGCTTACAGACCATGCCATCGGCATTCAGCCAAAGGACTGCTGTGGTTTGCAAATGGAATAACTTTAGAAAATAAATTAACCTAGGAGAACAGTTCAGTTCTGAGCCATAGTAAGCCCCTATCTACCAAATCAAAAGCAAAAAGCAGTGGTAATATCAATGAACAATGCATATAGTCCAGGTGCACCCTGCTTATTTGCTCTCGAGGTTAAGTAATCCAGAACCCGAAGGTTATGGGTAGTTGAATAACCTGGGCGGAAGCCCCCTTGAACCTATCAAGCAAACCCTATCAAGCAAACCTTGAGTATCAGCACAGAGTAACACAGCCAACAGGCACAGTCCCCAATGTCATATTTATTTGTGATATGACAGCCAGCAGTAAACCAAATCATCTCAGAAAGGGGGAGCCAAACCTTCCCCCTGTCATGGCCAACCTAATTAACTAACAAAGGCTCCATGGATCTGCCCTGTCCTTTTGTTGTGCCATATAGATGGGGGCAGCATTTGTATACTAATCAGGGTTTAATGCAAACAGGCCCACATGGGTTCTGGCTGCAGAGGCTAACAAAGTAGACAGGAAACTCAAACACCCTATCATATGCACTGTGTCAGCCTGATGCCAGCTCCCACCATCAGTATCCATTGACAGGAAAATGTCATGTCTGGGACTGAGTGTTTACAGTAGTCATCCCACAGGGAGGCCCCATTCAGAAGGTACGTGTATGTGGATTGACGGAGATAGAAAGTCTGTCCTTACCATAGCCTCAACAGAGACCTGCCATTTCAATCAGGAACCACAGAGAGCTCTGTTAACCATAGAGACTCTTTGATCCACAACAGACAGGAAGATGGGTGGGGCTTAGTATTGCACGTTTTCACCCCTTTACCTTTTCTTTTGCAAAGTACTCTGTTTATAAGCTCACACATACAGAAGATTGTTGGTGGGGTCCCAGGATTAGTTCATTAAGGTAGGCTTAGCCTACGCCTATCAGTGTGGCTCATTTGGCTTTAAAGATGGCTGAGCCCCTCTTTTGGCAGATCATCTGAAGGTTTCACAAGAAGCAGAAGGAAGAACTCAGCATTGGACCCTGGCTGAAGCTACAGTCTACCTTACAGGAAGAAAGATCCCTCTCCTAAACATCTCCCAGGGAACAGAGGGAGATACCGAATCCAGAGGACCCTCTGCAGTTCCAGAACCAGTAACCAGCCAGCACACACAGCGCCCTGCTAGGCTCTGAAGCAAGCTTCCTAGGTGCGAAGTGCCAGAGAGTCTCTGAACCAAACCAAAGACAAGGCAGCTGCCTGCAACACTCTCCTCAGCTTTGGGCCGTCCACCTTAAAGGATGATACGAGCCCAGTGAGGAAGCTAGAAGAAGTGCATCAACAAGCCTCTACAGACGTCTGCCTACAGGATATTTTGGTGCCGGGCGAGCCCCTCGAGCTGCAACCAACTGCACCGATGACTGTTGTTATGCTGCCTCGGTCAGTGCTTCAGAACCACCAACCTGCACTGAGACAAGGATTCTTGATCCCGAGCCACTGTGAGGCTAGCCTGCAGCCATCCATCCAGCTGATCTGCCTGCTGCCTGATACCTGCAGCTGTCTCCCATCTTGAACTCTGTCATGGAAGCTGCCAAGTGCCCTGAAAACGACTGAACCCTGTACAGCACCAAGAACACCTAAAAGTACCAGGTACATTGTGGTTCTGTCTACCTTGTCTTTCTCTGAAGGCCCCTGGTGGCATTTTATGTCCCATTGCTCTCTTTGTGCTGAAACCAAGCGTCCTTGAACCAGGGGTGGACTGGCCTATGGGGAACTCTGGAGATTTCCCAGTAGGCCTCTGCAGCTTGGGCCTCTTTTGTGTGGTAACCTATTTTATTTCCACATTTTCTAATAGGAAGAGGTTTGGGCATCCTGAAAAGGTCTAATATGGGGCGACTTTGAAAACTATTTCCAGGGCCACTTTTGGTTCCCAATCCACCCCTGCCTTGAACTGTTGAAATTATTTAATATACCGACTACCCTCCTGTCAGTATCCAGAGTGCATCCCTTTTCCTTCATTGAAACTGTCTGACCTCTGCCTTCCTCTAGAAGGTGGGTTGTAGTTCGTAGTTTGCTAGAACTGTCTATTGTGATAATAATAAAGTGGACATTTGTACACAACCTTGACTGGTCAGTTCCTTTTATCATTGGGTAATAATTGTATTCTCGCTGTGTTGCAACTAACCAATGATCCAAAATTGGACATGGAGGTTTATAATTTGCTTGTGTTTCCAATCTGTTTGGGTCCCTTCTAGTGTACTGGAGGTGTGGGGCTGTTTGATGGTGTAGAATCCGATATTCATCCTAGGTCCACTGGTGCCCCGGAAGTTGATTCGTCACAGTCCTTCATCAACCAATCGCTGTCAGGCTGGCAGGCACACTTCACCCCTTTTTTATGATGGCTGCTGCCTGAGGTGCTTGGAGATAGTGGTCAACCTAGGGATCCCTAGCAGTGCCAGTAATCACTGCACCAATGCCTATAGTGATGCATGGGGCAATGGTCTTTGCCCTAGAGCTGTTAGACGGAACTCCTAAAACTAACCTTCTGCAGTATGTTGGCTTAGTAAAGGGAGGGGACATGTGCCCCCACAGAATGATGGCCTCAGAGAGCAGCAATGCAAATGGGGAAATGCTAACCCCAAAAAGGAGATGTCTATCTGTGCTTCTATGCCTGCTTCCTGCCCCCACACAGTTCCTCATTTTTCAACAGCTACGGCACCACAAGGGGTGACCAGAGGCTGTGGGGAGGTGGAGCTAAGGGTAAACCTACTGGTATAGGTGCTGGTGGGAGGCTAGCTTACCTGCCGATCCAGGACAGAGTGGTAGGTACTGCTAGGTACCACTCAGACTAAATCAGGCCCCAAAATCTCTTGGGAAACATGATATTAATGGTACCCTCTGACTGCCCATCTGGCACAAATGGGGCCATCTTTTGCCCATATTTCTGAAGCCTGCAAAGCAGCAGCAATCTAAATCCTCAGTTCCACCGAGTCTTCCGTAAAAGAAACTTAAAATATAATGTACCATATGATAGCACTCACTATTAGCTATTAAGTCATGATAATGGACAAATCACTGACATTCCTACGTTCAGACTATTTAGCGTTCTGTACCTAAATGATGCCAGGTCATGACCCGAGTTAGCCATCTATCATATCTATTGTAGGTGCGAATAACATATAAAATATGCAATTTTGTACACTAACCCTGGAACTATAAATGGTTGCATTGGGGGTGCATAGGGGCTAAAAGCGTGATTTTCCCCATACGTGAACTATGTTCCTTTTACTTTGTGCATGGTAAAATTATCAAAACAATCAAATCCTCTTCTGTGTTGTTGCAAGAGGTATGCATGTTGACTCAGTGTGCATTGCAAAGTTGTGCTATGCTGCAGAATTAGTGAGATTTTTTTTATATGTAGGCCTCTGCGCATTCATCAATACATTATTCATAAAATTCAATTTTGCAATAATTTGCTACTGCAAACTGTTTCCTGAGTATAAAATAGCTAGTTTTAATTCAATTAATTACGGTGGTTTCACAAAAGTGAAATATTTCTTAAACTTGTGCCAACATAACTCTGCATCGGAGACACATGCATGTGTTTCGCCCTTTCTTGGGTTTTGTCAAGGCACTAATATAAGGGTTTAGCGCATCCAGTATGATTCAAAAATACATTCCATTCATTTGCATAATTAAAAGAAATTATTCATCAACAATCCATTAACAGTAATTTGCTACTGCAAACTGTTTCCTGAGTATAAAATAGCTAGTTTTAATTCAATTAATTACAGTGTTTTCACAACAGTGAAATATTTCTTAAACTTGTGCCAACATAACTCTGCATCAGAGACACATGCATATGTTTCGCCCTTTCTTGGGCTTTGTCAAGGCACTAATATAATGGTTTAGCACATCCAGTATGATTCAAAAATACATTCCATTCATTTGCGTAATTAAAAGAAATTATTCATCAACAATCCATCAACAGTCTTTTTTGGTTGTATTTCTTGAATGAACACATTTCTGTGGTTCTGTGGAGTTAGAAAAGAAGAAGAAGAGATGTGGATCAGTTTAATCTGTCAAATTCTGGTGTATAGGAAGGATTACCAACCAGTTAACATTACTGATTGTCAGTTAGTTGGGATAGGGGAATCCTCACCTTACCCGGTGAGTGTCTTCCACTGTCCTGGGGTCCTATTATTTTTGAAGGGACTGCAGCATTATGCAGTCCATCTTCTGTGGTTTGCCATACTTGGTTCAAATTCCTGGGTTATGAATGCGTATATCATTCCTTGAAATTGAGAAGACGTTATGTACATTCCTGTACATAGTTATTTTTAGAAGAACGTTTCTATATATTTCTATAGCTACATAAGACCTAGCTTTTTGTTATGAGCTAGATATTTAATTCATTTGGTTTTTAGCTCTCATAGCCCTGGTTGAGTCAAACTATAAAAAGTCCTGTGTGCTATGCTGCACCGTGCGTAAGTCATCTCAAAAGGTACCTCTTTTAGGTTTATATTTGTTTGTGTAAGGAACACATATTTTTCTAAGAGCGTGTAGTTTAGTATTCAAGGTTTCCCAAAATAAGTGCCCATAAATCAGATGTCCTGATTCATCCCAGGCGTGGTTGGTGCATTCTTTAACATCCTGACCCAGTCGTTCCATTCTGTTCTATGGGTTTCCTTCTAGTCCAAGAAAGTTGGCTTTGCCGTGTGCCGTCTGCAGAGTGCATGATATACTCATATACAAAGACAAGTGCGTGAATAGGTAAGTATAGGTTAGTGCTGTTAGCCGCAATGGAGAGCCAATTGATGGATGCCATCTTTGTTATGGATTTTTCTTTCATAATTCAGAGGTCATCCTTATTTAGATTCCTGATTATCTGGTTGTATTTGTGTCGTTCGACAAATTCCATTTGACTCGAGGTAACAGCCTCAAACCTTACTTATCATACAATCCTCGTTGCTTGAGTGATGCATATAGTTGTCTGTTACCAAGTCCATGACAGAAGCGAAGGTCATATGTTTCTTTTTCATTATATCCGTGTCGATACTGACAGCGACTAAGGCCGTGTGCTGTGAACTTCTCTTGCTAAGATTCCTTTTTATTACGCAAATGACTTGAATGCATTTTTTAATCATCCTGGATGCGCTAAACCATTCTATTAGTGCCTTGACAAGGCCCAAGAAAGGGCGAAACACATGCGCGTGCCTTTGATGCAAGACATAACTACCTTAGAAGGACTTTTATGCAGATCTCTCATTTTTAAATAAGTAAAAATGGTGAATGTACAGTAGTTTTCTCCAAAATTAGGCATCGATCCATATAATTTACAATCAGTTATGCAGGGAAATCGATGAAGAATGTCAATAGATGTCGTGTTGCCAATATTTTGCAAAAAATTTTGTATGTGGCATGAGAGAATCATGAGGGTGATCTCAACAGTATTGGCACTATACAAAGCTACTTCATGCTGCTTGCACCCAAAGAACATTTTGAAGACTGTCTTAGAAATACCTGCCACTGCTGCTCTCCCCCAGGCCCCCCCACCACCACTTTCATGCTGGTTGTGACCAGCGAAAATCATGAGGCTAACGCTGCGCTATTTGCCCATAATACCAACATAAACATGCTGCTGATTGCTCCCAAAGAAAACCAAGCACCCTGTCGACATACTATATGCCACTGCTGCCCCCCTTGATTGATGGTTGTGCCCAAGGAAAATCACAAAGCTTGTCTGAACAACATGCGCAAACAATGTCACTAAAAATCACATTTTCATGCTGCCCCAGTCCAAATAAAAGCACACAGCCTTTATACACATGATATGACATTACTGGTCCCTCACTCTTTTTCTGCGAGTTGCCCAAGATCTGTCCCAGGGTAACGTCTCTATGCTCATGGTCTAACACACATTGCTCTCAGTGCTTAAATTCTGCCTCGTGTGGCCCTTGTTGACGTAATTCAGCCTCAGCATTGATTTAATTGCTGCCAGATTTCTGACCCAAACTTCTCCGATGGTGCCCCTTCTCCCATTCTGTGACCCCCGGTCTGTATCATGTGATCTCGATGTCCCCATGCACCAAGTCCAAAATACTACATCTCCCATTCCCTGCATGCTGTGTGGACACACACACACTTATGATGTCTGGTCTCTGCTTCAGTCCTATGGCATGGGAAGGGCTCTGCAGCCTTGGAAAGCTGCCCTACCAGGACAGTGTTGGCCGAGCTGTGGGCTACTTGTAGACAGTGTAGGATGGGAGCTGCATAGACCTCTTCAAGCCCCCATGTATGCCCAGACCGAAGTCATTTGGCTTTTGGAACTGGAGCAAACAGATTCCCGAACTATACCCTTGATCAATAGTAAATACCTCTCCCTAGCATTTATACATACAGGCGAAAAGAAGAAGGCATCATCTGTGTCAAAACAATGGACTTGGGCAATTCTTGGGTGATGGAAGACCCAGGAGCTCAGATGGTGCTAGGATTTATGACTTTGCAGAAGGTGACAGAAAATGTGTGTAGAGTAATCAGAGGAGCAGTGGCCAGAGAACCAACCCTACAGCCCCACTAGAACAGATGGGTCTTTATGAATGAAGGAGAAGCCAGCACCCAGCAGGAAGAACAACACACAGAAATAGGCTAGAACCAGAGAGCGGCAGCAGGGTTCTGCCCATGAGTAAGGATCCATGTGAGTGTTTGTGGAATCCATACCACCATTGAATGCCACAGCCTGCGCACCATGGTGAAGAGCAGGAAGAAGGACACTTCAGAAGTGGATGAGACTTGGGAAACTGAGTCTGAACCTTGAATTGGTCCACAACAGAGCTGTTAAGAAGGCCACACTTCCACTCAATCATGAATACCCACGGACCCACAGAGGGACGGGATAAGGAATGAATTAACCAATTTGAAGGTTTCACACAATGGACTGGATAGAAGTGAAGTTAAGCAGTGGAGTTTATAAAAGCCCCAGATAGGCAAAGCATAGAGAGGAAGGGAACAAAGCCAGAGAGAGGGGTTGAACCAGACAAGAAAAAGAAACTGGAGGGAAAGCAAGATGAACATTTGGAGAGTCAGTGACCCAAGTGGCATCCGCTGTGCAGGAGAGCAGGAGTGGGGCCTAGAGGAATGTTCTGGGCAATGCTGCAGGGGCATCCCACAAGCGAGGCAGGGTAACTGCTGTTACCATCAGCAGCTGGGAGAGGGGTAGCCCCAACCTTCTCTATGCCTGCTCCTCTCCTCCCTCCAGCTACAGAGACACGCAGTCTCAGCAGCACAAAGCCACGGAAGGGTAAGGTGTGAACAGTCATCTCACCCTTAATCCAAACAGCAAGGTGCTAAGCACCATAAGGAATACAACCATCAGGCAGGGCCCAGGTCAAAAGATCTGCCCCCACCAGGGGGCCAGACAGTCGGCTATCCGGCCGGGGGCTGCGACAACAGCAGCCCCCACCACATACACAACAAAGACCCAGGGCCTCCCTGGGTCCTATAAATATGAGCAGCATGCTCAGAGTAAACACAATCTGTTTGTGGACCCTGAACGGGGAACCAAGCAAATAGGAGGTTCACTGTTTACTCAGTGTCTTCCAAATCTTCTTGCTTCTTTAGCAAATCTTGAAGTTTGCTGTACATCGCAGCGTCTTTTTTCCTTCCTGAACATTGTACTGTTCAAAGCAATTGCATTGCAGCCTTAACGAAGGAAGAAGAGGCAACCGAACAGCCAGCGCAGACGGCGCCAATTTCAACATCTCGGCATGAAGGAAAAGCGAGCGTGTCCAAAACAAAACAAACAACGACGCGTGCTGCGGAATCATCCTAAGCCAGTGCGAAAGAAGGAGAGAGAGTCACCCGAGCAGCCCAGCGCCGACGGCGTCCGATTCAACAACTTACAGGTGAGCCACCGCGCTGGGGCTACGAGGGAGGAAAATAGACACTTGTGTCCGGGAAGAGATACAATTTGTTACAGTGGACCAGAGCCCCCGCGTTATAACGCAGGCGGGGCAAGATAACACAAGCCAGTTTTAAACTCGGGCAGAGTCACAGCCAGCCTGGTAGCATGGCGAGCCGGGAGCTCGTTTTTCATGACATCCACGCAGAGCTTGCGAACACGATTCCAAGCTCGGCGGGCCCAAATGCTGCAGATTAAAAATATTTTCTGTAATTTTGCAAGGGCGCCCTCACATCAAAACCAATTATTTAAATACTAGTAAAACAAGCCTGAAGGCTGCCCAGTTATTAAAATAAACACCGCACAAAGTGGACACTAGGAGACCATTTTTTCACAGACCGCAATAAGAGGGCACCAGCCAGCAGTTAGCCAGCACGGGCAACAAATAGAACAGGCTCAAAGAGCTCGCCGATAGCAACAGCTTTAACTCCTTGATAAAACTTTTTTCATTTTCCTATTAAAGATCATGGGGCCCAAACGGAAAGCACGGGCACCCGCAACACCGGTGCAAAAGCCCAAATCACCACAATTGTTAGCAGCCATTGAAGCGGCAGAGCACTACGGTTGGGCATGGGTTAGAGAAAACATGTACGGCCTACCCAGGGAAGGAATTACCCGCCCACCCAGCCAAGATGAGGGTTCTGCACCATCAAAAAGGAGAAAAGTATCTGAAGGCGCCAAAAAAGGTAACAAAAATTGTCAAAACTATGCAAGAATGTAGCGGAATTACAGCAACTAATGGTAGATGTAAGGGGGAAACAGACACCGCCCACAAGGGAACCTGGGGCCTCAAACCCTACCATCGCAGTAGAACCTACAATAACGGTTGTCAACCCACCCGTAACACTACCTACAGCAATCCCGCCACAACAAGTACAGCAGTTGCCAGTAGCACCCACAGCTATAAATACAATAGCCTCCACAACTCCAGCAACAGACTCAGCAGGTGCTCTAAAAGCATGGGCAACCCCCAGCGCAGACAACACGGGCGTGACAGGGACACCCGGCAGCAATACAACTGACATTGTAACAATCTGTAATGCACAGTTAGACCAAAAAATGAAATCTTTCCAAACAGAGATATTAAATAGATACAAAAGATGCCTGGCATGGAACATTGATACCACAAATAAAGAAGCCATATGGGCCAAGGAATTTATAGAAATCTTTTCCTTAACAGAAGCCCAACGCAAAGGGAAAGACACTTTCAGAGACCCCAAAAAGATAGAAGAAAAAGCCATTGCCAGAAACGCCCAGGTCATACAAAACTGGGACAACTGGTAACAAGCCTTTGCCAACTTAGCAACTATATATGAAGACAAATTCCCCATGGATGGTAGGAGATCTGGGCATACGTTGATAAAATAAGGGAAGTAAAAGTAACCCAGAGGGGGAAGACATGGCTAGCATATGACATCAGATTTAGGAGGAGCATGTCAGAAAGGCCTGCCATTGAGTGGGATGAAGTCCAGAACGATTTATACACCCTCAACGCCGAACCTCCCCAGGAAGAAGATACCATGCATTCTTCTTCCAAAAATAGCAAAAATTTGCAAGGAAACAAATCCAATGACAATGATAAATCCAAAAAAGGGGAGCAGCCCTTTCGGAAGAACCAGCCTTGGGCGGCTAAAAATAATGCCCACAGACAGAACAAACAGCAGGCTGCCAAATCCAACATCCCATGCAGAAATTTTGGGAAAAAGCAGTGTACATGGGGCAAAGAATGCTGGTACAAACACGACTGCACAAACTGCAACGGCAACCATGCAGCAAGCAACTGCACCAGACTACCAGCCAAGAAAGAATGATACCCCAATTTTAGAACCAGGACGAACACCCATCAACCTGGGCAACTTTATGGACGCCCTAAACAACTACCCAGACAAGTAAACCAGCAGGATACTATGGCAGGGTTTCACCAAAGTTTTTTCCATCCCATTTAAGGGCTCTGGGTCACACACCCTCCCGATGAACCTGAAGTCAGCCAGGGATAACCCCCAGATAGTAGAAACCAAAATCAAGAAAGAACTGCAACTAGGCAGGATAGCAGGTCCCTCGGACGACATGCCTTTAAAGAACTATTTAATACCTCCACTAGGCCTGGTCCCCAAAAAAGAACCCGGGAAAATGAGGCTAATCCATCATCTCTCCTACCCCAAAGGCCAGTCTTTAAACAACGGCATCACACACACAGAATCCGCCGTATCTTACACACATTTCCAAGAGGCGTTAAGGCTCATACAAGAGTGCGGCAGAAACGCCTTGATGGCCAAGCTGGACATCGAATCTGCTTTCAGACTTTTGCCAGTCCACCCAGATTCACAGCAGTGGCTAGGTTTCACTTTTAACAACAAATTCTATGTAGATAGATGCCTCCCCATGGGTTGCGCAGTATCCTGTGCACTATTTGAGCAATTCAGTTCCTTTTTCCAATGGGCTTTCCTAAAGCAGAGACCAGGGACAAAAATAGTGCATTACCTAGACGATTTCATGGTCATGGGGCCACCAAACTCCGGGGAATGCGACAGGGCTTTAGCAAAACTTGAGCACATGGCCGCACTTTGGGGAATTCCCCTAGCGAAGGAAAAAACCACCAAACCAGACACAAACATAATTTTCCTGGGCATCGAAATAGACACAGCAAAGGGGCTCTGCAGAATCCAAAAAATAAAAATAGCAGAACTCCTGCTTAAAATACAAAACCTGATAACGAAAGAAAAGGGGACAGTAAAGGAAATACAATCCTTAGCAGGCAGCCTCAATTTTGCATCCAGAATAATACCTCAAGGGAGGATATTTTCCAGAAGCCTAGAGTTCAAAATCAAATCACTAACCAAACCACACTTGCATATCTCTAGGCAGAGAGGTGAAACAAGACCTGGAAACATGGGGAAAATTCCTCAGAGATTTCAACGGGTATTTACTTCGGCGAACGCCTTTAAATACCTGGTCAAACAGGGTCCTATACACCGACGCAGCCGGGAGCAAGGGGTTTGGAGCCATACTAGACTCTGAATGGGTGGCAGGACACTGGCCCAACTCATGGCAAGCAGCAGGGTGGACAAAAAAATCACCCTACTAAGCATATTTCCCATCTGGCTAACATTACACATCTGGGACAGGCGACTAGCGAATACGGAACTTTTGATCTGGTGCGATAACATGGCTGTAGTGGGCTCCATAAACAGAAGGTCTACGAAATGCCCTTTAGTACTGAAAGTATTACGAGCCATTACAACAGTCACACTACAAGAAAACGTTGTAGTCAAAGCGAAGCACATTTCAGGGGCAGATAATAACATTGCTGATGCCTTATCTTGCTTCCAGTGGACAAGATTTCGAGAGCTCGCGCCGCACGCCCAAGAACAGATGACGCCAATACCAGCAGAATGCTAGGCAATAATGGGAAGACAAGAATAACGGCATCAACGCCAGCGCCAGAGAGCACAGGCCGGGATGCCCAACGAAAACCGGGCACCTCTAAAACGGGTGCCAACAACACATTGGCATCAACGCCAGCACCAGAGAGTGCAGGCCGGGATGACCAATACAAAACAGGCACCTCTAAAACGGGTGCCAACAACACATTGGCATCAACGCCAGCGCCAGAGAGCCCAGGCCGGGATGCCCAACAAGAATCAGGCACATCACCAATGGGTGCCAACAACCTCACAGGCTTCCTAACGGAGATGGCAGAGAGGGCGGTGGCAAGCACCACTGCAACACAGTACAGTAAGTGTTTGCAAACAGTATTTAAGGCCACAGGTGTAAACCACGTAGAATTAATAACGATTAAAAATATAGAAGTATTTTTAAAATGGGCTCTGGAACAAGGTTTCAAAAGGGATTGGGCTAAAATACACCTGGTGGCAATTTCATATTTTACAAAAATACGGGGCGATTCAGACCCCACCCAGAACGCCCTCATCTCTTATGCAATGAAGGGATGGGGCAGAATAGAGGGTGCCCAAGTGGACACCCGCCGGCCCCTTGATTTCAGCAAACTGGTGCAGATAGCAAGCCATTTGGAAGCCATATGTTGGCACCCATACGAGATAATGTTATTTAAAACAGCCTTTTTCCTAGCCTACTTTGGGGCTTTCCGGGTAGGAGAACTCATCGCGTCCCGCACCAAGGCCACAAACGGCCTGGGTGTCATGGAAGTCAGGGTGAGACAGGAGAGTGTTAACATAGAAATGCAACAGTCAAAAACGGGTGCAAATAAAACATCAACATTTGTTGCATTGATGAAGCAACAAACTGTCCAGCTTGCATCACCAACCTCTATTATGCACAACGACCCAAAGTGGGGGGGGGTTTAAGCCACAAGGATGCATCGGCTCTAAGCCGCTACCAATTTAAAGGAGTGCTGATAAAAGCAATCAGCAAAGCAGGGTGGGATCCCAAACAGTTCGGCACCCATTCCTTCAGGATAGGTGCCGCCACTGCAGCATGGCAGGGAGGCCTAGCACCGCAACAACTAAAAAACATAGGGGGATGGAAGTCAGACTGTTATTAAAGATATATCAGACAACAACTGATATAGCCATCCTCCCTCAAATTTTCTTTTCTTTTCCCTCCCTCCCACCACCACCACAGAAACAACAGGTGAATCGAGGACCACACTCCGATCAGCATGGATAGTTGGCTACTCATTCGTTTTCAGGACAGGCAGATGGGCAGAAGAGACTAAAGAAGGGCCACCTTTCAGAAACACCATTACTTCATGGTGGGGATACAGAGGCCTATGGTGGGCCGACGTCCACAAAACACTACCAGAATTGGTGGCATACAGGGACCCCCCAGAATTTCTGATCATTCATCTAGGGGGCAACGACCTAGTCAACACGGCTAGACGCATCCTATGCGAAGAAATCTGCTCCTCCCTAGCAGGCATTTCGCACGACTGGAGGGGGGCGGAAATATACTTCTCAGCCATCTTACCAAGAAAGAAATGGCTAGGGGCCAACTGCTACAAATCTGTAGACGTAGCCAGAAGAAAATTGAACTGGGGGATGGAGAGATTCTGTATGACAAGAAGACTGGGTTTCATAAAACACCCAGCCATTACACTAGGCAACCCAGACCTCTTTCTTCACGACGGCACCCATTTGTCTAACCAGGGCATGGAGCATTTCTTTTGGGAAATCAATGCAACACTTGCTCACAGGGGCTGTCTCTAGGGCATACTCTTGGGGGAACACGGTCAGCCGCACAACCTGCCCGTGTGTGGCGGCACGGGTCAGAGGGGGTAACCTCAGGACCCGGTGCCCAAAAGTATGATACCATCATGATATGTGATATTGTGTATTTGCCATAACTCCTATCTGTACAATAAAATCCTACGGCCTTTTATTGCCAACACTTGACACAAGTTGTGAGCCTATCATTACGGGAGAGGGTTTGGGGTTCGGCCAATACTAATGCATGCATATGGGTTCAGCAGTTACCGGCAATGCTGCATGGGCATCCCACAAGCGAGGCAGGGAAACTGCTGTTACCATCGGCAGCTGGGAGAGGGGCAGACCCAACCTTCTCTGTGCCTGCTCCTCTCCTCCCCCCAGCTACAGAGACACGCAGTCTCGGCAGCACAAAGCCACGGAAGGGTAAGGTGCGAACAGTCATCTCACTCTTCCTCCAAACAGCAAGGTGCTAAGTACCATAAGGAAAACAACCGTCAGGCAGGGCCCAAGTTCAAAAGATCTGCCCCCACCAGGGGGCCAGACAGTCGGCTATCCGGCTGGGGGCTGCGACAACAGCAGCCCCCACCACATACACAACAAAGACCCAGGGCCTCCCTGGGTCCTATAAATATGAGCAGCATGCTCAGAGTAAACACAATCTGTTTGTGGACCCTGAACAGGGACCCAAGCAAACAGGAGGTTCACTGTTTACTCAGTGTCTTGCAAATCTTCTTGCTTCTTTACCACAGAACCCGCCCACCCTACAAAAAGGGGAGAAGAACAAAAAGAAGTACAAGGCACTGTACGGTGCCCACAACAAGTCGTGGGACACAAGAAGGTGGCACGGGTCAGAGGGGGTAACCTCAGGACCCGCTGCCCAAAAGTATGATACCATCATGATATGTGATATTGTGTATTTGCCATAACTCATATCTGTACAATAAAATCCTACTGCCTTTTATTGCCAACACTTGACACAAGTTGTGAGCCTATCATTACGGGAGAGGGTTTGGGGTTCGGCCAATACTAATGCATGCATATGGGTTCAGCAGTTATGTGACATCTGGACAGCATAGTCAAACTGCTGCGGGTGTAGGAATCTAAGAGAAGATTGTAGGAGTTGGACCGAATGGATTCCTGGAAAGAGCTACCCTGCTTGATGGTCTGAAGGTCACCACAGCCCTTAGTAAGAATAAGAAGCATGCAATATCAGGGATGACAAGAACATACTATCCCTTATTGAGTGTTAATATTCCTTGTGAGAAGGGTGTGAACTCCCTTACTTGGGGGTAGTTCATTCTAACACATAGGAGAGACAGGGGCTATATACCCCTTAGAAATGGGAAGCACACTATATCACTTAACATTGACCTTGGTCACCATAACCCTGTACCAGGAACAAGTCAGTCAGGTATTATCCTCCTGGTTGGTGGTAAACAGAGAGCTGGGTGCTATTCCCCTTGAAGATGGTGAGTCCCAAAGAAGTAGGTGGGTGTTAATTGCCTGTAACTATACGTGGAACCAAGATGGCTGAATGATGTGTCCCTGAGAGTGTACACGGACTTGAGAACCTGAACAAGGCCAGTATCCTCACTGGAGGAAAAGCTCTACCACCTTATGATTTATCTCATCCTGACACCTTTATTGTTAAAAGTGAACACCTTAGTTACCAGGCATTTCTATAGAACCTATTTCCTTCTCCTTGCTGGAGATATCCGCTCAGGCTACAAGTGGAGGACATTCTTACTTTCTTGGGAACCTGACCATTGTGCTCCTGATTGCTGTGTTATTGGTCTCTTATTGTCCTCTCTGGACTCTTCGCCCACAGGGAGTAGTTATTGCTAGAAGTTGAATATGTTCTTCCATGAGCTTCGAGCCTTGGATTATGCATCCAGTCTGATTGCCCGGGGCCAGATACCTTTTGAATTACAGCCACACCATTAAAGCTTGTTATTGCAAGGTCCTTATTTCCACGTTCCATGTTTTGCCTTTCAGATGTAGCTAATTGTGTACCCTGTTTTTAAAATAAATAATGAATTTGCATCCCCACTAATTTAACGACTGAACGTATTCTGAATACCCATTGGGTTTTGACACTTTCAGTATCTGATACCATATTCAAACATTAAACATGTTTGAAAGATTAACATTTGAAGAAAAACACGTTTGAATACATATGCTGGAAAGACACGTGTGAACATGTTTGAAAAAAGAAGCAAGAAGTGAATTTAAGGAACAGGGTCAGGAAAGGAGGCATGGCTCACCTCAATATTAAAAGAAAATAAAATTCAAAAAAGGGCAGGAGGAAGAAGTGACTAAAGGGGAAAATGGTGGAATGTGGGCACCGTGTAATAACGGTGGAAAGAAATGCATGGCACTTGAAGAAGCGGATAGATTCGATATGGGCGTGTCAGGACGGCAACAAGGGAAAGCTCTACCAACGTAACAATAACACATTAAATGCACCGAGAAAAATCCTATTTTCAAACTTGCTAATTTGACTTTAACATCCTAGTAAGGCAAAGTATTTAAACTTGAGCATTTTCGAATGTCATTTTTTGAGATGTAATTGTCAAACTTTGGTGTTTCAATCGTTTTGGTTGAAATCTAATGATCTGTTATTGTACATTCGCTAATCAACAAAGCCGTCATTTTAGCTTTGTACCCAGAACTCCCCATAGCGCGTTTTCATTCTAAATCAATTCTTTCCATTAATGTAGCTCCTCTTAATTGTTACCTCTCTTTAAAGTCTCCCTGGTTATATTGAGTATTTAATTTTCAGCCTGTTTATTGTAAAGGAATCGATGTGCAGCACTTTGACGCCCCGTAGTATCCGATTCACTCTTTAAAAAGCCATATAATAAATTAATATATTGGTCTGAAATTAAGGCAACAAAAAACCCCACAAACCCTCCACACTAGAATTGTCTCCATTTTATACTGGGATAGAATGAACGATTTATGTAACATTCGTTCACTCAACAGCAACAAAAAGCACTGGAGTCTTTTTCTGTTTCTGCCTACCTGGGGAAAATCCTTGGCATTTTCTGTCGGACTTGAGGAATTATTTTGCAGCACTGATGACTGAAATATTGATGTAAATTCATATAACAAGATGCACTTTGCCTCCATGTTGCTTTAAAAAAAGTTACAAATGATGTCATGTGTTGCTTTTTTCTTGCACTAATCTTGCCCTTTCTCTGTTTCTGTTTTGTCTTTTCTTTGTTTCTGTTTCCCGGAAGCTGAGCATTGCTGTCTGCATTGGATTCTTCTCAGCATGGAGCCCGTATGCTATTATATCCATGTGGGCAGCCTTTGGATCCATAGACGCCATCCACCCTCTTGCGTTTGCTGTGCCAGCTGTCTTTGCCAAGTCCTCCACGCTCTACAACCCAGTCATCTATCTCCTCCTGAAGCCCAATTTCAGGAAAACCATTGCCAAAGATTTCCTAGCTCTTCAGCAGTTGTGCATCCGGTCGTGCTGCTGTGTCAGAGTCCTGCAGCATTGCAACTATCCATCGGTCCTCAAAATCAACTTAAAACCCTTTAGGATGCGGAATGAGTCCAGTTCCAACTCAGTCCGGACAATTAAGGGATGCTCTTCCTATTGCCCTTGTGACAAATGCAATGACACGTTTGAATGCTTTAGAAACTATCCGAAATGTTGCCACGACGGTGTAAAAACTGTGCACTGCCCGCCCCAAGAAAAGGTCTCACCGGATGGCCATCTGCACGCAATAAGGAATCTAAGCGCCAAAAAGTCTGTGAGAGTAATCGTCAAGGGGCAGAAAAGTAACGAGACGGATAACCTGGAGATCACCTTGGAGATGATACCAATGCACAACCGATTTATCAACTACTAGGGTGTTGTTGTAAACATCTTTTGGCCACTCTCTAATAATATAATATGCTCTCGAATGGGCATTGGTGAAGGCAAAAAAACCGAGTATATCAATTTTAATAGCCATTCAGTACTTTGTCATTCAATGTTATACTGGGGAGATATTACCCGAGGAAGCGGGTTGACCCTCTCGGTAACGGCCCCCTGCCCAAGTTAAGGGGCCGAGCAAATTAATGGTTTAACTTTTTTTAAAATTTAAATGAAGCATACCTCTCTACGCCGTCCGGCGCCACAACGTTGTTTCCTCGAGTTCGTTTTCAATGTTGATGACCGTGACGTCATCAACAATGAAAAAGACTTGGGTAAAGCAAGGTGGGGCCCACGTTCGAGCATCCTGATCGGCCAGCGCAACCTTCCAGGGTGCTAATGAATATTTGACAAGGTGTTTCAGATATTCATGTTTCCTAGTCGTTGCATTCAGCCCATGGACTTTTGAAATCTTTTACTAATGTAAATAACATTTTTTATTTTTTTTATTACCCCAAGAGTACCCTCACTTGGGGTACTCTTGGGGGAACACGGTCAGACGCACAACCTGCCCGTGTGTGGCGGCACGGGTCAGAGGGGGTAACCTCAGGACCCGGTGCCAAAAAGTATGATACCATCATGATATGTGATATTGTGTATTTTCCATAACTCCTATCTGTACAATAAAATCCTACGGCCTTTTATTGCCAACACTTGACACAAGTTGTGAGCCTATCATTACAGGAGAGGGTTTGGGGTTCGGCCAATACTAATGCATGCATATGGGTTCAGCAGTTACGGGCAATGCTGCATGGGCATCCCACAAGCGAGGCAGGGTAACTGCTGTTACCATCGGCAGCTGGGAGAGGGGCAGCCCCAACCTTCTCTGTGCCTGCTCCTCTCCTCCCCCCAGCTACAGAGACACGCAGTCTCGGCAGCACAAAGCCACGGAAGGGTAAGGTGCGAACAGTCATCTCACTCTTCCTCCAAACAGCAAGGTGCTAAGCACCATAAGTCAAACAACCGTCAGGCAGGGCCCAAGTTCAAAAGATCTGCCCCCAACAGGGGGCCAGACAGTCGGCTATCCGGCCGGGGGCTGCGACAACAGCAGCCCCCACCACATACACAACAAAGACCCAGGGCCTCCCTGGGTCCTATAAATATGAGCAGCATGCTCAGAGTAAACACAATCTGTTTGTGGACCCTGAACGGGGACCCAAGCAAACAGGAAGTTCACTGTTTACTCAGTGTCTTGCAAATCTTCTTGCTTCTTTACCACAGAACCCGCCCACCCTACAAAAAGGGGAGAAGAACAAAAAGAAGTACAAGGCACTGTACGGTGCCCACAACAAGTCGTGGGACACAAGAAGGTGGCACGGGTCAGAGGGGGTAACCTCAGGACCCGCTGCCCAAAAGTATGATACCATCATGATATGTGATATTGTGTATTTGCCATAACTCATATCTGTACAATAAAATCCTACTGCCTTTTATTGCCAACACTTGACACAAGTTGTGAGCCTATCATTACGGGAGAGGGTTTGGGGTTCGGCCAATACTAATGCATGCATATGGGTTCAGCAGTTATGTGACATCTGGACAGCATAGTCAAACTGCTGCGGATGTAGGAATCTAAGAGAAGATTGTAGGAGTTGGACCGAATGGATTCCTGGAAAGGGCTACCCTGCTTGATGGTCTGAAGGTCACCACAGCCCTTAGTAAGAATAAGAAGCATGCAATATCAGGGATGACAAGAACATACTATCCCTTATTGAGTGTTAATATTCCTTGTGAGAAGGGTGTGAACTCCCTTACTTGGGGGTAGTTCATTCTAACACATAGGAGAGACAGGGGCTATATACCCCTTAGAAATGGGAAGCACACTATATCACTTAACATTGACCTTGGTCACCATGACCCTGTACCAGGAACAAGTCAGTCAGGTATTATCCTCCTGGTTGGTGGTAAACAGACAGCTGGGTGCTATTCCCCTTGAAGATGGTGAGTCCCAAAGAAGTAGGTGGGTGTTAATTGCCTGTAACTATACGTGGAACCAAGATGGCTGAATGGTGTGTCCCTGAGACTGTACACGGACTTGAGAACCTGAACAAGGCCAGTATCCTCACTGGAGGAAAAGCTCTACCACCTTATGATTTATCCCATCCCGACACCTTTATTGTTAAAAGTGAACACCTTAGTTACCAGGCATTTCTATAGAACCTATTTCCTTCTCCTTGCTGGAGATATCCGCTCAGGCTACAAGTGGAGGACATTCTTACTTTCTTGGGAACCTGACCATTGTGCTCCTGATTGCTGTGTTATTGGTCTCTTATTGTCCTCTCTGGACTCTTCGCCCACAGGGAGTAGTTATTGCTAGAAGTTGAATATGTTCTTCCATGAGCCTCGAGCCTTGTATTATGCATCCAGTCTGATTGCACTTAGAATGCCCGGGGCCAGATACCTTTTGAATTACAGCCACACCATTAAAGCTTGTTATTGCAAGGTCCTTATTTCCACGTTCCATGTTTTGCCTTTCAGATGTAGCTAATTGTGTACCCTGTTTTTAAAATAAATAATGAATTTGCATCCCCACTAATTTAACGACTGAGCGTATTCTGAATACCCATTGGGTTTTGACACTTTCAGTATCTGATACCATATTCAAACATTAAACATGTTTGAAAGATTAACATTTGAAGAAAAACACGTTTGAATACATATGCTGGAAAGACACGTGTGAACATGTTTGAAAAAAGAAGCAAGAAGTGCATTTAAGGAACAGGGTCAGGAAAGGAGGCATGGCTCACCTCAATATTAAAAGAAAAGAAAATTCAAAAAAGGGCAGGAGGAGGAAGTGACTAAAGGGGAAAATGGTGGAATGTGGGCACCGTGTAATAACGGTGGAAAGAAATGCATGGCACTTGAAGAAGCGGATAGATTCGATATGGGCGTGTCAGGACGGCAACAAGGGAAAGCTCTACCAACGTAACAATAACACTTTAAATGCACCGAGAAAAATCCTATTTTCAAACTTGCTATTTTGACTTTAACATCCTAGTAAGGCAAAGTATTTAAACTTGAGCATTTTCGAATGTCATTTTTTGATATGTAACTGTCAAACTTTGGTGTTTCAATCGTTTTGGTTGAAATCTAATGATCTGTTATTGTACATTCGCTAATCAACAAAGCCGTCATTTTAGCTTTGTACCCATAACTCCCCATAGCGCGTTTTCATTCTAAATCAATTCTTTCCATTAATGTAGCTCCTCTTAATTGTTACCTCTCTTTAAAGTCTCCCTGGTTATATTGAGTATTTAATGTTCAGCCTGTTTATTGTAAAGGAATCGATGTGCAGCACTTTGACGCCCCGTAGTATCCGATTCACTCTTTAAAAAGCCATATAATAAATTAATATATTGGTCTGAAATTAAGGCAACGAAAAACCCCACAAACCCTCCACACTAGAATTGTCTCCATTTTATACTGGGATAGAATGAGCGATTTATGTAACATTCGTTCACTCAACAGCAACAAAAAGCACTGGAGTCTTTTTCTGTTTCTGCCTACCTGGGGAAAATCCTTGGCATTTTCTGTCGGACTTGAGGAATTATTTTGCAGCACTGATGACTGAAATATTGATGTAAATTCATATAACAAGATGCACTTTGCCTCCATGTTGCTTTAAAAAAAGTTACAAATGATGTCATGTGTTGCTTTTTTCTTGCACTAATCTTGCCCTTTCTCTGTTTCTGTTTTGTCTTTTCTTTGTTTCTGTTTCCCGGAAGCTGAGCATTGCTGTCTGCATTGGATTCTTCTCAGCATGGAGCCCGTATGCTATTATATCCATGTGGGCAGCCTTTGGATCCATAGACGCCATCCACCCTCTTGCGTTTGCTGTGCCAGCTGTCTTTGCCAAGTCCTCCACGCTCTACAACCCAGTCATCTATCTCCTCCTGAAGCCCAATTTCAGGAAAACCATTGCCAAAGATTTCCTAGCTCTTCAGCAGTTGTGCATCCGGTCGTGCTGCTGTGTCAGAGTCCTGCAGCATTGCAACTATCCATCGGTCCTCAAAATCAACTTAAAACCCTTTAGGATGCGGAATGAGTCCAGTTCCAACTCAGTCCGGACAATTAGGGGATGCTCTTCCTATTGCCCTTGTGACAAATGCAACGACACGTTTGAATGCTTTAGAAACTATCCGAAATGTTGCCACGACGGTGTAAAAACTGTGCACTGCCCGCCCCAAGAAAAGGTCTCACCGGATGGCCATCTGCACGCAATAAGGAATCTCAGCGCCAAAAAGTCTGTGAGAGTAATCGTCAAGGGGCAGAAAAGTAACGAGACGGATAACCTGGAGATCACCTTGGAGATGATACCAATGCATAACCGATTTATCAACTACTAGGGTGTTGTTGTAAACATCTTTTGGCCACTCTCTAATAATATAATATGCTCTCGAATGGGCATTGGCGAAGGCAAAAAAACCGAGTATATCCATTTTAATAGCCATTCAGTACTTTTTCATTCAATGTTATACTGGGGTGATATTACCCGTGGAAGCGGGTTGACCCTCTCGGTAACGGCCCCCTGCCCAAGTTAAGGAGTCGAGCAAATTAATGGTTTAACTTTTTTTTAAATTTAAATGAAGCATACCTCTCTACGCCGTCCGGCACCGCAACGTTGTTTCCTCGAGTTCGTTTTCAATGTTGATGACCGTGACGTCATCAACAATGAAAAAGACTTGGGTAGAGCAAGGTGCGGCCCACGTTCGAGCATCCTGATTGGCCAGCGCAACCTTCCAGGGTGCTAATGAATATTTTACAAGGTGTTTCAGATATTCATGTTTCCTAGTCGTTGCATTCAGCCCATGGACTTTTGAAATCTTTTACTAATGTAAATAACATTTTTTTTTTTTATTGTGGATTTAAATGCACTCTTCATGATCTCTCGTCACTGTGTTTGTTATACTCCTAGTAGAAAAGTATTACTGATCACACAGACCTGTGTTGCTGGAGCTATGTCTGAAAACTTTTTGAAATCGTCTCTGTGTATTTTTCTCAAATTACCTCGAACTCAAGTAAAGTATGCTTTTATTGCTTAGGCCTGTACAGGGAGTGGTGTCACTCTTCAGAAGTATTCCTTCACCAGCTCTTTTCTCTCGTGACTGTGTTTACGCGTCCCTCCAAAGGATTTATAGAGATTCAACTTCTCCTCCCTCAACAGATCTCAGGGTTCCACCCTCTCAGGGAGGATGCTCTCAGGTTCTTCAACTCTCTGCCATCTGCTACTGTTGGCTGTCCTCGTTCTCTCTCAGGTCCTCCTTTGCTCTCAACATACTCTCTATTGTTCCTCCTTCAGGTGGCTGCGCAATCTGCATTTCAGGCTTGCATGGTCAGGCTTTTTATCCCCAAAAACGTCACCGATTAAACTACCGCTCAGACGTTTCAATCGTAAGAGCCTTGTTTGGGTGCCATGATCAAGCGCTTCAAGCGAGTCATGCAAGGTGCCTCTTTGGTACATGCTTAATCGCTTTAGGTCAGCCCCACTTTCTACTGGTCCTAGAGCTAGCTGCGTGCCTTTGTCAAGCCTGTCAGCGTGAACTTTACTCAATCCCCTTTCACTGGGTAACTAAATGGATGATCCCACTGATTTGCTTATTGCAATTCCTTCAATGAATGAGAACAGAACAGAAGAGATTCAGCCAGTGCTGGAATTGGCCTTTCGCTTGATGTGCTGGTGCATGATGTTGGCAGAAATTGGTATGCAAGCTTTCCTACAGGCACAACCGTGTTGCCGCTTTCAAGTAATTTCATCATGGAAATATTAACAAGGTGAAAGTAAGGAAGGGAATGCCAGGATTGATGTGCCAGATCTGTCATCTGTCACTTCCTTCTTCCTCATCGGAGAGTTGTTTGGCTTCAGACCTGCCCCAGTTAGAGTGCTCAGCTACATAGACTGTGTGGCTCAAGGAGGTAGAGAATGCAAATATGTTGCTCTTGCTTCCTGTAAACTGGCTGATTTTTCGTTTGACCTACCTCAGCATTGTGGATTTAAAGAACACAACTTAGTTTTTGCTCCTCTAGACCTACCAAACTCTGCTTTGAAACATGTGCAAGTCTGGCTGGTCTTTAAAGGGGGATATTGACTGAAGAAATTGCTGGATCAATCAGTGTTGATCATCTATTTTCCACATTTTCCTTCATCATGTTTGTCACAAATAACATCATTTCATAACTGACACAAAAAGGAAAAAGACACAGAAGTCGGGACAGTGGTTAATTCCAGAGTGCGCCCCTGCAACGCCTTCTATTCAGGGCTCTCCAGATATTTATGTTACCCTTTCCAGTGCCACAGAATGCCGATGTCAGCTCTGCCTCATCAAAGGCCAGATAAAGAAAGAATAGCAGAAATAGTCATTAGAAAAATGTCAACCATTTACACCACACACTAACAGATTAGGGTGTTACCGAGAGAGGAAAACATACTTGTGTAACTCAGCAGAAGGAAACCATTCTGCGGGACTGATATAGCTTGTCAAACCATTATCAGAAAGTTTGAGGGAGCATCCCCAGCGTTTCTGGAAGGTGTGCTCCTCACCTCTCAGGCTCTGAGTTTCGGTCCACAGAGGAGCGTGTCAGGCTAATTAATATATCCAATCCTCGATGTTTGGTTTGTGAGTACTTTCCCACTTTCTCAGTTTGATGCGTTTGGCAATCACCAGGCTCTTTGATGTCCTTACGGTGCTGTGTTTCTCAATCGAGGGGATGATAGTTATCACACCCAGCCACCCTTTAGACTTGTTACTAAAGGGAAAAGGAGTGGACCAAACAGCCTTTGTTTGGAATTTTTTATTCTTTTGAGATTAGCTCATGTTCTAGGACCTCGTCCTTTCAGCATCCTCTTAAAATCCATGACATTTAATTTGCAGGGCAGTTTAAGAGTCTAGTGAGCAGCCCCTGGAAGTAATTTGATTGGTTAGCTATAAACAAGGAGTGTGCAGCAATGGACTCAAAGCTCATCATGCCTAAGTCATTTTCTACTGTTGACACAGTTCGTGAAAGCGGTCAATTAACACCTCACACATGTCAGTAGCTGTATTACTGTCACATTCATTCCCCACACCAACCCAAAGCACATCTCACAAGAACATAGACATGACATGCACCTCACCGTTGCAGCAGACACAAGGGATCTGTTTTATACTGGGCTCTGTATGCCTTCCCTACAAATGATGTTGGGGTTGTGAGCAGTGAATGTCTTTGCAAGCTGTTGAGTGTGGAATTCTCTGTGCTGTGTTGGACACAAACTAAAGGGGTTGCTTTCAGTGTAATGTATGCATGTGCAAATGAAACAGCTTGGGCAGTGTGGAAAAGGAATGCTTTCAGGGCAAACCATTAATCTCAAAATCCTCCCACAATGTCTTCATTGCCATTAACAGGTTCGCTTACTGCGTTACACAGCTTATGAGTTATTTAAAGAGACCAACAACAAAGGTGGGTGGGTGTTAAACAGGCTATTCCCGTGTTATTGTTGTTATTAATTTGACATTATCATTATGTGAAAACAATATGAGACACTCTTTTCTCCCTCTGTTCTCCTGGCCTGATATGAGATGAATGAAAACCATGTGGTTCTGCATCAAATTAAAGGTGCTCATGACATTTATGAATAAATATGAATGTGGGATGTTTTGACATTCTCTTTTATCCAGAATAAAGAAGGAACTTTTTCAAGTTACCTACAATCGAGTGACGTGTCTTTGTTTGACTAGAGCTTTGGAGAATGTTTGCAGGCTAATTAGGTGACAGTATGCCCTGTGTGTTTACATACATATGAATGGATCGAACATACAATTCCATTAAACTCACAGCAATTAAAAACATCAAATATTGCATACATTAGATTAACAATATAAATCATATTGTGTTTTTAGATTAACCATTCATAATCTGTAAGCAAATATACACAAGAATCTTTAATAAAAACAGACAATTCTGCCCCCATATATGTACATAAAACCTACAAATAAACCTGCCCGTTAATCATAGTACATTGTGTAAAATTCTAAATACAAAAGTTACACCAGCCCGATGGAGCAAATAGAACAAACTAATAAACCAGAGATGCACTTTCACAATGCCGGGCAATTGAGTCAAGTCTTACTAAGTAACAAACGTTATCTAGTAGTCTGGTCTGGCCCCCAAGTTCATACGGGTGTTAACCATTTAGATTGGATATTCAATGAGGCTTTGAGATACCTTGAAAGTGAGCAGGCTATTAGGAGCCTAGTAGCTGTTAGCAAATAAAGCAGAGCAGGTCTACATTGCTTAAAAGCCAAAGGTCTAAGAAGAGGAATCAAGAATTGCTGGCAAGGTTTGGTGTATGCTGGACAAAAAAGGATTAGGTGTAATCGATCCTCTACGTCAGCCATACAAATCGGGCAGGTCGGGTTAGCCATGGCACTTCCCGCCCACTTCGCAGCAATCCCCTACAAGGAAATAGTGTGAAATCTAGCTCGAGTAATACGTTCAGTCTTTTCTTGCCCTGGGCAATGTTAGATAGCCTGGTAGCTTTCAAATGTTTTCTTTACTGCACATCGAGGATGTAATCATTTCCGTGGTCACCATTGCTTTGTCTTTAGTACAAACCCTCAACCATAGCTTTGCAGGTTATATTATCAGGATATCTTCAATTGGGAAAAAATTAAATTCATTACAGATGACAACATTGTGTGCTGAGTGCTGCAAGCCCAAGGTGGAATTGAGAAACAGGTTTTCCTGTACCGGAGCAGATGTTGTTTTCTGAAAGACTCATGTACTAGCCCCACATGGAGCTATGTCTTTGGGTTTAGCATTAGATACCCTTAATATGATTGGAATCGTTTGGCCTTGTACAGTTTAAAAAATCCTTGTATACTCACTATAGCCTGTGCCAACTTGGAAGCCTGTTTCTTGTGCATCCTCATTAAGGTAAGTGGGAAATGTAATCCCGATAATTGAAGGAATTAGTATGTGGGAGGCATTACCCATTAACAAGAAAGTGCTGATGTTTTGCCTTCGGTATCTTACCTATGGGATAGCAAATGAAGACTGCTGATTTTGAAACATTTATCTGTAGATTTAAACCATTCACATACACAGTATAGGCCTCCAATAGTTTCTGTATTGCACAGTCCATGCCAGTAACACCATGTCATCCTCATATGCTAAAACTGGGACTTTTCGCATAACAAAATGCGAGACATCAGCGTTACTCCTCAATAATATGTTTGTGTGGTCGTTGTTATGTAATAAATATAGTAAGGGGCTAGGACACACCCGTGCGTACCTTTGCCTCCACAGGCAACCAAGGGATGTAATGTCCTTTATTACCCAAACAAATGCATGCCGTGTTACCTGTGTGTAGACTTGAGAGAATCTTAACAATACCTATAGGGCTATTCATGTATCTAAGACACTCATGGATCTAAGCCACTGCCAGAGTTTCGCTCTGTTTACCTTGTCAAACTCAGTGCTCAGATCCATGAATATATATAGATTGGTTCTCTATAATAAAAAATATATATTGCTATAAACATATAGAGGTTCAATGTTGGTTTGCTGATTCCTACTCCCTCACGGATCCCCAACTGATTATCTGCAAGGATGTGTTGCCCCGCAGCCCCGTTCTGCAGATGAGACCGGGCATCCCTACCGAATATCTTTAACTGAGAGTCCAGCAGAGAAATGTATCTTTATGCTGTAGGCAAAACCTGAGGGCCCATTTTTGCTTGCCTCCAGTATACAAGAACGGAGTCAATTGTTCTCAACGTTTGGCTAATTCCATTGCCAATTCTCTATATCCTTTTCATGAATTTTTCAATTAATATGTGGTGTTTTTCAACTATTGGTTATTCTTGCCAATGTATATCCTTGATTCATTGTGTTGGGTAATTATTATTATTTTTGTCCGGCACCTAACACTACCTTGCCCCCCTTTTTGATTTGGGACCTGATTGTTTGCTACAATTGGTTTGTTACATA